>NW_006408920.1:1465982-1483476 GCF_000296735.1 Chrysochloris asiatica
AAGCATGACAACAATTGTGAGGTTGGCCCAGGTCCGGGCAGTGTTACGTTCTGTTGTGGATAATGTTGCTATGAGTCAGTATTGTCTTGATGGCAACTAACAACAACAATAACAAAGCATTTACTGTAATTTACTGAAAAAGATCAAAGACCATAGTCGTTGGAATTGGCTGCACCTCATTTTAAAGAAACAAAAATCTTCACTACTGGAACAATAAATAACATCAAACTAAAGAGAGAAAATATTGAAATTTACAAAATTTCATTTTCCTTGGATCAGCCATCAATACTCATGGAAGCAGCAGTCAAGAAATCAAAGGATATATTGCATTAAGGAAATCTTATGTATAATATCACTTTAAAGTCAAAGATGACAACAGTTTGAGGAGAGTATAGTAAAGTGGAAGGTCAGTAAAAAAGAGGAAGACCCTCAAAGAGATGGATTAGCACCCTGGCAGCAACAATGGGCTCAAGCTTAGCAACAATTGTGATGTTGATGCAAGATCCATCAATATTTCATTCTGTTGTGCATAAGGTCAACCTATGTCGGTACCAATCTGAGGGCCCATAGCAACAACAAAAACAGAAACAGTTGCCTCTCTTTCCTCCTAGTCTCTCTTATTCTGGAAGGTCAACTGAATTCTGTCGTCCATAGGTGACACACTGATTTTTAAAATAGTATTAAAAATGAAAAATTGAAGAGGAATTGTGTCACAATTATTATCAAAAAGAAGATTTCAACATTTACCTTCAAGTATTGCAAAACAAATGTTTTAGTGTGATGGGAGTTAATATAGTTATCTTGACTGCAAACAGCTTGTAAACTTTCCTTCAGGTTATACTTGATTGGACATGCTAAAAGTTGAGTTAGATATTTTCCTGAAGGAAGAGACTTGTTTTTCAGAAAATAGTATATATAGAGTTAAATGCTTAAATAGAAATCTTAACCCCATCCAGAACTCCTAAGAGAACAGGAAATTTAAGTTTGAAAGATATACCTGCAGAGAGAAAAATTACTAGCATTTTTAATATAAAGCACGCACTTTGTTGTTGGAGACATCAAGACAGGAAGTGTCTCTGGTCGTCAGAGAACACCTTACCTTAGGACTGAAAATTAAAGAGAACCAAAAATAAGGGAGCTTAATATGCTCACCGATGACTACCTGGGCCCACTTGATGAGTAGAAGTGGGAATAATGCAACAATGAAGAAATTAGTTGAGAGAGAGAAATGGAAGTGGTGGTTGTTCTAAGTTTAAGGCGTTGTATGAACTCCCTAGCCTATGGGCACTGACCTACCTTGTCAAGGACTTGGTCTGAAAGAGTGAGTGAGTGAATAGGCAAGAAGTTCTGAAGTGCAGGGAGGAGTCTGTGGACTCCCAGGTTGGAAGATGGTACACTTTATACACAGCAAGGATTACTAAAAATGAATTGAATACAACCTAACTGAATGAATAAAGTAATATTTGAGCTAGTGTAAATTGCTGCAACTTTGATGGATTGCAATGAACTGGACTTTGCTGAAGAATGCAGATGCCTGAACTTCCAACAAGAACAGAAGATTCTTTACATCAAGGAACATGTTACTCTACTCAGTGGACTAGGTTGATAAACATGGGAAATTTAGAAATTGGATATCAAATCAGGGGGTGACAAAGGCATAAAAGTGAGGTGGCACAGGAGGCACTCACTCATCTATATCAAGAAAATTTAAAGACAAATATCTGGCCTACTTAATTTAAGAGATACATATTTGTGCCCATTCCACAAAGAGGTGACCCAAAGGAATGTGGAAATCATCGGGCAATCTCTTTGATATCCCATGTGAGTAAAGATTTACTATAAGTAATACAGAAATGTATGCAAGAGAACTTCATTGATGTTCAAGCTAGTTTCAGAAGAGGCTGTGGAATGAGGGATATCATTGTTGATGTCCGATGGATCTTGGTTGAAAGCAGTGGATATCAGAAAGATGTTTACCTGTGTTTATTGACTATGCATGGGCTTTCAATTGTGTGGATCATGATAAGCTATGGACAACATTGTGAAGTATGAGTATTCCTGAACACTTAATTGTGCTCATGAGGAATCTGTACATGGACCAACAGGCAGTTGTCAAACAGAACATGGGAACACTGAATGACTTAAAATGTAGAAAGGTGTGTGACAGGGTTGTATCCTTTCAGCTTACTTTTTCAACCTGTATGCTGAGCAAATTATCCAAGAAGTTGGGTTATATGAAGAACCACATGGCATCAGGAGTGGAGGAAAACTCATTAACAACCTGCAATATGCAGATGATATAACCTTGCTTCCTGAAAGTGAAGAGGACTTAAAATATTTACTGATGAATATCAAAGACCACAACCTTCAGTATGGATTGCATCCCAATGTAAAGAAAACAAAAATCTTCACTACTGGACCAATAAACAACATTCTTATCAATGGAGAAAAGATTGAAATTGTCAAGGACATCATTCTTCTTGGATCAACTATCAATACTCATGGGAACAGTAGTCAAGAAATCAAAGGATGTACTGCATTAAGCAAATCTGCTGCACAAGACCCTTTTAAAGTGTTGAAAGCAAAGATATCAGCTTGAAGACAAAGGTGCACCTGGCCCAAGCTATGGTATTTTCAATAACCTCAAATGCATGTGAAAGTTGGACAATGAACAAGGAAGACTGTGGAAGAATTGATTCTTTTGAGTTATGGTGTTGGAGAAGAATATTGAAAGTGCCATGGACTTCCAAAAGAACCAACAGATCTGTGTTGGAAATGCAGCCAGAGTGCTCCTTGGAAGCCAGGATAGTCAGACTTCATCTCTAATAATTTAGTTTTATTCTTAGGAGACACCAGTCTCTGGAGAAGGATATCATGTTTGGTAAGATGAAGAGTCAGAGAAAAAGAGGAAGACCTCCAGTGAGATGAATTGGCAAAGCAGCATCAATGGGCTCAAGGGTGGCAACAATAGTGAGGTTGGCCCAGGATCAGGAAGTGTTTTGTTTTGCCGTGTATAAGGTCACTATGAGTCGGTACCGACTTGATGGCACCTAACACCATCTGGTGTGGTGCTGTAAGATAAGCATTGAACTGCAAGGTTGGTTTGAACCGCAAGATCTGCAGTTCAAACCTCCCAGACACTCCTCAGGAACCATATATGTGTCACTATGAGTGGAAACCAACATGACTACAATTAACAACAATAAAGGGAGCTCTGGGAGCGTAATGGTTACAAATTGGGGTGTGGGCCGCAAGGTTAGCAGTTCGAAACTACCAGCTGTTTTGTAGGAGAAAGATGAGGCTTTCTGCTCCCATAAAGATATACAGCCTCGGAAACCCTGTACAGGGTCGCTGAGTAGGAACTGACTCCATGGCACATAACAACAAACAACAACAAAGGCATGAAATGGTTGGCTTACAAGCTTTCATGGATATTCACAGTTAAAATGATATGGGAAAGCTAATCCAAAATATGTGAAAATAACAGTAACTAAAAGAGTCAGGGGTGGCCTGTAGTATTATCAATGATCTAATGTCTTTTCTGGCCATACTCTCCCACCAATGTTTCTGCCCTGTTGTGTCTAGGTAAGAGAAAGTGGGAGAATATACTGGTAGGATGACCTGATTCAGCTGTGGATGTTAGTTTATTTAATTGTAAAAACTTGATATTCTAACATGGGTATAAAACAAACCATCTCAGAAGGAGAAGAAGGGATCTCACTAATATCAAAGAAGATCCAGTAGTGGAGTTCATCCTTTGGACACCAAGATTCCTACACATTGAATCTCCTTGACTCAGGGACAGAAAGCTGTGACACCAGAGGAGAGGCAGAGGAGGAGCAGTATCAGAACAAAGAATGACAGAGAAGTAGACTTTCTAGCTCATGGAGCAAGAAAAGTTGAGTGACTGGGCAGGAAGGTTGCTTGTAGAATGGGTACTTCCAGTCATGTGAATGGGAGATCAAGTTTTGCCAACTCACAGAGCTAGAGCCACTTGCCTTTAAGATGAGGTTTATAGTGAAGTGGTGTCCCCTGTGGGTGGAGTAACTGTGCCCTGAACATTTTTGACCCTGAATTGTAACCTAACTTTCTTCATAAACCCCATAACTATGAGTGTATTGTCTGAGTTCTGAGTGACCATTGCAACAGGCCATTGAACACAATAAAGAAGTAGAAAGAATGTTGGGAGAGAAATAGTTGGTTCCAGATATTTTTGAAATTATCCTCGGCAAAATATAATGCTATTGTTTGATTATTGTCACATGCTGTTGGGTCATCTTTCTTTGAAATGGATACAAATATGGACCTCTTCCAATCAGTTTGTCAAAAATATTTCAAATATCTTGGCAGACCAGTGAGTGCTTTCAGCACTGCTGCATCAGTTTGTTGGAACATTTCAAGTTGTATTCCATCCATTCCTAAAGTGTTTTTTTTTTTTTTTTTTTTTCCCTATTGCCTGCACTTTCCAAGAAGTGGTTAGTAGGTTTGAACTGTTGACCTTGAGGATAGCAGTCCAGTTCTTATCCCATAGTGCCACACCAGGATTCCTTGTTAATAATATAATCAAGAAATTCTTATGAAGTAGTTCCACTTTGTAACAGCTGTTTTCCATAAAGCAGAATAAACTCATTGACAACGAACAGGGTTACAATACTTAATAAAAATCATGTTATATAAGAACAACCAAGAAGCTTAATTTGCAAATGACAACCCTCTCTTTATATCTAAAACAATTCCTGCTGTTCTCATTCTATATTACATTTTGTTGGATGCCAGGTGTTAAGTTGGTGATGAACTCAATAAGCTAAACAGAAAGTAACAATCACATCTTTATGTACTTACTACAGTCCTGGTATGGTGCTGTGGGTTAATGTGACAGATTGCAAAGTCATTTGAACTGCAATGTCGGCAGTTCAAGTTTACCAGCTGCTCCTCAGAAACCCTATACAGGGTAGCTATGGATCGAACCAACTCAACTGCACTTCACAACAACAACAGTAGTGTAGGAGTCCTGGTGTAGAGCTGTAGGATAAACACTGGAGCACAAGTTCACTTTGAAGCTCAAGGTGGGCTATTTAAACTCCTAAGAAGCTCTATACATAGTCGTTATGAGTCAGAACCAACACAGTGTCACTTAACAACAACAACAGTGTAAGCAAGAGGCATAAATTTGTCCTTAGTGTTCCATTTTTACCCCAAAGAAGACCCAAACATGAGTATTAGTAGGGGTATCATCTTACTGCCAAGGAACCATAAATGCCTTCTTATGGACCTGGGAAACAGGAAAAGGCAGTTAAATAAATGTTGGGGAGGAAAAGTATTGAGACAGAGTAGGGAAAATGACTCAGCCAAAGTCTCCTTCAGCCAAGGTCTCCTTCACTTCCATAAGAAAGCCTCCAAAAATAGATGCCTGGGACAGGTATGTAATATATAAGATGCTGTTGATTATGACTAGGGTTGTTGGGGTGGTGGTGAGGGTCAGAAACTGAGTACTTAACTCCAACTCCCTCCAGTTCATTGGATGAACAATAAATCTGATGTAGGCAACTTTTCTCATGAGGCCTGCCTGGTAAAGGTTGGTAATTGTGGGTGGGCTTGAAAAAACAGCACCTGGTTGTTGTAGTGTTTCCCTCCCTCTGGAGTCTAACTCCTTACCTTTGAATACCATGAATTCTATATTATATTTATAAATCTTTAAAATTGAATTTGGGTACATAAATTCCTCATGTCCTGTTTAAATGTATCAGAAATAAATATCTGGAAAATAATCTTTCAAACTTGAACAATTACATTTCCAGGATTATATAAAATCGTATTATAAAATTAGTATGTAAAATAAGAGGGAATGAATAGAGAAAAAACAATGAATTGCTTCTCTTAGGATCAGATATATCTCAAAATAAAACTTGGATTTGACCTTCTAGAAACAATGGCCCCCTCAAGATATGGAAGATCAAACTTCCACTTAGAGACAGACACCTTATTAGATTTTATAGATTACTTTCAAACTATTTTGGGTTAATAGCAAATAATGTGTTATTACATTTAGTTTTTTCTCACCTACTAGTGTTCCTAATTAGAAAAAAGTTTGACCCCTTATGCATGATGTTTATCATCCCTTCAGAATAGGTCACTGCCATCCTACCCTTGACTGTGGCTACAGTAGGGTGAAAACAACTCATCTCTTATAGCTCACGCTACAAAATAATTCTCTTAATTTCTTAATCAGTTGGAAATAAATTGATGCTAAGTGATATGATTCCACCATAAAATAATAGAATCCTTTTCATCTTTATGATCAGTTGACTAAAGGTATACATAGAGCATGGCGGCTTTGTGGGATAAGTACTGGATTGTGAAGCAGAAAATGAGCATTTCAAGCCCACCAGTCACTCTGTGGGAGAAAGATACTTTCTGCTCCAGCAAAGATTTATAGCCTTGGAAACCATAAATAGGGCAGCTATAAGATAAAACTAACTTGACAACATTTAGCAACAACAAAAACAACAAAGTTCCATATCTCATATATCATCTAGTGTAGAATTTGAACAAGTATTAATTTCTCTAACAATGTGAGGTACATAACTTCTAGATTTGTTTATTTTAGCTGTTTTTAAACAATTCATAATTTTGAGCTAATTGTAAAAATAATTTTGTAGCATAGTGGATATGAATCGGGCTGCAAACCACAAGGTCAGCAGTTCAAAACTACCAGCCGTTCCGCAGGAGAAAGATGAGGCTTTCTGCTCCCATAAAAATTTACAGCCTCGGAAAACCTGTACAGGGTCGCTATGAGTCGGAACCAACTCCACGGCACTCAACAATAACAACAATGCAATTATATTTAAATTTGTTGTTGTTACGTGCTGTTGAGTCAGCTCCAACTCATATCTACCCAGTATAGGGTTTCCAAGGAGCAGCTGGTGAGCTTGAATTGCCAACCCTACAGTTCAAACCAACCTTGTAGTCCAGTGCAGTGGTCCTATGGAGTACTGTAGGATTAGCACAGGACTTCTAACTGAAAGTCAGCAGTTCAAACCCACCAGTCACTCTCAGAAATCCTAAATAAGATCATGATGAGTTGGAACAGACTTGACAGCACTTAACAACAAAAACCACAAGGGACCTTATGGGACAGAATAGAACCACCCGAGAGGTGTCCCAAGTTGTTATTTTTATGTTCCTGTGGAGTTGCTAGTGGATAGAACCACCAGTCTTTACTTTAGCGGTTAGATGCTTAATCATTATTCTACATAGGCACCCTAAAAATCCCAAAGTAGAATTACTGCCCTTCATTCACTTGAAGACATAATTCTACAGAAATGCAAGTGAATATACTTAGCAAAAAGAAAATGCAAATTTCATGTCCTTGCTCATTTCCCTGAGGACATGACTGTGAATTTCATAAAAGAATCTTAATAATGAATATTTCCATTCTGATTGACAGAGTAATGAAAAACTAATAATTTCTCTGAAATACTAAACTTGGAATAGAACTGATGGAGGAGAGTTATAATAGGCTTACCAAATTTGTCTTTTCCTTATCTGTTTCACACTTGAAATAGTTATCTGTGACTTTACAAAAACTTCAAATGGAGTAATGAAAAGGATATAAAAATCTTTGTGAAAACACCAACCATACTATCTAATAAAAATATTAGTTAATTTATTTTCTTAATAAATATCATTTCTGGCATCCACTGTGTATAAGTTTATAAGCTTGAACTATAGGGTAAACCACCATTCATCTGACAGTTTGTCGTACTGTGGTGGCTTTCATCCATTTACATTCAGTGTGATTATCTATAGGTATGGATTATTGATGCCATTTTTGTTGTTGTTTTTGTGTTGCTGCGCTCTTTCTTCTGATGTCTTCCTGTGCTGAGTTCATTTTTTGTGTGTGTTCTTTCTTGTGAGTTTCCTCATAGTTTTAATGTTTCCATGCTGTTCTTGGATTTTCATTTTCTTGGTATGTTCTGAAGTGTTAATTTTCTTTGAGATTACTTTATATTCCACTAACTTTTCCCTACATTTAGTGCAGTCTATTTTATCCTGTGATCTACCTGATCTTCTCACCCTCTGGATCTCTGTTCCTGTGTGTTTACCTTCTTTTACATTGTAATTGTTTTGATCATAAACTGACCTCCCAGATTCTCTGAGTTCTTAGTAGTTTTGTTCTGTTCTCAACTCTTTCATATGTCAACTTAGTTCTGGGAAGTGCTTCTACATATGTCAATCTCTGGTTGTTGTTTGTTCTTGTTGACTCTCAGTACACAGAATTCCCTTTAGGATGTTTTGTAGTGTAAGGTTGGTTTTGACAAAATCCCTTAACCTCTTTTTATCTTGGCATGTTTTGATTACAACATTGTATTCAATTGATAGCTTTTCTGGATAAAGAATTCTTAGTTGGCAGCTTTTTCTTTCAGGGTTTTATATATGTCTCCCCATTGCCTTCTTGCTTGCATGGTTTCTGCTGAGAGATCTGAGGGTAATCTGACTTGCTGCCTTTGTATGTAACACTTCTCTTTTCTGTAGCTGCTTTCAGGATTTTCTCTTTATCTTTGATTTTGGAGAGCTTGATTATGATATGTCTCGGTGATTTTCTTTTGGGGTCTGTCCTTCCTGGGGTTCGTTGAGCTACTTGAATGTTTATCTTTTCACTTTTTAGGATGTTGGAGAAATTTTCTTCCAGAAGTTCTTCATCTATCTCCTCTGTGGACCTGTGTGATTCTTCCTGATCTGGAATGCCGATAATTCTTAAATTATTCCTCCTCTTGTTGTCCAACATGAATCTTATACCGTCTTCAGATTTGTTTTATCCTTTTTTGTTCTTGTTCTTCTATCTTAGTGATATTGACAGATTTGTCTCCCAGCTCACTAGCTCTTCCTTCCATCTCTTCAATTATATTCCTTTGCCTTTTCAGTGTATTGTCTTTTCTGATATTCTATTATTGATCATTTGGACCTCTTTCTGTAGGATACGAGTTGTTTCCAATGCTGTATCTATCTTATTTTATTGCTCCTGTAGCACTTTCCTGACTTCTTCCTTATTTTTCTCAACTCCATTGTAACGTATTTTGAAATATTTTATAATCATTTTTATGAATTCCTTCTCAGGTATTCCCAAGACCTGCCCTACTTCCAGAATGTAGTCCAGGTCTACCTCTAGGTAATTTGTCTCAGACATTTTATCTTGTTTCTTGAAATGTGCTGATATTGTCATCTGTTTTTACTTCTTGGACATTATTAGTGTTTAGCTGTGGCCTTAATACTTAATTGAGTACGTGTTTTTATTTATTTTTTATGCTTTCTGATTTCCTCCAGGTAGATGTGATCAGGAAGTAGTCTTCCCTTTTCACTCTTCTTACTGCTTAACTCAGAGTAACTTTCAGAGGTGCTGTCTGCCTCCTTTGTGTATGGTATTTGGTATTGTTTTTTGCCTGGATTGTGGAGTTTTACATGGTGTGATTGTAGCTTGACTATATGGCAGTGATTGCTGTCTCTTCTTGGGTAATATAGGAAGAGAATGAGCCCCAAAGTTAAAAGAGGAACAAAAACAACAAAAGAGTGACAGCCAAAAAGGTAGAAAAAATAAAAACACCAAACAACAACAACAACATAATACTAGATTGCATTTTGTAGTCTATAATTGCAGAAAAGGGAGAGGGTGGAGAGGGAAAATAAATGTAGCCTAATATGAATAGGACTTTAATATCCTCTTTCAGCTTCTTGCCTTCAAATCCCCCTGATAAATTTCAAGATGCCGTTGTTGGTTGTTATGCTGTACCTCAGGATTTAATTTTTGTCCTGTTTGTTTTTAAACTCTCTATTTCTCCATAGCCCCTGTTCTGGCCTTTTCCTTATTAATAAACAGATCAGGGCCAGTTGTGGGCATATTGTGCTGCCTGCCCCTTTAAATTCTGAGAGTTTCTGTGCACATGCATGGCAGAGGACCCAAACCTTGGTGGGAGTGGGGGTGTCCACTCATTCAGGCACCCCTCTAGTCACCAGAATGGAGGTGCACAGAGAGTGAGGGGCCAATGAACAGATACCAAAACAAATCAGAACAAAGCAAAAACAACGAAATCTACCTTTGCTCAGATGTCCCTGTGACATTATTCTGTGGCAGGTTTGCTTGCTCTCTGCTTATTCTTGGCGTTTGGTCTCACCAAGTAGTCAGCTACAGGCAGGCAGATTTGAAAGTACGAGATTTCTACTTCCGCTACAAATTCCACTAGCCATAAGCCTTCAAATTTTTAAAATATTCCAAGATATGTGGTTCAGAGTTTTGGAGCTCTGCCTTTAATCTGCTTCACCTAGTATTCTGTGTTATTGCTAATGGAGATCTTCACTACATCTCTACCCTTTCAGCCATCAAGCCCCACCTCTGTCTCTGTATAGCTCTACCTCTTGGTTGTTTTTATTGTTTGTTTTATATGAACAAAGATTGTCTTTTCCTTTTGAGGCCTTGTAGTGTCATTGTATTAGTATTAAGTTGACAAATGTATGTTGGTATATTCTCAGGCACTCACCAACTGTGTTCTGGTGGGTGTGGTTAAGAAATGAGCTTTGGCATTGTTCTCTGGTATTTGTGAAGTTCAGTTTTGGGTAAATTTAGCTGAAATTGGTAGTTTTCATTGATCAGGTTTATAGTAGCTGGTATTGACTCTGGAACAATTGGGTTGAAGAAGGTACAACGGTGGTTGGATTGTATGGCCACAATTTATGTCAACTGTCCATTGAGGCAAGAAAGAAAACACTCTCACTAAAGAGAAGGAGGACACAGAAACCAAACCAAGCACACACACAAAAAACAGAAAAATACAGAAAATAACAAAACAACAACAAAAAACAATAAAAATGAGAAAGAAACAACAAAAACAACTGGGATACAACAGCACAAAATTATGTGCAATTCTACAGCACCACCTAATAGACTCTTGTCTTCACAGATGCCTGAGAAATTTCTAGAGGCTTTTGCTGTGCCTCTCTGACCTATCACCAGTCTTTTTCTTTCCCCTTTTTCTCTACCCCACAAGTCCATTCAGCTGTTTCTCCTAGTGAGAACTAGCCTAGGGCTGGCCAAGACCAATGTGGAGCAGAGCCTGATGGCAAAGGCTGTTTATTTTATCTCCTCCCCCTTCAATTATTTGCCCAGCAAAGGAGTCCATCCAGGAACTTCTCTGGAGTTGTCTACTCATGGAAATTTCCCCTCTTGTTACCAGGTGTTTTTAAGGAACTAAAAAAGAAATGAATATAAAAAAATATATATATATAAAAAAAGCACCTTTGTCTCTGAATGTCACAGGAAGGTGTATGCAATGGGTATGTTTTCTTGTCTCTCAATCCGCTTACACTCATTCAAAATGGCTGTGGTGAGTCATGTTGATTGTCCCAAACCAGAAGTCATTTCCTTTCCTGAGTCTGTTCAACTTTTTGTCTTGATAAATACTCGATCCACTTAACTTATCCCTTTATCAGAAACTCAGGGTTCAAGTACCATCCTCTTAATCTATTTCATCTGGTTTCATATATCTTTGTTACAGAGAATCTGCACAGTCTTTTTGCCTAGTCCACCATCATGTCCTACCTCCTCTTTCCATTAAAAAAGAAAAAAAAAATTATTATAGTAAAAAATATAGAGGAGGCAAGAATAAGATTATAAATATTAATTATATTAGAACTATTAAACACAAAATCAAAAAAGTATCTTTTCTGAAAGCATCAATTTACTATACTTTTAAGTTTAATGTAAATATGTTAAAAATGGTAAAAACTTAAATGGAAAATGATGAAATGGTTAAGAAGATATTGCATCTGAAACAATTTTACAGAATAAAGAAATTCATTGTTGCTTTTTCTTTAGAAAATATTAACACTTGCAAATTTTAATAATTAGGTAATGAATATTTATTAGAATCACTGATTAAGAAGAACATCACAATTCTCACTGTTCCATTTTAAATGTCACAATGTTTCTTGTATATTTTTCCTCTTAAATTCTCTCTATGAATTTAATGTTAACTTTGTGAACTTCAAGATAGCGATCTAAGATACTCCGCTGATAAAATATTTTTTTTTTCATGAAAGGGTCACACACACAACAAGCAAACCCAATGCAACTAAGCTGATTCTGACTCACTGCAATCTTAGAGGACAAATTAGAACTGCCTTATTAGGTTTTCAAGGCTGACATCTTTACAGAAGTAGGCTTCTGCATTTTTCTTTTGTATACTAGACTGTAGATATGAACCATTGAATTTTCAATTAACAGTCAAGCACTGTAAGTATTGCATCACCATATTTCAATGACTATGAATATGGTTTTCTCTTTGTTATAAATGTTACAGTAATTAAATCTAGCCATGGTCTCAGTGGGGAGAAAAAAATACATTTCTAAAATAACTTAAGTATTATTTTTACTTTTATTTTAACTCTGTTGATATTTCCTATTCATCACAGATTTACTCATAATGAGCAGACAATCAGTTGAAAAAAAAGTTTCCTAAGAGAGCGTATTGCTTCCAATATACTAGATTTTGAAGGAACACCTGCTTTGCTTTTTTCTGTGTTGGGATCCTACATCTAGTTCATCTGACCTACAGTTTTTTTTTAGGTACTTTCTAGTGGCCTCCCATATTGCCTGCCAATCTTGAGATTATTCATCCACCTGTTTTCTTACCTGCTGACCTTGGATACCTCACCTTTGCAACTGCAACTAGAAGCCTACCATATGACCTACTGATCTTGGGTTCATCAGTCCCTAGAGTTACATGAGTCAGAAGAAGCATCTAGCTTGATATATATGACCCACAAACTTGGAATTTAACCACCTTTACAACTATGTGAGCCATTTCCTTGATATAAACTTGTTTGTGTGTGTATGTGTATATCTATATCTGTAAATCTATCTATCTGTCTATCATCTATATATTGTGGTTGTATGCTGTCAAGTTGGTTCCAATTCAACGATACTGTCTAGAGATTCTGGGTCTATAAACCTATAGAGAAGTAGAGAGCATAGTCTTTCTCCCACTGGGTGGACTGCTCTTCCCCAGTTGTATTTTGAATACCTTCCCAGCTGAGGGGCTCATCTTCTGGCATTATACATGACAATGCTTTACTGCTATTCATAAGCTTTTCAGTGTCTAACCATTCCAAAGTAGTCTTCCTCTACTTTTTCCTAGTCTGAAAGCTCTCCTGAAACCTCTTTACCATTGTTGACTCTGCTGGTATTTAAAATACTGATGACATAGCTTCCAGCATCATAGCAAATTACAAGCCACCACAATACAAAAAACTGACAGACAACTGGTGGTATAATTATAAAGTATAGCATAAAGACGACAATTCTTTAATATTTACTTGGTAAGAAATGTGGCAAAAATAATTTATCTTCTTTTTTGCACCTCATTTCCTAACAATGTTGAGGTTTTTAAATAATAAATAATAAAACAAGAATAAATATATTATATATGAGTGTCATGTAGCTGTTGCTGTTAAGTTCCCTAGAGTAGGTTCTGACATATAGCTACTTTGTATAGGCTTTCTCATGAAAGGATGGTGAATTTGAAATGCTGACCTAGTGGTTCAAACCAACCTTGCAATTCAGTGCATTATTCCACAGCGCTATACCAGGACTCTCAAGTCTCACAGATGGGTCTAAATATAATACACACTCATGATATTGGCTTCAGTATTATTGAGAAGTTGTCTATATTGAGCTCTGGTAGTGTAGTGATTACAAGTCAGTCTGCTGATCTCACAGTAAGCAGTTTGAAACTACCAGTGGGTCTGTGAGAGAAAGATGAGGTTTTCTGCTCCTGTGAAGATTTATGGTCTTAGATATCCTATACAGGGTCACTGTGGGTCAGAACCAACTCCCCAGAACATCACCACCACCACCATCATATTGAGTTTCAGATGGATTATTAAAAATATTGTATGGGCTCAAAAAGAACAGTTTGGTATACTTTAATACTTTAAAATTGAGCGCTATTAAAAGACTAAAATTATAAACTGTAGTCAAGAAAGATATGATAACCAACAGACGATTAGTATCAAATATGTAAAGTACTCTCACAAATAATTTCACACCATCCTTTTGTTTTCTTTTTCTGGCAGTTCTTAGTGTATTCAATGTTTGTCTTCAACAGCACACTTCATATTCTTCTGGTTTCCTTCAATCTTCCTTTTTCATTGTCTACTTTCATTTGCAAATGTTTAGAAATCAGAGAAACATGATCTAAATGCATTGCTATCTGGTGATGGTGGTGGTGGTGTGCTGTGGAGTCATTTCCAACTCATAACGACCATGCATAGGGTTTCCAAAACCATATGTCTTCACAGGAGCAGAAAATCTCATCTTTCTCCTGTGGAATGGCTGGTAGTTTTCATTCTGTTGATCTTGAGGTAAGCAGTCTGGTGAGTGAAAGGGAAAAAGGTAAAATTTAAGGCAGTACTATGTAAAAATACTGCGAACCAAAAGATTATCAATTCAAACCCACCAGATGCTCATCTGAAACTCTAGACAGGGTCTCTATGAGTCAGAACTGATTTAAGGGCACCTTACAACAAAAGTATGCTAAACTAGCATAATTTTTATATCTGGTAAAGATAGGACTGCAGACACCAGTGTATTTGTGAAATAAAAATTTTAATAATTTACATGTACATAAAGGAGTCCTGGTAGCATAGAGAGTTATTTGTTGGCCTGCTAACTGCAAGGTCAATAGTTTGAATCTACATGTTGCTCCACAGGCTTTCTGTTCCAATAAAGATTTACACCCTAGGAAATCCTATACCCTAAACATCAGTACAAATTATAAATATATAAATATAAATATACATAAATACAAATATTTATATTTATATTATATATATATATATCTGGTAGCAATGTTAGCAGTTCAAAACTCCAGCGGTTCCGCAGGAGAAAGATGAGGATTTCTGCTCCCGTAAAGATTTATAGCCTGTACAGGGTCGCTTTGAGTCCGAACCGACTCCAAGGCACATAACAACAACAATAACATGTATATCTATATGTACATATAATCAGAAAACCTTTGTGCATAAAATGTGTTGAAGTTATTTAACTTCATTTAATCCATGTTGCTAATAGTTCATTTTAAAATATTGTAAATAAGCTCTAGAAGAAAAAAAATAAAAATTCATTAAATTTTGAAGGAAATTCTTGAAAATATTTGTTTTTTTTTTTTGTAACCAAGAAAATATTGTAAATGCTATGACTCGATGGTCTGTATTCTTTATGAAATACACACAATTTAATTTATTTCAGTAACTTGGTATTAAAGACAGGTGTGATGCTGTGGGTTAATGCACCAGACTGCAAAGCCGTTTGAACTGCAAGGTTGGCAGTTCAAGCTCACTAGCTGGCTCCTCAGAAGCCCTATACAGGGTCCTATGGGTCAGAACCGACTCGATGGCATTTAACAACAACAACATATAAATATTATTAAATATTAAGAAACACTGTTCTAAGAGGACCCAAGGACCATCAAGAGAAAAGAGCATGAGCTTAATGTGGGACCCTAACCAAAGAAGGGGAAACACCAGAGACAGATACAGAGGTGATAGCATGGAGCGATTGAGCAATTGAGGACTCTAGTCTCATAGAAAGAGAAAGACTGTGTGCTGGTCTTCCAGAATGTGCCCCTTGACTGTTTAAATGATTACATATCCCTCAGTGTTTTTTTGGTCTTTTTTTTTTTTTTTTTCGCCAGAAGGGGAAAAAAAAAAGAGAGAGGGTGTTTTTCTCGATAAAAGAAACAATTTATGAGGGTTTGTGGGAAAGGAGGAAATGGTAGACACACATAGACATGGGGGACAGGGCAGATAATAAACAACTGGAGGAAGGTTGGCAGAGGAAAGTTGGCGTCACTGGAGACACAGGGAGGAATGCAGTGGTTGGAGTTAATAGAGGTAAATGCTGTTAACTGTTGGTGCATGGAGGGGCTCGAAACCATATAGTGAAGCAAAAGATATGATTTGTTGAGTGTAAAACTGGTGATCTGCTCTGTAAACTTTCACTCAATTCACAATAAAGAGTTAAAAAAAACCAAAAAACTGTTCTAAAAAGAGTATAATGTTGACATGTCTGAATAATAAATACACAAAATATATTGCAAAATATGAGTAAGGAAAATAGGTGTGGACACATAGGATAAGCACTTTCCTTCAAGGTTGGTCGAACTGCAAGGTTATGATTCAAACTCACCAGCTGTTCCTCAGAAACTCCATACAGGGTCTCTGTGAGTCAGAACCATCTCGACAGCACTTGACAACAACAACAACGAGGAAAATAGAAAGTGATATACTATAATCATTTTTTCATTTGGCACCACCCATCCCTTAAAAAAAATGAAACCTGATATCATCTATTTGATTTGATTTATGTGTATCACAATAGAAATGTAGGTGTGGTGGTGATGGTGGGATGCTTTGGAGTCAGTTCCTACTCATAGGGACCCTGCATCGTGTTTCTGAGACTGTAAATCTTTACAGGAGCAGAAAATCTCAACTTTCTCCTGACGGATGGTAAGTTTGAACTGCTGACCTTGAGGTTAGCAGCCTGACTCATAAACACTATGCTACCAGACATCCTTACAACAGAACTATTCCTTTGAAAACTGGCTGATTTTTTTAGAAGTGAATTATTAGGCCATTTGGGGGGGACTTGATTTCCTATCTTTAGATTTGTAGCCAAGCCTATAATTGTTTGTGCCACACGGGGACTCTTTATTTTTGTTAAGGAGAGCAGTTTTTAATTTTCCTGGAATCCAGATTTCTGGGTTCCATGAATATTGAGGAAATCACCTCATCTGAAGCCTTTGTCTTGAGTTTATCTTTTGAACCGTGAGCATCCCAGTCAATTAAAACTCATCTTTACATCAAACAGTAGTCTCACTAGTTAACAAAGACTAATTTAAATTGGACATTTGTCATCTTTTTTAGAATTTTTTATGTGCAGTAAGTTTCAAGTAACAGAAATTCCAAGGTCAGACAGGAAGCAAGAAGCTGTATTTTAAGGTAAATTGTTACTATGAAAACACTGTTCTGGTCCCATTTCTATGGCAAAGTTAATAAAATGGAATCTCTCATCCTTGGAGTACTCAACTTGGTAATCAGACTGTTGATTTTGCAAATCATGTATTATTAAAATGTAAAACATTTTATATTGTTGGCTTAACATGATTTTTGTTTTAACATTTGAAGCACTTTACTAAATCCAAATTTTAAAAGGTTCACAAACTTTAAAATTGACTACTTGCTGGATCACAAGATCTGAACTGCTGACCTTGTGGTTTGAAGTCCAGTGCTTATCTTATAGCACTACTACATAAATATATACTTTGTGTCCTGGGTGTGGCATTATAGGATAAACACTAGACTGGTATCTCAAGGCCAGTAGTTCAAGCCCACCAGTCACTCCTTGGAAACCCTATACAGTGTCATTATGAGTCAAAACTTACTT
>NW_006408920.1:1484321-1485655 GCF_000296735.1 Chrysochloris asiatica
ATATAAAGAAATGTTGTTAAGTGTTGTGGAATGAGTTCTGACTATATCAACAATGTATAGGGTTTCCAAGGAGAGGCTGGTGGGTTTGAACTGCAGTTCATTACTTATCCTATAGTGTGACACCAGGGCAATATATATATGTTATTGTTAAGTGCTGGCATGTCAGTTCTGACTCATAACAACCTTGTATATATATACATATATGTGTGTGTATGTGTGTGTGTTGTTGTTGTTAAGTGCTGCTGAGTTGATTCCTACTCAGAACGACCCTGTATAGGGTTTCCAAGAGGCAGCTGGTGAACTTGAACCCCTGACCTGGCAGCTCAAACCAACTTTGCAATCCAGAGTATTAACCCATAGCATCACACCAGGACTTTTAGATATATTTATATGTTACAGTGCTAAACCAGGGCTATAGATATAGAGATAGAGATTTTATATAGCGAATCCTTCTGTAGTGCTGTTGGATTGACCCAAGAGGTCAGCAGTTGAAATTCACTAGTCACTCCTCAGAAACCCTATGTAGGATTGCTAAAAGTCAGAACTGACTCCATGGTACACAGCAACAATATGCATAAAAGCTATGGTTATTGTTGTAAATTACCATGTATTCTAAATTACCAAGATGAAAAATGCATATAATATATCCCTTTGGCAAAGATCTAAATTAAGGAACAAGAGAAGGATAAAAATAAAATAAAATATTAAAATTGTGTCTAATAATTTTTATTATAATAAATGTAAATTTTATTGTTAAGTGCCATTTAGATGGTTCTGACTCATCACAACTCATGTAAGTTTTCTGAGGAGCAATTGGTGAGTTTGTATAGCTGACCTTGCAGTTCAAATTGACCTTGGGGTCCATTGCTTATCCTACAAAGCTACACCAAGACTCCATACATATAAATAGATCAGTCTATTTTATAAATAATCAGTGATTATTTTTTATAAAAGTCAATGACACTCTATAAAAGATAACCACTCAGAACAGTGACTCAGTGATATAAAAAGTAAAATAACATCTATTATGTAAAACTTGAATACTTGTTATAATGAGTTTGAAAAAAGTTAATATAATGAAGTTAAATGTCCTTCTATTAAGACTTCTCAAAGCTTTTGATATGCTAATATAACCTTGATTGTCCTCCAAGAGGATATATTACTTAGTTCTGAAACTGATTAGACATGTTTTGTTCAGGAAACTCTGTATAAAACATATTCCTTGAATACAGTGAAAAAAGTTCCCTATTCAGATAGTTATTAAGTTCTAGAGGTGGTCTTTGACCTGTCAACCAAAAGCTAAATGCTTGTATCCCACAAGCTGCTGGATGATA
>NW_006408920.1:1494365-1495287 GCF_000296735.1 Chrysochloris asiatica
AGTGGCAGCATCAATGGACTCAAGTATGGCAACAATAGTGACATTGGCACAGGATCGGGCAATGTTTCATTCTGCTGTGCACAAGGCCACTATGAGTCGGTACCGAATCGAAGGCACCTAACAACAACAACAACAACAAAGTTTTATTAAAAGTAATACAGAAACAGCTACAAGCATATGTTGACAGAGAACTTCCACAAGTCCAAGCTGGATTCAGAAGAGGCCATGGAACAAGGGTTATCATTGCTGATGTCTGATAGATCTTGGCTGAAAGCAGAGAATATCAGAAAGATTTTTACCTGTACTTTATTGATTATACAAAGGCTTTTGATTATGAGGATCATGATGAGCTATGGACAACATTGTGAAGTACAACTATTCCAGAACACTTAATTGTACTCATGAGGAATCTGAACAAGGACAAAAAGGCAATTGTTCCAACAGAACATGGAGACACTGAAGGGTTTAAAATGAAGAAACTTGTGTGACAGGGTTGTATTTTTTCACCATACTTATTCAACCTGAATGCTGAGCAAATCTGAGAAGCTGGGTTATATGAAGAAAAATATGACATCAGGATGGAGGAAAACTCACTAACAACCTGCGATATGCAGGTGATACAACCTTGCTTGCTGAAAGTGAAGAGAACTTAAAACACTTGCTGATGAAGATCAAAGAGTAAAGCCTTAGCTATGGATTATATCTCAATGTCAAGAAAACAAAAATCCTCACCACTAGACCAATAAACAACATTCTTATCAATGGAGAAAAGACTGAAGTTGTCAAAGACTTCATTCTTCTTGGATCAACTATCAACACTCATGGAAGCAGCAGTCTAGAAATCAAATGATGGATTACATTAAGCAAGTCTGCTGCTCAAGAACTTTTTAAAATGCTGAAGAGCAAAGATGTCAGCTTGAGG
>NW_006408920.1:1495387-1506636 GCF_000296735.1 Chrysochloris asiatica
TTTTTTTTTTTTTTTCATTTTCTCAGCTTCAGTTTGAATTTGCATATAAGTAATTAATGGTCAATTCCAGTCTGCCCTTGGCCTTTTTTTGATGGATGATGTGAAGCTTTTCCATCGTCACTCTCCACAGATGTAGTCCATTTGATTTCTATGTATTCCATCTGGTGAGGTCCATGTGTATATTCATCTCGTATGCTGTCTAAAGAAGGTATTTGAAATGAACAAATCATTGATTTTGCAGAATTCTATCGTGCATTCTCCAGCATCATTTCTATCACCAAGGCCATGTTTTCCAACTACTGATCTTTCCTCTTTGCTCCCAACCTTTGCATTCCAATCACCAGTAATGAGCAATACATCTTGATTGCATATTTGATCAGTTTAAGATTGAAGAAGGTGGTAGAATTTTTCTATTTCATCCTCACTGGCTTTAGTCATTGGTGCGTAAATTTGAATAATAGTGGTATTAACTGGGCTTCCCTGTAGGTGCGTGGATATTATCCTATCACAGATAATGTTGTACCTCCTGACTGATCTGGATATGTTCTTTTTGACAATGAATGCAACACCAAGCCTCTTCAATTTGTTGTTTCAGGCATAGTAAACCATGTGGTCATCTGATTCAAAATGACCATAGTACAGAGACTTAAATAGAGTCTTTTGGTTCATAACTATTTTAATAGTTATGAATCAGGCTGCAAACTTTAAGGTCAGCAGTTCGAAACTACCAGCTGTTCTGCAGGAAAAAGATGAGGCTTTCTGCTCCTGTAAAGATTTACAGCCTCAGAAACCCTGTACAGGGTTGCTATGAGTCGGAACCGATTCCACGGCACTTAACAACAACAACAATTATATATGATCAGAAAAAAAGAAATTATCGCAAGATCATGATTCATAGCAGGTAATTTCATCACTGTTCCTATCAAGATTATCGAAGGTGAGAAAGAATCATGATTGCAATGTATATAACATTGCAGATTTTAAAAGTTTATAGAATTACAATTGCAGGGTAAAAGGAAGTGGGCAAGGTAGGAATTGTGAATTTATTCCATCTAGAATCCTCATAAGGAGGAAAGGAAGCAGGGCTTGGGGCCATGATTTAGAAGTAGCAATCAACGACAAAGGGAAACAACATTAATGACCAAACCACCAATCAGTATCAGCCAATCACAGAAAATAGCACCAGAAACAGTCAACTACCAAAGAAACAGAATGGGGCAGCCCCACATTTCTGAGGAGCCTGCACCCATTTACTGAAAATGAAATATTCCTCTCTTAATTAATACATAATCAGTTAAGGCAGGCATCAGCCCTGCCTCTGAAGAGGGCATATGAGACCACAAGAGAAAACTTGTTTTTAATGTTCAAATCCCTGACTCAAAGGACTCTTTTCTCATTTGTGAGGTAGATCTGTTTCCATTCTTTTGGGAGTGTTTTATGGTATAATAAACTTAGTGCTTTGCTGAAGATTTTGATCTGGTGATAATTATCTCGCTTTGCACAGAGACGGGCGCTTTCTAGTCCTATCTCTTACCAACACAGAACCAGGTCTTAAGTCCCACCTGTGTGAACTTGACATCCCACCCTGTGAACTTGACATATTGATGCTGAAACCCGGGATGGCTGGTGAAGGTAACAGAATGGACTCATTTTATCTGGTAACACTGCTCTTAGACATTCTGGTGAGCTCTACTTTGAGAATGTAGTTTCACTTTGCCAGTAAACTGTTTGTGCTTTAAAGTTAGCTTGTGCAGGTGTCTTTTTTGATCATGGTGGAGTGCAAATTAACCCCAGATTTTTGGGTTAGGTGAATGAGATGAACCTGCCAATGAAGGACTACATTTTGAGTGAGACAGTCAGGAAACAAGCCTAGGGCTTGACCACAACAATTTGAAGTACTGGGTGGAGGAATATTAGTGAGGTTAACATAACTTCTTTATATGTTTTGTGTGTGATTCTCTATCTGAATGGTCTCCTTCTCTTTTGTATTTCTGCTTCTCACTTCAGGATTTTATGAGTCACCAATTCTAATCCAGGGTCACAAGATAAAGAGGCACTTCCTCCCTCTGACCCAAGAAATTGTGTGATCTCTTGTGAGAGTTAGCTCTTGGCAAAGGTGGTAGAGGTTAAATCAACAATGTACATGTGCCTCTATAAACCTAACAAATTTATAAAATATCAATGTCTTCTTTGGGAGCACTCCCATAAGGGGCTTGGTCAGCCAGATTGCTCTTGAGTCTCCCAGATACTCCCTGGAGTACCGAGAAACATTAAAGGGGAAGACCAACCCTAGAACTAATGTCCCAAAGGAGCCTGATCCACAAGTACTACAATTCAGATCCAATACACCATACCTCACACTGAGCCTATTACTGTCTATCTAGCTTTAGCTGCTCTTCAACACTGTCTTTTCCTTCTGCTATGTGTTAGAAGTTTGGGGGCACACTAGACTCTATTCAAAACATGGGTCCCACTCTGGCAAAGATCTCCTTGTCTGCTCTATAGACTCCTTCACCTCCATCTGATACATTCATCTTATTGCTCTGACTTCTAAGCTCTTGTGGTTCTTCTACAACATTTGTGCACACAGCCTGACTTCAAGTTTGCATTGTATTTTTTCTAAAATTACTGTCCTGAAAAACTACTTTTGTGTCTTATAGGATAAGATTAGTGAACAAAGGCTACCCTGCTAAACCACGCTGACAGCACTTAACAATAACAAAATGAGGGCAGACAAATTGGGACGAATGATAACTCTCCTTCATAGAGCAGGTTCACCAAAATCTTGCCCCCAATCCAGATACATTCCAGAGTTGGGTCATCAATTTAATTCTTCTGACACTATGGAAAGAAGGTAATTGACAAGAATTCAGGGGTGTTGTTTTACCAGATGCTCAGTCCATAGGACTGTATTTGTCCATGACCAGAGACATATTTGGTGATCACAAATTATACAAGAGTGTGGGGAAGGAGTCTAGGTACACAGGGAGTCCTACTTATGGGCCCAGAAAGAACTGGATAGGTGAAACAGAGTGTGGGTGTGAAAATTAGATGAGCACACGGAGAGGACACTCCCTTGCCCCTGAGATGAAATGGAAGGTTGTTGCTCTGGAGATCAGGATGTCAACTCTGAAGTGACAGATCTTCTCCTCTTTTCCTTTTTCAGGATGGGACAGACAATCTCAATCTTCACCAGCAGCCCCTGGTTCCAGTGTACACTTATGGATGGAGTGGGATGTATAGCCCATGAACAACAGTTTAAATGACAATGTCATCCTCCAATTAGATTTATTTTGCAGAAGAGATCAAAGTGGTCAGAAGTTCTGTACGTGCAGACCTTTTTTTGAGGAACCATCCCCAGTATTAAGTCCTGTGTTGAAAAGTGCTGGTGTTCACAGAGGAATACCAACTGTTTGGCCTGGCAGACCACTTGAATTTTGAATGCTTGGGTTCTGTATCACCCTCACGTCTGAAGGTTAGGTATGTGGAAACAGGGTACCTAGTGACAGGATCATCACTATCCCTGTCTGACTCAGGGTGAAATTACCAAACAGACCCTGCAGGGAATGTGAGGAGGGCCATCTGGGACTACATGCAAATGTGCATAATTGAGGGCATAAAGCAAATAGAGGTTAAACCTCTCAAAGACTCCAAATAGGCAGAATTAGCCCAGCAGAAGAGGAGAAACCTAGTGGTCTTCAAGAGAAGGCTGGTAGAGGTACTCTAAAGTATACTAATATATACCTAGATTCAGTGGAGAAAATACTGGTTGTGAAAACTCATATTATTAATCAGTCAGCTCCTGACATCCTTAAGAAATTTCAGTGATGGACACATGGGCCACAAGATGACCCCAGCTCCAATAAACTGTTGAAGTTGTCTACCATGGTGTTTAGCAACTGGGACCTGTAGGCTAAAATGGCTAAACTAGGAGGGACTACAATTTCAGCCATCTTAACTGGTACAATAGGAGACAGCAGAATATCAGCAGTTATATGTCATGGTTATGTCAAGAAGTACAGGAGGTAAAGGGAATACATGTTCTGCCACATTTACTTCCAGTGCAGAGCCCTGGACCACCAGGGCCCAGAACTGCCCTGAGCATCTAAGAAAGGAGATGATGGTAGACAATTCAGATTTATGGTAATGGGTCCCTGGTTTGCCATTGAATTCCTGAGGAGCCATGTGTCACCCTGGAAGTTGCCAGTAAACCTGTCACTTTCTTGTTGGACACAGGCGAAGCCTATTTTGTTCTAAAAACCTTTGACAGCTGTATATCTTTCTCCTCACATGTAGTTGTTGGCACAAATGGACAGTCTACCCACAGGTGTTTAACTCCCACTTTGCTTTGTAACTGTGAAACTGTTCTAGTAGTGCATGAATTTCTGGTTATTCCTGAATCACCTGTGCCTTCCCTGGGATGAGACTTCTTGTCTAAAGTAGGAGCAGTTTTAACATTCTTCCCCTGAAAACATATTCTAACCTTGATCAAGAAAACAAAAATAAGAGTTTAAATAAAAGGATGGCTCCCTTCAGTTACCTGGTATTTACCACTCTTAGGCCCCACAGTAATATATCAGTACTTCTAATTTTTGAACTTAGCTTGTTTAATCTATTAGTTAAGTTTCTGTCTTCCAGAATACAAGCCTTCCATGTTAGGATCATGATGCTACAAGGACATGGGCCCAGAAACTCCAAAACACTATTAACCCCTAAATGCCTTGGCCCAAAATTTGTGACCTACCCTCCCACAACATAGGGAAAGACAGGAAAGATCAAACCCAAAAGGTGGACAGTAATACGGCATCTACCAGCATGAGTTAGAACCAACTTGACAGCAACAAACCAGCAGGAAGCAGTCAGAGAGGTCATCACCCACATTCCCTTAATGAATTCAGGGTTCCAATCATTTCATAGGGGAATAACATGTATAGGGTGAGAGGAAGTGCACAGGATAGGATTTGGGCAATTAGCCCATCAAGAGCCCACTTAAGAGGAAAAGAAGGCAGGGCCTGGGATCATGGTAGATAAAATAACCTCAGGTGTGAAGAAAACCAAACCATTTACAAAAGGAAAGAGCCTCCAGAAACAGAGGACCCTAGGAACATCAAGGGAGAAGAGCACAAGTGGAATGCGGGACCCTATCCACAGAAGCAGCAACACCAGAGATGGAGGCAGATATGGGCTCATGGTGAGAGGGAGTGGCTGAGGACTCTAAATTCATGAAAAGAGAGGGACTGAGAGCTGGTGACTAGGAAGAAGACTTGCAGAATGTGCCTTTTGTTGGTGTAAATTATTATACATGCCTGACGGTTAAAAAAAAAAAAAATAAAGTGAATAGAGAGAAATACTGTTAACTGATGGTACATGGAGGGGATTATAATCATTGTAATAAAATATGATTTGTTGAATGTGGAACTGATGATATACCCTGTAAACTTTCACTCAATTCACAACAAAAACTTGAAAAAAAAAAAAAAAAAAAGAAAGAAGACTTAATAGCCAAACTTCCAAGCAGAATCAGCCAATCAGAGAAAATAGCACCAGGAATGTTCAACCAGTAAAAAAACAGGAAGGGGTAGCACCCCAATTCCAAGAAAACTTTACCACTTTTACTAAAAATCAAATAAATATTCCTCCCCTTTATTAGGATTTAATCAGTAAATGACCCCATGAGCCCTGCCCCTGGGGAGGACACCTGGGACTATGAAGAGAAAACTGTACTTAATGCTCAAACTACTGACTCTAGGGATCTGTCCTCACTCATAAGGCAGACCCACTCCCACTATTTTGGTAACATTCGATGCTATAAAAACAGTGTGTGTGTGTGTGTGTGTGTGTGTGTGTTTTAAGATTTAGGTCTGCTGAACGTTTTCTCACTTACAAAGAGATAGGCCTTGGTAGTCCTGGTCTTTCCAATATTGAACCAGGCCTCAGTTCCATGTCATCCCACCCTGTGAACTTGAAATACATGCCAGGTCTTGTGGCAGTATAGGTATGATCCATGACCATGAAGCCCTGAGTTATAACCACCAGGAACTCAACTTTTAACTTTGTGTCAATTTTTGGTAACACTTAAAGACTCAGTGGAATGCAGAAATCATTAGGCGATATCTTTGATATTCCATGCTAAGATATCAAGGTAATGCAGAAACACCTGCGACCATGTGTTGACCGAGAACTTCCAGAGGTTCAAGCTGGATTCAGAAGAGGACATGGAATGAGGAATATTATTGCTGATGTCCGATGGATCTTGGCTGAAAGAAGAGAATATCAGTAATGTGTTTACCTCTGCTTTATTGACTATACAAAGACTTTTGATTTTGTGGATAATAACAAGCTATGGACATTTCAAAGTATGAGTATTCCAGAACACTTAATTGTATTCAAGAGGAACCTGTACATAGACCAAGAGGAATTTGTTCAAACAGAAAACAGGAACACTGAGTGGTTTAAAAGTAGGAAAGGTGTGTGACAGTGTTGTATTCTTTCACCATACTTATTCAACCTGTATGCTGAACAAATCATCCGAGAAGCTGGG
Source organism: Chrysochloris asiatica (assembly GCF_000296735.1). Taxonomy (NCBI): domain Eukaryota; kingdom Metazoa; phylum Chordata; class Mammalia; order Afrosoricida; family Chrysochloridae; genus Chrysochloris; species Chrysochloris asiatica. The sequence continues at coordinate 1,501,929 of NW_006408920.1, forward strand.
TTATATGAAGAAAAATGTGGCATCAGGATTGGAGGAAGACTCCTTAAATACATGCGATATGCAGATTATACTTTCAGCAAACTTGCTTGCTGAAAGTGAAGGGACTTAAAATACTTACTGATGAATATCAAAGACCACAGCCTTCAGTATGGATTGCATCTCAGTGTAAATGAAACCAAAATTCTCACCACTGGACCAATAAATAAATAACATTCTTCTCAATGGAGAAAAGACGTTGTCAAAGACATAATTTTTCTTGGATCAACCATCAACATTCAGCAGTCAAGATATAAAATGACTTATTGCATTAGGCAAATCTGCTGCACAAGACCTTTTTAAAGTATTAAAAAGCAAAGATGTCAGCTTGAAGTCTAAGGTGTGCTTTAGACTTAAACCATGGTATTTTCAATAACCTCATATGCATGTGAAAGATGGACAGTGAATAAGGAAAATCATAGAAGAATTGATGAATTTGAGTTATGGTGTCGGAGGAGAATATTGAATGTATCAATACCAAAAGAACAAATAGATCTATGTTGGAAGAATTGCAGCCAGAGTGCTCCTTGGAGGCCAGGATGGACAAACTTCGCCTCTCATACTTAGTAATTGGAGAAGGATATCATGTTTAGTAAGGTGGAGTATCAGAGAAAAAGAGGAAGACCCCTAGCCAGATGAATTAGAAAAGTGGCAGCATCAATGGACTCAAGCGTGGCACCAATTGTGAGGTTGGCCCAGAATCAGGCAGTGTTTTGTTCTATTCCACATAGGGTCACTACGAATCGGTACCAAGTCAATGGCACCTAACAGCAACAACAACTTTAAGTACACACCCAAGCAAGCTCACCTGTACTCTGTGCAAGTCTGAGGGCAGAACTTTTGCTCCCTGGGATTACCCAATACTTGTAACATACTTTCAAACATACTCTACATGAGGGCAAAACTATCAAATTGCTGGTTAATGGTTAGAAAGAGTTCACATAGAGCCTGAATTTAGGCCATAACTAAAAAAGGAATATAGTTACCACTGCAGACTATGGTCTTCTATAAGCCAAATGTTTTAGAATTTAGATCTTAGTGCAATTTTATGCATTTGTCTGAATCTGATGTGAATTGACTATACATACTCTGCAACTCCTCTACTTTATATTGTATGTATTTGATGACAGTTTTAAAGTCAGCCAATTTAGGATTGTCATTGATTCTCCTAATCAGTGGTAGCTCTTGATAACTAGCTAATATGCATACCCCCTCCATTACCTATTGAAAAACAAATACCAACAGTTTCCTTCCATGTTTCATAATTCATAATTTAAAAAATATATTGAAATTCTGTGACCCAATTAATACAAATTAATTTATCAACAGTATCATTAAATGCAGTATTTCTAGTTTTTGGAAGGAATGGCATGTTTGTGGTACAAATTCAAGTATTTTCCTCTAGAATTCTGAACTTTTATATGGTTTCATGTTTCAAAATGAACTAGTTTAATATTCAATGTAACTTTTATGTCAAGTCTTTATCTGGTACTATATTTTGGCCTCGAAGGACTTTTGAAATCATTTTCACAACATTTTTAATGGTTGAACTGTTTCATTCCTAAACTATTTATTTTCTTTATGCTACATAATAAAATTTTATTATGTTCTTTTGTGCATTTTTATTATATATTCTTAAATGTAATCATTTTACTGTCACTCATTTTGTTGATGTCAATATTGAACAATAATAAGAATCTAACAACCTTTTTTAATAAGACTATTATAAGTATTCATGTATTATAATCTGTAGTATGACTTGACATTCATAAGTGTGGCTAGATGGTTTATGAGGAGCAAATAGCTGAGTAGTGCTAGGTTTGTAACGTCAGAGATAAAATGATTATGTATGAGAAATAAGTAATTGTACATGAAACACACTGGTGGTCGCAGCTTTTTTGCTCCTCGGATATGATTGCAAGTCCATTAGGCGTTGAATTTCATGAGCAGTGAATGCTAATGGTTTTGTACTGTAAGACATCCCTGGGCATTTGCAGTTATGGCAATAAAGTTAGGTGATTTTAAGGCTACACTTGATAAATCTGACTGACATGTGTGAAGAATATAGTGAAAGAGTAATTGGAATATAATTATGGCTACTTCTGTACAAGAAGTCATAGTAAAACAAATTTATGGATTGGACCATAAAACCACGTTTAGAATGAGTATGAAAATGACAAATATTAATGACTATTATTTTGGTTTGAAGGAGGTGGTTAGAAGGATTTGAATTGAATTCTTGATAAACAGTATATTGCAAGAGAACAAAAAATATTTTTCTCAGTTTAAAATAAAAGAGATGATGTATATATTGGCTCAGAGACTAACAAGAAGAAGACAGACACAGAGCAGAACAGTATTAACTGCAAACAATGCCTTTAATTCTACAAAGACGCTCATGCTAATTATTATCTTTCATTCTTTCTGCTTCATTTCTTCTTATTGCAGTTCAACTTTTACATAATCACCTCCTTCTACCAAGAATCACATGTATAATTCATCTTTTCTATGCACACACTAAATGCAGAGTACTTTGAATCACCATAATTGCTAATCAGACTAGCATTAAGTTTAACTTCATTTCTTAACATAAAATTATTTGTGTGTCTTTGTTTTATAAACTCAAGATAATCCTGCCATAAAAGATATTATGAGAAAGTATTGTATTTGGATTGAAACTAGACATACATGGATTATGAGATGCTGGTTTTAGACTCAATTGATAAAAACATATTAAAAAGTACTAGGAGTATGGACTAAAATCTGCTTCACCAGACCTCTTTAAAATTCAATAGTTAAGATGTGTCAGTTTGAGGACTAAAGTACGCCTGACCCAAGTAATGGTGTTTTCAATAAGCTCATAATGCATGTAAAAATTGGACTGTAGAAGAATTGATATATGTTTGAATTATGGTGTGGGAGGAGAATATTAAAAGTACTATTGACTGCCAAAATAACAAATCCATCTGTATTAGAAGAAGCACAGCCAGGATGGCCATACATTGTCTCTCATACTTCAGACATATTACTAAGAGAGACTAGTCCCTGAAGAAGGACATCATGTTTAGTAAAATGAATGATCAGAGAAAAAGATGGAGACCACCAACTAGATGGATTGGAAGAGTGACAACACCAATTGGCTCAAGCATAACAATAACACTGCCCAGCTCTGCATCAACCTCACAATAAAAATTATGAGGTTAACTCAGGGCTGGTCAGTATTTCATCCTGTTGTACGTAGGGTTGCTATGAGTTGGTACCGACTTGATGGCAGCTAACAACAAGTAATACTGGACATGGTAGTGGTGGTGGTGGTGGTGGTGGTTATGTGCCGTGGGGTTGGTTCTTACTTATAGCCACCCTGTACAGTGTTTCCAGGGCTGCAAATCTTTATGGGAGCAGAAAGCCTCACCTTTCTCCCTTGGAACAGCTGGTAGTTTCGAACTGCTGACCTTGCGGTTTGCAGCCCGATTCATAACCACTACTCTACTGAACACAGCATGCATAAAATAGATGTACTCTTGTTGTGTGTCATTGAATCATAGCAAACCTATATAGTGTTTCCAAAGCTACTAATCTTAATAAGAGGAGAAAACCTCTTTCCTATGGCAGGTACTGGATTCAATATACTAACCTTGTGGTTAACAACTCAACATATAACTCACTATGGTAACTTCTGTGCTGCTGGGATGGTGGAAGCTATACCAGCAGTATTTCAGATACCATCATAGGCAACAGATTTCAACAGAGCTTCCAAATTAAGACTAGGAAAGATGTGAAAAAGGCAGACCACTTGTGAAATGGTTAGCCACAGAAACTTTTGTGCATAGCAGCAAAACAGTGTTAGATATACTGTTGGAAGATGAGAAACTAGGTGGGAGGATGCACAAAATACCATTGAGGGGAAAATTATCTCTTAAAAGTAAAGTTTGTCTTAGTGACATGAATGGAATAAAACTTTCAGGAACTTCATTTATTGATGGAGCAAAGCTCAAAATGGGAGGAAAGAGCTGCAAACATCCATTAATAATAACATGAAATGTACAAAATATTAACCTAGAAATATTGGAAGTTATAGAAAATAAAACAGAATGCATAAATATCAATATACTAGAAATTTACAACAAAATGTGCAAAGGCCTGGGGTCAGAAAACCAAAAGGGAAGACCATGTTCAGCATTTCTCAAACTGGGGGAGTCGAAGAAGAAATTTAGCTTCAAATTTCATTATTTAAGGATTCTCTGGGAAAATTATTAAATGATGCATAAAGCATCAAAAGAAGATGTAAGAAATACATAGAATCACACTATTAAAAGAAAATGGCTGATGTTCAACCATTTCAAGAGGTAGCATATGATCAAGAGCCAATGATACTGAAGGAAGAAGTCCAAGGTGCATTGAAAGAAAAGGCAAATAACAAGGCACCAAGAATGGTTGGAATAAAAACTGAACTATTTCAAGCAATTGAGGTAGAACTTCAAGCACTCACCCATCTATGCCAAGAAATTTGGAAGACAACTATCTGGCAGACTGATTGGAAGAGATCCGTATTTGTGCCCATTCCAAAGAGAGGTAACCCAACGGTATGCAGAAATCATTGAACAATATCTTTGATATCAATGAGAGAATTGATGCCTTTGAGTTATGGTGTTGGAGTAGAATATTGAAAGTG
>NW_006408920.1:1508141-1527844 GCF_000296735.1 Chrysochloris asiatica
GCAGGACCAGGCAGTGTTTGTTCTGTTGTGCATATCAGTGTCAGTACTGACTAGATTGCACACTATAACAAAAACAAGTCATTAGTGACCTGAAAATGACTGGTATTGGCCACTTTGAATCTGACAGTCATATGGCTTACTATGCTGGAAATAACAAATTGAAGATAAATGATATCACGTTCATTGTCAATAAGAACATTTCAGGATCTATCTTGAGGTACAGTGTTGTCTGTGATAGGATAATATCAATATACCTACAAGGAAGACCAGTTAGTATCAATAATATTCAAATTTATGCACCAACCACTGAAGCCAATGGTAATGAACTTGAACAATCCTACAGACTTCTTCATTCTGAAATTGATCAAACATGCAATTAGGATTTATTGATAAATACTGCTGAAGGGAATGCAAAATTTGGAAACAAAGAGGAAACTTCAGTAGTTGGAAAATATAGTCTAGGTAATATAAATGTTGTGGGATATCACATGATAATATATTCTAAGACTGACCACTTATTCATAACAAGTACCTTTTTTTAAAAAAAAACAAGAAAGGCAACTATACACATGGAACTCAACAGATGGAATACAGAGGAATCAAAAAGACTATATCTGATGGAAGCTAAGTATCATCTGCCAAAACAAGACTGGATGCCAATTGTGGAACAGGCCATCAATTGCTCATATGCTTAAAATAAGTCCTTGACGGCCAAAATATGGCCTTGAATATACTCTACCTGAATTTAGAGATCCTCTCAAGAGCAGATTTGATATATTAGGCACCAATGAACAAAGACCAGAAGAGTTGTGGATGACATACAGAACATCATACATGAAAAAACCAAGAGGTCATTAAAAAGACATGAAAGAAAATTGATGTCAGTAGAAGCTCTGAAACTTGCTCTTGAGTATAGAGAAGATAAAACAGAAGAAATGAGGAAGTAAAAGATCTGAACAGAAAATTCTAAAGGCAGCTCAAGAAGACAAAGTAAAGTATTATAATGAAGTGTGCAAAGACCCGTAATTAGAAAACCAAAAGGGAAGATGACACTAAGCATTTCTGAAATTGAATAGAATGAAGAAAAATTGAAACTGTGATTTGAAATATTGAAGGATCCTATGAGCAAAATATTGAATGATATCCTGTTGTTGTTATTAGGTGCCATCGAGTCGGTACAGACTTGACTCATAGCGACCCTATGTACAACAGAACAAAACATTGCCCAGTTCTGGACCAACCTCACAATTGTTGCCATGCTTGAGCCTATTGATGCTGTCACTTTACCAATCAATCTCACTGGGACTCTTCCTCTTTTTCTCTGACCCTCCACCTTACCAAATATAATATACTTCTCCAACCACTGGCCCCACCTGACATTATGTCCAATGTATGAAAGATGAAGTTTGGCAATACTGGCCTCCAAGGAGTACTCTGGATGCACTTCTTCCAAAATAAATCTGTTTTTTTCTTTTGGCAGTTCATGACACTTTCAGTATTCTCCTCCATCATCGTAAATCAAAAGCATCCATTCTTCTACGTTCTTCCTTATTCACTGTCCAGCTTTCATATGCATATGAGGTTATTGAAAATACCATGGCTTGGGTCAGGTGCATTTTAGTCCTCAAACTGACATCTTTGCTCTTCAACATTTTAAAAAGGTCTTGTGCAGCAGATTTACCTAATGTAATATGTCATTTAATTTCTTGACTGCTGCTTCCATGAGTGTTGATAGTTGATCCGGGAAGAATGAAGTCCTTGACAACTTCAATCTTTTCTCCATTGATAAGAATGTTGTTTATTGGTCCAGTGGTGAGAATTTTTTTTTTTTTCTTTACATTGAGATGCAATCTATTGAATGATATAGGAAACAGCAAAAGATGATGGATGGAATACACAGACTCACTGTGCTAAAAGGAATTGGTCATTGTTCAAACATCTCAAGAGGAACCGTATAGTCAAAACTGATGGCAGTGAAGGAATAAGTCAAAACTACACAGAATGCATTAATGAAAAGAAAGGATGCAAGAATGTGGGATTAAAAATAGTAATGTTTCAACAAGCTGATGCAGTGTTGGAGACACTCACTCACTGTTATATTTCAAGTCCAGAAAGAAAAAGTCTTTTGAGTACATAAATGCTGAGAGATTAAAAAAAAAAAAAAAAAAAAAAAAGACAATAACTCATTCTGAGAAACATTAATTTATTATGAAAAAGAGAATAAAGGGGATGACTTTCCAACAAGGGAACTAACCTACAAATGGTGAACACAGCTTTGTCCAGTTGGATGAATCATGGAGTTTTAGTGCATAAGAGACAGGGGCTAGGGTCTTTTTGTATCATAGGGTATTTGGACAGTTAAAGATAATATGCAGAAATGGAAAATGTTGGAAAGTCCTAAGGTGCTGCATTTGGTCCCTATTAGAGAATAAAGAGTTTCAGGGTGGGAGAAGGGGACTCCTTCCTAGCATATGCATAGCTAAACAAGGATAATAAGAAGTTTTGGTATACATTGTTAGAAGAGGGGCTGGCTGTGCTTTTCTAGACAGCAAGAGCAGGGGGAAAAGAAAGGAGACACGGTTTGATGTGACCTTGGCATGGACATTTTGGAGTGTTAAGTTTGTGTTTCTACACTCACCTAAGCCAGGAAATTTGGAAGATGGCTACCTGGCCAACCAGCTGGAAAGGATGCATATGTGTATCTATTCTGAAGAAACATGACCCAATGGAATGTAGAGATCATTGAACTATATTATTATTATCACCTGCAAGTAAAATTTTGCTGAAAGTAAAATTTAAAAAAACACACCACAAAACCTTCGCAGCAGTACATTGACAAAGTGCTGTTAGAAATTCAAGCTTGAGTCGTAAGAGGCCATGAAAGTAGAATATCATTGCTGACGTCATATTCATATTGGCTAAAAGCAGATAACACCTGAAAGATAATTGTTTGTACTTTCTGACTATACTCAGGCATTTGACTGTGTGGAGCCTAACAATCTATGGATAACATTGTAAAGAATGGGTGTTCCAGAACACTTGATTGTGCTCATGAGAAACCAATAATACATCAAGTGTTAATCATCAGATTGAACAAGAAGATACAGAGTGGCTTAAAATAAGGAAACGTGTGCTGCAAGGTTGTTATATTTTCACCTTATTATTTAGTCTATATGGTGAAAAAATAATTAGAGAAACTGGATTATATGAAGAATGTGTGGCAACAGGATTGGAAGAAGGCTCACTAACCTGCGATATGCAGATGACACAGCCTTGCTTGCTAGCTGTGGAGAGGACTTGAAATACTTACTGATGAAGATCAAAGACTATACATATCCTTCATTATGAATTATACCTCAACATAGAGAAAATAAAAATCCTCACCACTGGACCAATAAAAAACATATGACAAATGTAGAAAATATTGAAGTTATCCAAGACATCATTTTTGTTAGATCCACTATCGACACTGATGGAAGCAGCAGTCAAGAAATCAAAGGACATATTGCATTAGGGAATTTTGCTGCACAAGACCTCTTTAAAACATTCAAAGTAAAGATGCCAGTTTCAGGACTAAGGTGAGCCTGACCTAAGATATGGCATTTTCAAGTACCTCATTTGTATACGAAAATTGGATAATGAACAAGAAAGACTGCAGAAGAATTGATTCATTTGAGTTATAGTGTTGGAGAAAAATATTAAAAGTACTATGGACCACCATAAGAACAAACAAATGCATTTTGGAAGAAGTAGAGTCAGAATGTTCCTTATAAATTAAGATGGCAAGACTTAATCTGTTGTTCTTTGAACATGTTGTCAGGAAGCATAGACATCATGCTTGTTAAAGTAGAGGGTAAGGGAAATAGAAGAACCCCAAGGAGATAGACTGACACAGTGGCAGCCACAATGGGTTCAAGCACAAGAGTAATTGAGAGGATGGCACAGGTCTTGACAGTGTAAAGTGTGACCCTATTAAATGAAGACTTGTTGCTCAAATCCACTGGTAGCACTGTGGAAAAAAGTCTACTTCTTTAAATATTGCAAGGCTTTGAAACCCTATGGAACAGTTTTAGTTTGTTTTATAGGGTGATGCAGGATAATGTGCTAGACCACAAGGTCAGTTTGAATTGCAAGTTTGAAGCCTGTACAAGGTCACTATGGATTGGAGCTAACTCTTTGGCATTTAACAACAGCAACATAGGGTTACTGAGTCTTCACTGACCTGGTGGCAGTGGGTTTTGAACTAGATGGGTGGCACAATGATTAAATACTGAACTACTCACTGAGCTCTCGTTGCATAGTGTTCACGAATCGGGCTACGAACTGCAAGGTCAGCAGCTAGAAACTACCAGCTGTTCTGTGGGAGAAAGATGAGGCTTTCTGCTCCAGTAAAGATTTACAGCCTCGGAAACCCTGCACAGGGTCGCTATGAGTTGGAATCAACTCCACAGCACATAACAACAATTACTGATAGGATGATGGTTCCTGCTGCTTCATTGAATAAAACCTGGCCATCTATTCACATACATATTACAGCCTGGAAACTATGGGGAATTTCTACTCTGTCATATAAGGTCGCTATAAGTGGAAATCAACCAGATGGCACACTTCAACATTACAACAGTATCTCAGAAGCTGTCAATTAAGGTTTTATTTTATAATGCTGTCAATTAGGAAATAATTAAGGCCATTTTCTTAGTGTATCATTCACAATTGGCATTTTGTTTGGTTACTCATCACCCCACAATTCTGTTGAAATCTTGTCCTTGTTCTTTCTCTTTTCATAACAAGCTGAATTACATCAATATTTGACTCATAGCTATTGAAATAATAATAATAATAATAATAATAAAAAGTTAATAATCATGTCTCAGTTTATCACGGTGAAGATACTCCAGCATGCTTATGTGGGAAATATTGAAATTATATAAAATCATAATGTTGTTGTTGTTATGTGCCATGAAGTCGGTACCGACTCATAGCGACCCTGCCCAGGGTTTCTGAGGCTGTAAATCTTTACGGGAGCAGAAAGCCTCATCTTTCTCCCGTGGAATAGCTGGTAGTTTCGAACTGTTGACCTTGCAGTTCACAGCTCGATTCGTAACCACTACACTACCAGAGTTCCTAGTACACTATTATTTTCTCACTAGCAATTTTTCTTTTTTTTGATCACATACATATCACAAAATAGATTATATGAAATGTTCCTAAAGTTACACTAAATAACATACATAGGTTATAGGACTATAGCTCTCATTTTAAAGGCTGTTAAAAAGATCTTTCTTTAATGGCAAACTGCTTTTCCTAACTTCCTGGGATTCCAGAAATGCTAATCAGCAGTTCTAGTCTGCAGCACATTTATTACACCCTGACATGTTGAAGACAGCCAGTTACAAATAGAACAGCCTCTTGAAAAACGCTGCTCCAGTGTTTTATAATAAAGTGAACCAATTAGATACATTCATTAGGACAAACTGCTTGTCTTTTCCCATGTTAGAGCTTTTTAAAAAGCACAATGTATTTCATAGTTCACACTGCTCTATATTATTATTAATTGGAAAAAGCACATTACAGAATTTTGATTCAATAACTAAATATACAATGAATAATATTACCTTGGAAATTGTCAAGTCTACAAAAGCCTATTGGTAGTATACTCCAAGAAAGATATGGTACAGGTCTTATTCTTTTCCTGATGGGCTCTCTGATGTTTGGGAGACACCATTATAGGAAGTAAGAATGTAGAATTATTATTTAAAGTTCTCACTTAAGAATTGATTAGGATTTTATCTTAAAATTTTTAATTAGGAGTAAAGATTCATAATCTCATCCATACACTCTTTTGCATTGCCTTATAGAATTTAACTTCCACTCATAAGAAAATATTTTAATATCAATAGAGTCCTGAGGGGGAAAATATCAAAAGGAAAAATGAAATAATAAATACAAAATAGGGACAAGTATGTGTTCTTTTCAGTATTGGGGCTAGTCTAGGATTATTAAACAGCACTGTGTGTAGAATAGAGCAAGATCGATTGGGCATTTTTTCTGCTGGCAAGAACATTATTTCTCAGTTTCCTAAAAATACACAAACACGTGCAGTAGCTGGCAGTACCCAAATTCTCTGTACTGTGTATATAATTTGCATTAGGACCCTGACCTGAATTATAACTCTTGAGCCATCCATTTGAATGAAGGAGCACCAGAGAAGATAATATTATTTACCACTCACTTTTATCTATTCATAATTTATACAGTTTATGTTCTTATGTATTACTGGAAAATGGAAACATTCAACTCTCAGAAAGTTCTTAAATTGACCTCAAACTTGATGAATAGAATGAAGAAAAAGCATGTCAGCTAATAGGAGATGAGTAATACTCAAATTATTAGATATATTTATAAAAATAGCCCACATAATTATCTAGAAAACAAGGTACTTCTGTTTAAAATTATTTTGATCCTTTTCTTTTCTTTTTTTTGCTTTGTTAGCTAGTTCATTTGCTCATGCAATATATAACAAATCACATTTTATCTTTCACTATTGTAGAAAATATAACTGTAATGACAGTCCACAATTAACATCTTTAATGATGAACAAGGAAAAAATCCATATGGGACATGACACTTCAATACATTGACTACAAAATTATTTATAATTTCATATATTAGTAATGAATTTTATTATATGGAGAAAGTAATTTAGCTATATGATTGCATGAATTGGTAAACTTTTATGGGTGCCAAGTATAAACAACTAATATATTCATACTGATCTTTAGAGGCTAAATAACACCAAATGTATATATGAAACTAAAGTTAAAGTGTCACAAACTGTATCCATCCTTAGTATTTGATATGTACTTCATTTTTTGTTGTTATTTTAAAGTAGTTTATTTCATTTTGAGATTTTAATGATAAATCACTAAATTGATTTAATGATCCAGTAAGAGTCTAGAACTGCCATTTAGTAAGCAATACTTTAGGTATTATCATCTTAACCTAAAGTATTCTAGTGATATTTATAACATTTTTTCTTAATGGTTCTTAAATATTTTATAATTATGTATTCTACAATTTCCAGATACTATGTAAATTATTTGCAATCATAGTTACATCATCATCAAGGTTATGAAGATATTTTTCTGTTCCTATTTTGCCTTATGATACACCCATTTTTGTAATAATTGAATTGTCCTTATAAAATTATGAAAATCTTAAATTTCTTGAACTTGATTCTAGAGTCTTGTTTTTCATAACTTAGAATTTTAGTGTGAGATGAATTATACAGCAAAGTGCTATTAAAAAATGTGGCCAGGATTTAATATTAGAGAATTCAAGACTGTTAACTCATTAAATATACTGAATATTGACTAAACTTTGTATTTTTTTGTTGCTACTGTTAAGTGTTGTCAAGTTGGTTCCTACTCATAGTGACCCTGTATAGGGTTTCCAAGAAATGATTGGTAGATTTTAACTGTGGACCTTGTGGTTAGCTGTCCAGTGCTTATCCTATAGAACTATATGCAGATATTTAAAAGATACTGTATTTAAAAAATACCAAGTTCATTAACTGACAATATGTCTTCTTTTTATATATTTATTTTCTTATAATATGAAATTTGAGCCCTGTCGTGGTGCTATAGTATAAGTACTGGACTGCTAACTTCAAGGTCAGGAGTTCTAACCCACTAGTCACTCTCAGAAACCCCATACAGAATTGCTATGATTTGTAACTGACTTAACAGCACACAACAAATTGTGATATGCAGATGATACAACCTTGCTTTCTGTAAGTGAAGAGGACTTAAAATCTTTACTGCTGAAGATCAAAAACCACAGACTTCGATAAGGGTTACATCTCAATGTCAAGAAAACAAAAATCCTCACCGCTGGACCAATAAACAACATTCTTATCAATGGAGAAAAGATTGAAATTGTCAAGGACTTCATTCTTCTTGGATCAAATATCAGCACTCATGGAAGCAGCAGTCAAGAAATCAGACTACGTATTGCATTAGGTAACACTGCTGCACAAGATCTTTTTAAAGTGTTGAAAAGCAAAGATGTCAACTTGGAAACTAAAATGCGCCTGACCCAAGCCATGGTATTTTCAATAACCTCCTATGCATGTGAAAATTGAACAGTAAATAAGGAAGACTGTAGGAGAATTGATGCTTTTGAGTTATGGTGTTGGAGGGAATATTGAAAATGACGTGGGCTGCCAAAAGAACCAACAGATCTGTGTTGGAAGAAATGCAGCCAGAGTGCTCCTTAGAGGCCAAGATGGCTAAATGTCATCTTTCATACTTCAGACATATTGTCAGGAGGGACCAGTCACTGGAGAGGACATAATGTTTGGTAAGGTGGAGGGTCAGAGAAAAAGAGGAAGACCACCAATGAGCTGGATTGACCAAGTGGCAATATAAATGGGCTCAAGCACGGCAGCAGTAGAGAGGTTGCCCAGGATCAGGCAGTAGTATTTCGTTCTGCTGTGCATAAGGTCTTTATGTGTTGGTACTGACTTAATGGTACCTAACAACAACAACAACAGTATAAAATTTTAAATGATATTCTCTATCCTATAGTGCCTAGAAATTTTCCATTTATAATATCTCAGCTGAAATCATAGTATATTGCTATACAGATTTTAAAAAGCTTATGATTTGAAAGATAAATACATGCAATCCTCATGTATCAACATGGTTAAGTTTCTAAGACCAGATAACCGTGTGAAAAATGGCATTAATGCAAAATGGAGGATCATCATATCCAGTAAAATAATGGAGGATGATTAAATCATTACATAACTGTCAGATTACATCCTTATATAACAAATCACAGAGAATCATGGCCCAGTCAGACAGACATATTACTTATGTTTAGCACCTCGGCATCTTTTACCACCAGATGTATATCATTAGTACACAAAATAGTTGGACAGCAGATTTTTCACTATTGTCATATATGCAAAATGTTGGATAATGAGGCAATCAATAAGTGAAAAGTAGGTGTCTTTCTTTTCTTCATAATGTCAAACAGAGTTACATATGCACACATATGATGGAAAAATAACAAAACAGTGACTAATGAGACATTATGTATTTTTATATTTGGACATGTTGGAGAAAAATATTGAAAACAAAACCAAGACATAATTGCTGTCAGTTTAAGTAATGGTACTGGAAAGAGAGATTCAGAGACTATGTCATTTTTTATACATTTTAAGATATCTTTGGTGGTGGTGGTTATGTGCTGTGGAGTCGGTTCTGACTCATAGCGACCCTTCACAGGGTTTCCAAGGCTGTAAATCTATATGGGAGCAGAAAGTCTCATCTTAGATATCTTTAGCTTTTCTCTTAATGATATAACTTGATACTTTATAACCATCTGAGTTCAATCTCATATAATTGTTACATGGTTTTCTTACACACACTGATAGAATATTGATTAAACATATTCTGTAGATATTTCTTCAGAGGCTTGCTTCTTCATCATAGATGTGCAAAGATCCTACAAATAAATGCTAATACAATAAGTTACAAGAGGTGTAATGGATCATGGGAAACTATTCAGTGCTTCAGAGGAATTACAAAGGATCTCATGTGTTAAAGCAATAAAGGTGACCATTTTCACTTGTCACTCAATCAAGCAATACAAGACAAATTAATTGTAGTTATTTCTGGTCAGAGAATTCTGGATGTTAAGAGTATCTGTTAGGTACCAGTGGATCTCTGGTAGTAGTGCAGTGCATTACAATCTGGGCTACTAACTGCAAGGTCAGGTTAGCAGTTTGAATTTACAAGTCACTCCATGGTCAAATATGAGTTTTCTGCTCCCATAACGAGTTACAGTCTTAGAAATCCTATACCGGGTCACTATGAGGTGGTACATAATCACAACCACCACTAGCACTAGGCACTAACAGGCCAATACGAATAAAAAGTATTGAGCTCCATGAGAGTAATGGGAAAAAGAAACGTGGAACTAAGCCTTCACAAATAAAGAAAAAAATGTTAGAGAAAATAAGGAAATAGAAGATGATTCTTTTCTATAAACAACAAAGAAGATTTTAATAAAACAGGAGGTAACAACCCAGAGCACAGAAACAAAGATATTGAAAACAATACAAGCAGATCTTATATTTGGATTGTAGTTAAGTGCCGTTGAATCAGTTCTGACTAGTAGAAACCTTGTATTGGTTTTCCAAGCAGTAGCTGGTGGGCTTGAACTGCTGACCTTGTGGTGAGCAGTCCTATGCTTATTCTCCCGTGCCACACATTAGAGCACCTAAAGGTAAAAATTAAGGTACCTGATTATTAGGAAAGAGTTATCTTCTTGTCCATTTTGATTTTTAACAATAGACTTCAGTCTGTCATGCCTGCAAATTTCTACTGTGCTCCAGTAGATAAGTAACTTTTAGAATAAAATGGGAAAACTTCAGCAAAGAATGAAAGTTTAACCACTCTCAACAAACACAGAAGCCAAAAATACAGTTTATGAAAGCATGTTTTCAACAAAATGTTAATCCAGAGGTTCTTGAGATAATGTTTGCACAGCATAAAGAATATACATGTATCAGAGGATTTCTTGGTAGATTGCTTCTAGGAATTCTAGCCCCTAAATTTGTAGAATTTTAACTCCTATTGCTTTATGTTGCTGTTGTTGTTTTTGTTAAGTGCCATCGAGTCGTTCTGACCTATAGTGACCCTGTATAGGATTTCTGAGGAGTAGCTGGTAAGCTTGAACAGCCAACCTTGTAGTTCAAAGAGACTTTTCAGTCCAGGACATTAACCCACAACACAACACCAGGACTCCTATATGTAATTCCAAAACTATGTACACTTGCTGTCTTTACGGGATAAAAGTCCTTTGCATTCTTAACTTCATGAAACACTATATTGAGTCTCTCAAATCTGTGTTTCCAATTTTTGTGCAATGTTTTCTCTAGTAATAAAATTATTTGCTTTTACTTTAAGCAGACTGTGATTAAGCTCTATGACAGACAACTAAAGAAGAGAAATATAAGCTGTCAAACAAGAAACCAATCCTCCAGTTATAGTGATAGCATAATAAGAAAATATTGGAATAAAAATATCATAAAAATTGTATATCACGAATAATTTGTTTTATACAAATATGCTTGACTTGATTGACAGTAGATTGTAAATAATGCTCATACTTTGGTGAGGGCTCAGTAATGTGTTACAAATCCTGTTGACATCTTAATACTGTTAGGCTGCTACACTTGGCCCCCCCCTACCATTATGGAGAGAGAGATTTCTAGACCAGCTATACCCCTTTGCACTGCTATAATTTCATTCAATAGTCTGATGTCAAGAGAAACTGACTAGATAAAAATCATTGCTGTCTGTGGAATTGTTGTTTTCATGTAAAATATTTGCATGTAATTTGAAAATTAAAATAATTTCTATATATCACTTAACTCAATAGTACAGCTGCCACAATAATCAAAACACAGGGTAGTTGTTTAAAGGATCTTTATTTTTACCACATTAAGCATATATCTCATTCAAATTTGTTTCTGTCTTCATTTGTTAAATGCAGTGTTCAAAACATATGATTTGACAAATAGCAAAGTTCTCATTTGACAAGAAATGAAAACTTTAATATTTATGAAAATCTCTTCTCTCCATTTCAAAAACCCAGGTATAAGTGAGAAAAACTCAGGATTTTTTTTGTCTTGCGTGTGCATAATAATCTCCTTGTACATGTAGTAGCTGTCTGCAAATAATCTTCACTACTGTTATTTCTCTAATATGCAAAAAAAAACAAAAAACCCCAAAACTAAAAGCCATGTTTTCACTCTCCTGATGGCATGCACATTGCCTCACCATTTCCTACAGAAGGAAGTTACACAAGCGTTTTCATGAATTGTTTATCCTATTTTAAATTCTAATGTTCCACAATGACTACATAACTTGCTTCTTGGACACTTTTAATTACTCAGCATTTCCCTAATATGTCATATTCAATCATGGATGGGTATGTGATTTTCAATATTATAGCATTTTCCTGAACTGCATTTTTTCCTAATTTTCTTCCTTAAAAAAAAAAAAAAAAAATTTCCCATCTTCAAAACAATTTATGTGTGAAACTATAACATGTGATTTCATAAAAATTATTGAAAATAGACCTATTTTCACTTACTAGATTATTCAAGCCAATAAATGTGCTTAATCCATTTGTATATTCCTTTGCATTCTATAACATTCAATGATATTTGGGTGATCCTAATGTACTGATTTACAATATTCACATTACCTGCACTTTTACAAGTATTTAATACGTTAACTTTATTTAGAAATGCAGAGTGCATCCATGAGAAAATCTAAATTCAAGCAAACATAAACAAAAACTGCAGACCTCTGAATTGTCTACAAATTTTGCAAGGGCAAAATTAGTTTTATGGATTCTTTGTTCTGTGTATGCGTTTTTCTTAACTCTTAGTTGAAAACATATGCTATGCCAAACAAATTATTTCTAAGTCTTTTTCTTGAGATAGTGGATTTCTTTGCATTCAAAATCACATTAAATTGTTATTTTTCAGCAACTTGGAAACTATTTAATTCTGATATTGTCAGTATTGACTTTATCAAATTTGAATAGGTTTTTAAACTGATCACTTAACCAATTGCAAGGATTTAAAATGTTTCTGAAATTCATTAAAGTTATATAGTGAATAAAAGAGGCATATTGGTTCCTATACTCCTTCAAATCTTTTCAACATGCGTGCTATTTTATAAACTGCTCAATTTTTAACTCAGGCCATTTTATATGGGAAATTATAACATTAATCTTTTAAGAATAAGAAAATGAGAATTATAAGATAAGTCACCTAATCTTATTTTTGATACAATAATCAGCCCCCAAATAAATCTAGCCTGATTCCTTTTAAAGAACATATTTTTATATTAACATGCTTAAACATATATTTTACAAGG
Organism: Chrysochloris asiatica; assembly: GCF_000296735.1. Lineage (NCBI taxonomy): Eukaryota > Metazoa > Chordata > Mammalia > Afrosoricida > Chrysochloridae > Chrysochloris > Chrysochloris asiatica. The sequence continues at coordinate 1,521,107 of NW_006408920.1, forward strand.
TAGCTTTATAAATCCTTTTAGTTATTGTTATGTTAGTAGAATATTCACATTCGCATTTGGAAGACTATTGAACATACCACGACTGCCTGAAAAAAAAGAACAAATCTGTGTTGTAAGAAGTATAGCCAGAATGCTCCTTAGAAGCGATATTGTTGTTGTTAAGTGCCATCGAGTCAATTCCAACCCATAATGTCCCTGTGTAGGGTTTCCAAGGAAAAACTGGGTGAGCTTGAACCACCAACCTTGCAGTTCAAACGACTTTGCAGTCTGATGCATTAGCCCATAGTGCCACACCAGGACTCCTAGAAGAGATATTAGAAAGACTTTATTTTACATACTTTGGACATATTATCAGGAAAAAACAGTCCCTAGAGCAGGATGTTACATTTGATAAAATGATTGATTAACTTCTGTAGAGTTGGTTTCAACTCATAGTGACCCTGTATATGGTTTCTGGAGCTAGTGAGTTTGGATCATCGACCTTAGGGGTCAAACTGAACTTGAGGTCGAGCGCTAGAAGACCCTAATGAAACAGACTGACACAGTGTCGGGGACCCGCCTCGACATTGGGGTTCAGTTCACGAGGAGAGGATACCTGACGGCGACTCAAGAATACACAGAAAGAAAACACAGAAAGAGAGAAAGAGAGAGACAAAGAGGCACCCCAAAGCCAGGGTGGATACATCACTGATAGGCAGGCTTGGGACTACAGGCATCGTGGCCTCTGCAGGCAGCAACTCACTGCCCTGCCATCTTTACTCTATGCCTGCCAACCAGCAATGCACACCTGGGGAGGCCCGGGCCTCTGCTTTATTCAGGGGAGGAGCTTCACACCAAGCTGGGAGGGACTTAGTCAAGGTACAGCTAACATCAGTACTTTTCCAGACATTCAGGTAACTTTACATAGTACTTCACTGGTTCGAATCCCAGGCCAGCAACTTGGATTCTCAGGCCCAATTAACATATCTATAGCCCCTGAGCATAGTTGGGGGAAGGTGAGAGATAAAGACAAAAGCTTGGGCGGAGTCCTGCTGCTTTGGCTTCCTGAGCCAGGTCTGCAGGAGGACTCCAGACGCCCAGGTGAATGGGCTGCACCTGGAAAAGGATTAGGGAGGATGGGTTCTTTGTCTATGGAACAAAGAGCTGTGAAGTAGCTAAGACATTTTTAGTTAATCCTTTGGAGAAAGGCTTAACCTTGCAACCTTTAGTCTCGGCTTTAGGAAAATACCACATTTATCTGTGGATTGTCAAAGGCTCCAGTGTATTAATTTAATATATATACCTGAATATTAATATGAAAGCAATTTGCCATTAACTGCCAGTGGCCTCATTTGTTACACTCAGCCCTAGAGGGCCTCGAACTTCTGACTAGTCTTACACGGTCTGCAACAACACAGTGGCTGCAAAAATGGACTCAAACATGGCAATAATTGGAGGATGACCCAGGAAGTATCTAATAATAACAGTGACCTTAAATTATCATCATAAAGAGTTTCATACAATTTACACAAATACATATTTCATTCACTCACTTATTTTTGTAATGATCACTTTAAAAATTATCATACTAACTAGGTATATATCCTCTTTGCACTGCGTGGATATTTACTACTATTTTGTTCATTTTCTAAAATGTTTTTAACTTTTTTATATTTGGGGATTTTTCTTAGTTTATGTATTCCAACAAATCATAATTATTTTTTTCATCTCTCCCATGCACCTAGAGCACAAATATATGATCCACCAATTGGATCCACCAATTGGAAAAACTTCCAGGGGACAATGATTCTAGCATGAGAAAAATAGGAAAAGTAGGTTTCATACAAGCTGTAATTATAGGTGTAGTTTGTTGTGCAAGTCCTTGATTTTTATGAGCCTGTGAGGCAGCAAGATTAAATTTTTGGTATAGAAATGCAGAAATGCAAAATTTGGCCTCACTTGTCTGGAGAAGGTGATGGTATTTATTTATCCATCAATCATGTTTTATGCTAGGATTTTAAACTTTTTTTTCTTTCCCCTAAAATGTGGGTCTTAAGTCTGGTGCTCCCAATAAATCTGTGAGTAACTCAGTACCTTAAATGGATTCCTATTATAGACTTATTCCAAAGTTCGCATACTTTTTTTGAATTAGGGAAAATGGCTTATATGGAAGCTTGTGCTTGAACATCACAGGTAAATATAGAAATTGAAGGGGATATACCAGGAATGATTTATTTGAATTTTGTGAACATTTACATAGTACTAAGGTATGGGATTCTGAATAGCCTCATGAACCTTTAAAAATTAAAAGCAAGCAAACAACAAAAATCCCACCATTATATAAAGCATCAGAATTCAAGGAATGGGAGAAATGACTTCTAACCATACTGGATGTTTAAAATAATAAATAAATAAAATAAATGATTGACAAAAATTATAAAGGAATCAAAATTTCTTACATAAAGGCATAGCATGAAAACCATGACATTTATATTCCTGTATAAAATAAATCTGTTTTTAGTTTCTGTCAAAGGTCTAAAAAACCTGAAAATCAAATTGAGGCTGCAGTTCTATAGGTCTCTGAGTTACAACATCAATTAAATTAATGGATTTCCAGGACTCATATCTGAAAATTAGGATATTGATTCAGAAAGTGCACTACCCAGATAATTTGATGCTGACACATGGAAAAATCTGGATGACATGTAGACCACCTAGAAACATCAAACCCTAGTGAGTTACATTTACTACAGACTCAATCACTCTTCCCATTTCTCATGGATGTTTTCTTCATTTGTTTGAAAAACTTAAAAATCTTGATACAGAAATTATTTGTAATTTTTTTTTCACATTTGATTTCCACCACTTCTTATATTACCAGAGCTTTAAGGAGAATGATAATTCAGCATAGTCCAAGGTGATTGTTTCAAAGTCAAACCAGAAAGAGATTTGCATAATCAAAAGATGGAAAACCTTTGCTAATTTATTTTATTAAAATCTTGACAAAATATATAACATTGATTTTAATATACCTGAGCAGAGCTATATATGGTGTACTATCTGGGAGCATAGTGGTTACTAATCGGGCTGTGAAGCTTAAGGTCAACAGTTTGAAACTACCAGCTGTTTCATGGGAGAAAGATGAGGCTTTCTGCTCCCGTAAAGATTTATAGCCTCAGAAACCCTGTATGGGGTCGCTATGAGTCAGAACCAACTCCACAGCATATAACCTCCACCATCAAATCTAAAGTTTTTATGATAGGATGAATGTGAAACTGAAGTGGGACAGAGGCAAATAATGAGGTATACAAAACCTTGGAACAACAGGGCTCAGGGATACAGAGATTGAAACATGGTTTGAATGGGGAAAAGGAGGGAAATAATGTTAAAATACTTGACTGTCTGTTGAATCTTGGTTTCCCTGGCATACTCCTATAAAATAAGCACTGGAGGAGCAGAGAAAGAAATAGCCAGAAATACCATCATAGAAAGCTTTTAAGTCCGTCTTCTGCCAATAACTGATTGGAATACCTAAAAGGGGGATACAACATGCCAGGTGAAGTAGGCTTCCTTCAGAGCTCCTGCATTACACAAGACCATAAATGGAATCCTGAACAGCATCCAGAATCTTGTGAGTGGAAAGGTCCACTTGAAAAGCAGCCTGGAGTAGCCAGAAGAACAGAAAATACGTCCTGAAATAAAGACAGACAAGAAAAACACAAAACAATACAGGCAGGCCAACTGATTACTACAAGAACAAACAAGTGGCTCACCCAGGAGACATCAAGGCAAGTCATTGGGTCCCCCTCAAGGCAAACTGCCTTCTAAGACTAAGGCTCAATGGGAATGCATGCTCTGATTGTGGACCAGTTTCATCACTAGTAAGGGGAAGTGTGGGAAAACAGCAATGAACCTGTGAGTGGAGCCCTACAATGCTCAATAGACTCCTGTGAGCCCAGATGGAGACCTGGTTGGCCACCAGTGTGCCAACTCCAGGGGACTCTTGGACCAGAATCAGAGACATAGCCACAGAGGACTAGTGTGAAGAGTGAAGCATCCAACTGATAAAAGAGAGGGCACATGCATAAGTACACCCACACTTGCAGATAATACCCACTTGACCTGGCTTCAACAGCTGGATAATCAGAGTTCAAACAGAAGAAGAAAGAAGAGGGAAGAAAGAATCATCTGACACAATTTGATGAACTTGGCACACACCTAAGAAAGCAATAGCTTAAAATAGTGAACAAATCTTCACAGCGAGGATCATTCCCACCTCCTCCGCAAATGGAGAGGACAGGGATGGGCAACTTGGACATTGGCTACCCAGAATGAGGGGGGTACAGAGGCAAGAAGTGACTGGCTTAAAAGCTTTCAAGATGGAACTTAAATTCAGAGGGCATGGGACAAGGTAGAATCTCCACTGAGTAGCATCCATTATGCCTAGTCAGGGCTGATGAAAGGAGATGTGGATAGGTCTCTTGAAATACAATAGTGAATAATTGTTATCAGGGCTGATTGCAAGGGCTGGAAATGTAAAGGTAGACATTTTGGGGGCAAAGTTAAGGGAGTGCTTAATCTTACAGTCTAGGAACGGAGGTCCCTGGGACCATCAAAGGAGAAGAGCAGAGACCCGAACCCTACCCAGAGAAGCAGTGATGCCAGGGATGGAGGCAGAGACGATCACATGGGGAGATGGAGCTGTTGGATACTTTGGATCTGCAGGGGTGGTATGCAGACGACAGAGGGACAGGCTTGTGGGGTATACACTTTGGCTGATCAATGATGCATGGAAGGAATTGTAACCATGGCAAGGAAATGATATATGATGAGATCAATGTGAAGCTGATGTCCTCCCATGTAAACTGGCACATAATTCAAAATAAAGCATTAAAAAAAAAAAATCTAAAGTTTTTATATAGCAACATTTTTGATAACATTTAATTGTAATTCAGTAGTGGCCCATTTAAAGCATCAATTTCACTGACAAAATTTCTTTGGCAATCTATTTAAAAGAATATCTCCTTAGTCTCTAGATCCTTGTATTGCTTTTTTCTGCTTAACATTTTTCAGGTACTTAAGTTACATACTCCTTTGTATGATATTTGTTATTCTCTATTAGCCTAATAGGAAAGAACCATGTCAAAAACAAATGAAAGAATGTGCTTCACTGGTTCAATTTTGGGAAGTATATTGCCAAGACTTTCATCTGAGGTGCCTCTGGATGAACACAAACTCACACTTTCAGTTAGCAGTGGATGGCTTTAAATTTATGCACCACGCAAGGACTCCAATCTTCAGGAAAAAAGAGACAGTTTTATCCTCATGCCATGTTTTGTGTCTGAACCTGATCCTGATCCAAGATGATACCATTAATTAAATGAATAGATGAATAATGAATAGTAAAACTTAGGTTGTGAATTAAGTAGAGTGTGAGGGATGTATGAATGTACACAAAACTAGCAAATTTAAAGAAGCAGCATTATGAACATATGATGAATAATGGATTATTTAACAAATGGCATTTCAAAAATTAGTTATCCACATGGAAGAAAATTAGATTAAGATTGGTTGGTTGATTATGTGCCTTGAAGTCAGTTCTGACTCATAGCGACCCTACATAGGGTTTCCAACACTGTAAATCTTTGCGGAAGCAGACAGCGTCATCTTTCTCCTGCAGAACAGCTGGTAGTTTCCAACTGCTGACCTTGAGGTTAGCAGCCTGAATTTGTAACTACTATACTAACAAAGCTCCTTTCAGATGGTATAAGTTCTGCAAAATCATTTACTCTCACCCTGCCAACGCAACCATAGGGATGACTCAAAATTTGATGAGTCTAGCTTTTTCATAACAACATAAATTTATGTTAAGTAAACCATAATAATGGCCACTACTCGTCTGTCTGTCATGCTAGAGTTGTGGTGATTCTGAGGGCTCTGCCACCAGTGTTTTAAATAACCACAGGGTTACCCATGGTGGACAGGTTTCAGATGAGCTTCCAGACAAAGACAGACTAGGAAGAAAGAATGATGAACTACTTCCAAATTGCTAGTCACTGAAAACCTTATGAATAGCAGAGAAACACTGTCAGATAAAGGGCCAGGAAATGAGCCCCTCAGGTTGGAAGGTACTCAAAATGCTACTGGGGAAGAGATGTCTCCTCAAAGTAGAGCTGACCATGATGACTTGAATAGAGTTAAGCTCGTGGGAGAAAAGCCTACAGAACCTTCATTTGCTTATGGGCCACAACTCAAAATGAAGACAAACAGCTGTAAACATCCATTCAAAATGAGAACATGGAATGTACAAAGTATGAATCTGGAAAAAGTGAAAGATGTCAAAAATGAAATGGAACACATTAACATAAATATGTTAGGCATTAGTGAGCTGAAATGGACTGGTATTGGCCATTTTGAATCTGACAACCATATGGTTTACTATGCAAGGAATGACAAATTGAAAAGGAATGGTGTTTTGTTCATCATCAAAAAGAACATATCCAGATCAGTCATGAGTTACAATGCTGTAAGTGATAGGATAGTATCCATGTACCTAAGGGGAAGCCCAGTTAATACCACTATTATTCAAATTTATGCACCAACCACTAAAGCCAATGAGGATGAAATAGAAGAATTCTACCAACTTATTCAGTCTGAAATTGATCAAACATGCAATCAAGATGTATTGCTCATTACTGGTGATTGGAATGCAAAGGTTGGGAGCAAAGAGGAAGGATCAATAGTTGGAAAATATGGCCT
>NW_006408920.1:1530289-1534234 GCF_000296735.1 Chrysochloris asiatica
GGACCAATAAACAACATTCTTATCAACGGAGAAAAGATTGAAGTTGTCAAGGACTTCATTCTTCTTGGATCAACTATCAACACTCATGGAATCAGCAGTTGAGAAATCAAATGATGTATTGCATTAGGTAAATTTGCTGCTCAAGACCATTTAAAAGTGTTGAAGAACAAAGATGTCAGCTTGAGGACTAAGGTGCGCCTGACCCAAACCATGATATTTTCAATAATCTCATATGCATGTGAAAGCTGGACTGTGAATAAGGAAGACCATAGAGGAATTGATGCTTTTGAGTTACAGTGTTGAAAGAGAATATTGAAAGTGCCATGGGCTGCCCATAGAACCAACAGATCTGTGTTGGAAGAAGTGCAGGCAGCGTGCTCCTTGGAGGCCAGGATGGTCAAACTTCATCTCTCATATTTCGAACATATTGTCAGGAGGGACCAGTCATTGGAGAAGTATATCATATTTGCTAAGGTGGGGGGTCAGAGAAAAAGAGGAAGACCCCCAGCAAGATCTATTGACAAAGTGGCAGCTTCAATGGGCTCAAGTGTGGCAACAATTGTGAGATTGACCCAGGACCATGAAGTGTTTCATTCTGTTGTACATAGGGTCACTGTGAGTCGGTCCGGACTTGATGGCACCTAACAACAAGAGAGTTAGTGACCACATATGAGAGGAGTTGTGGGATGTCATCAGAAGATCATATAAGAAGAAAGCAAAAGGTCAAATAAAAGACAGAAAAGAAAGAAAAGATACAAATGGATGTCATAAGAGACTCTGAAACATCCTTTTGTGTGTAGAGAAGTTAAAGTAATTGGGGAAATGATGAAGTAAAAGTGCCTAACATAAAATCCAAAGGGTACTTTTTAATGCAAAATAAACTATTATAATGAAATGTACAAAGACCTGGAATCAGAAAACCCAAAGGGAAGAATATGCACAGCATTTCTCAAGCTGAAAGAACTGAAGACAATTTGAAGCCTAGTCTTGCTATAATGAAGTGTCCTAGGGGCAAAATGGGTGCATGGGACCTCTGTATGATAGGCACTGGACTGTGAACCATAAAGTCAATGTTTCAAGCACACTAGGCATTCAGCAGGAGAAAGATGAGACGTTTTGACCTCACAAACATTTAAAGTCTCAGAAACAGGATCACTATCAGAAGGAATCAAATCGACAGCACTTAACAACAAAAACAACATGGACAAAATATTGAATGATGCATGAAATATTAACAGAAGATGAAAGGAATGTACAGTGTCACTCAACCCAAAAGAATTGGTCGATGTTCATCTAGTTCAAGATGTAGCATGTGATCAAGAACCAATGATATTGAACAAAGATGTACAAACTGCACTGAAAGCATTGATGAAAAACAAAGTTCCAGGAATTAACAGAATACAAATTGAAATGTTTCCACAAACTGCTGCTGTGCTGGAGGCACTCACTCATCTATGCCAAGAAATTTGGGACACAGTTACCTGGCAAACCACTTGGAAGACATTCATATGTATGTGGATTCCAAAGAAAGGTGACCCAATGGAATGTAGAAATTATCTACTAATCCAATTAATATAACATGCTACTTTGATGAAGATAATTAATAAACAGTTGTATAAGTACATGGAAAAGAAACAGCCAGATTGAGAAGAGTTATGTGTAACTAGGGATATCATTCAAGAAGAATAAGGAATATTGAATCTTTTCAAATAAGGAAAGGTGTACACAAGGGTTATACTCATTCATCATACTTATTCAATCTGTATGCTGAGCAAATAATCCGAGAAGCTGGATTTTATAAAGAAGAATATGATTTCAGGATTAAAGAAAGTTTCATTAACAACTTGTGATATGCAGATGATACAACTTTATTTGCTGGAAGTGAAGAAAAGTTAAAATAGTTACTGATCAGATCAAAGACTACATTTTTTCAGGATAGATTGCATTTCAATGTAAAGGAAATGAAAATCCTCGCAACTGGACCAATAAATAACATCATAATAAAAGGAGCAAAGGTTGAAATTTTCAGAGACTCAATTTTGCTTAGATCCACAGTCAATATAGAAGCAGCGATCAAGACATCCAATGAAGTATTGCATTAGATAAATTTGATTTTAAAAAGACCCCTTTAGTGTTCAAGAGCAAAAATGTCAATTTGAGGACTAAGATGTGCCTGATCCAAGCGATAGTATTCTCATTTGTCTTATATTCATGTGAAATTTGGACAGTGAATAAGAAAGACCATAGGAGAATCAACGCATTTGAATGATGGTGTTGGAGAAGAATACTGAAATCAAGGAATACACCATGGACAGTCAGAAGAGAAAACAAATTTGTCTTGGACGAAGTACAGCTAGAATGCTCCTGAAAGTGAGGGTGGTGAAACATCCTCTTTAGTACTTTAGATATGTTATCAGGAGGGACCAGTTCCTGAAGAAGGACATCATACTTGGTAAAATGGACAATAAGCAAAAAAAAAAAAAAGACCCCATGAGATGGATTGACATTGTGGCAGTAACAATAGACACAGACATAACCATTGTGGGAATGGTGCAAGACAGGGCAGTGTTTAATCGTGTTATTCACTGTTGTTATTGTCAAGTGCTGTCGAGTCGGTTCCAAATCATAGCAAGCATGTGTAGTGTTTCTGAGGAGCCGATGGTGAATCTGAACTGCCAATCCTGCTGTTCAAACCAAACTTGCAGTCCAATGCATTGTCCCACAGCAACACACCAGAACAGAGTTGCTATTAATCAGAAACTACTGGAGGACTGTGTGGTGCTGTAGGATAAGTACTCAAGGTTGATTTGAACCTCAAGGTCAGCAGTTCAAACTCATCAGTTGCTCCTTGGAAACCTTATGTTATGTGTTGGAACTGATTTGACTGCACTTCACAACAACTTTAGAGGGTACCTACAACATTGTCTTGTCTGCATGGTTTCTGCTAAAAAATTAGACCTTAGTTTTATTAGTTCTCCTTTGCAGGTAAATTTTGTTTTTTCAGAGCTGCTCTCAGGATTCTTTCCTTGTCTTTGGTTTTGGAGAGTTTGATTATATGTCTTCGTGGTTTCTTTTTAAGGTCTATGCTGTTTGGAACTCATTCACCTTCTGGAATATATATCTTCTACTCCACGGCACATGACAACAACAACAACAATCTTTAATAATATTGTTGTTGCTGTTAAGTGCCATTGCATCCATTCAAGCTGGTGAGCTTGAACTACCAACCTTGCAATTCAAAAGGTTTTGCAGTGTTATCCCAACAACTTTTTGATATTTTCTGTGTGTGTGTTTATCTTATGTTCTGGAATTCTAATCATGTGCACATCATTCTTCTTGATGGTGTCCCACATAATTCTTATTCCTTACATTTGTTCTAGCAGATGAATATTGAGAAATTTCTGTTCAAGCTCAATAATTAAGACTCCATTTATTCATTTCTATCTCATTGCCCTATGTACTATCTATTTCTGAAATCTTAGTATTAATCTTCTGGATTTCTATTTGTTGTTTTTGTATAGTTTCTAATTTTTTTAAAAAAATTTGTCTGTTCTTGAATTCTTCTTGAGTTTTGTCTGTGTTTTCCTTGATTTCATATGCAGCTTTTTCAATAATTCTCTCAATTAATTGAGAATATCTAAATATCATTCTTTTGAATTCTTTATTGGATAATTTCAATAGCATTTCTGGTATTATATTTTCTGACTCTTTGTTTTGGTCACTTATTTGATCTTGTTTCTTTTGGTAAGCTAAAATTGTCTGCTGTTTCTGATACATTATTATAGTGTTGTATTTATATTTAATTGCTGGTAGTATGTTGGTTTGTTATTAATCACTTGTTTCTTGGTGGATGTGATAGACACTGGAACTATGCATGCAATTCCCTGTTTGCTGTATCTTTAGAGAAGTTCAGAATGGGTTTGTCTGAAGATGACTATTGTTGTT
>NW_006408920.1:1535554-1537496 GCF_000296735.1 Chrysochloris asiatica
TACGTTGCCTGTCTCTATCTAGCCTGTGTACAGAGGGGATAGCATTGATACTTGATGTGAAGACTCCTTTCTTCTCTGTTGGTATTTTGAGCTACTACCTCCATGAATATAGGTCAAGTTCTCTAAACTGCAGCAATTTACCCTCATTTCCTTTATCAAAAAAAAATATTTTATCTTCCTCTAGTAGATCTATATCTGTTTCATGTTATCTTCTGTGTCAATTTCACTTGTTATCTCTTTTCTTTGTTATAGAGGGTCTGCTCAACGTGTCTTCTTACTTTGCTATGTTGCCCTGTATTTATTCTATATGTTGTATATATAACCATGCTTCATTTATTGACTACCTTGTTAGATGATATTTCATAAACAGACCATAGTAAAAAATGTATTATCTGACTATTATGCACAATAATTAGTAGTAGCTGAGACAAGTAAGGAGGTAGAGAAGGAGGACAGTTATGTGAGAAGGAACGAGGCTGTGTGGGACACCACTGGATTGTATAATTAAAGTCAAGCTGAGGAGTCAGGCTTGCAGGGTGCATGCATAGGGAAGACAGATAGCAGGCAAGGGTGGCAGGAGTGCATGAAGGTGGTAGGAGCTTATCTGCAGGAGTCAACCAGGAGGTTCAAAAATCTCTCCTTTTATAAAAGCTTTTCTGTCACCTCTATAACCTCCCCTAGGTTCATGTAATGAAGTCTATCTCTAGGAATGGTGGAGCAGGAAAAGTGGAGAGCTAAGTGCTGGGTTCCACACAGAGGCCTAGAGCACAGCTGGCTAGGTGATGCTGTGCCCAGACTATTTTGGAGGCAGCAGGAAACCCTCTGCCATCTTCACTACTACCTTAGTTTACATAGGCTTTATGGTAGTAAGAAAATTGTAATGGGGAAGGGTCCCCAGCAGTAGTGACAGGAAGGAGACACTAGCATAAAAAATTGGGTGCAATTCCAACTCTCGCATAATACTAATTTTTCATAAAGAACTGGTCTTTGGAACCTAACCTTGTTGATAAGTTAGAAGTGCGTGTATATGTGATACACATACACACACAGATTTAAAACAAATCGATAAATTTCATAATGTTAAAAAGAAAATATTAAAAACTATCCTTAAAAAGAAGGGAGGTGTTTAAATGTGCACAATTTAAAAAATAATATTCAAGATCCTTGTGTAGTATGTTATGCATTGGACCACTAACTATGAGGTCAGTGGTTCAAACCCACCAGCTGCTCCTTGGAAACCCTATATAAGATTATTATGAGTCAGAACCAACTCAACAGCACTTAGTAACAACAACAACATTCAAGGTATGTTATAATAAAACTTGAAATCAATAAAAATAGAGGGGAAAAAGACAGGGCAAAGAAAGATATACACAGCAGATAATTCACAAAATAGAAAAGAATTGAAGACATAATAATCATGGAAAGATACTTAATTTACCTAATTTTCCAGTTATCAATTAATTGCCTGTCAACTAAAAATTTCACTGTGTAATCTCTAGCTTCTGATTGGATCTAAGTTGCTACCAATCATGGAAAAAGAAATTTAAATGAAGTATATTTTTACATCTATCTGATTGTCAAAATTTTAAATTTGATAATATTAAATATAGGGGAAAGGTGAAAATAATAAATTTGTTATACTCAGTGGGACTCTAAAGAGAAATAACACATAGAATAGTTATTCTTCAATATTTATTAACAAACACAAAACTGACACCACAAAATTCCCATTTTCAGAATTCAAACCTTCAATCTTGAGTATAAAGCCTATAGAAACCCTATGTAAGAAATGGCAAAAAAATTGTCTTACAATTTCTGGAAGAGGAGAACAAATATTCAAATGCCTAATTGGAAACTAACAATGAAATTAATTTTTGCTGAAGGTAATAAAAAAACAGCGACAATCATACATTGACAGAGAACTTTCAGAGGTTCAAGC
>NW_006408920.1:1538846-1539551 GCF_000296735.1 Chrysochloris asiatica
CTATACAGGGTTGCTATGGGTCAGACTTGACTCAACGGCACTTAACAACAACAACGTGTCCAAATTTAATGAGTAGAAAAAAGTTGCAGAATAATACTAAGAGCATGATAACATATTCTATATATTTCTATGTTGATGCTGTTATTAAGTGCCTTAGAGTCTGTTCTGATCCACAGTGGCCCTTTATAGAGTTTCCAAGCAGAAGCTAGTCAGCTTGAACCACCGACCTTGTGGTTCAAACTGACATTGAAGTCAGCACATTAACCTACAACACCACACCAGTACAGTTTTATAAGGACTGAAAATTCACCATTAAGCTTTCAAAACACATATGTATAGTGTTGTTATTAAGAGCTGTTGAGTCAATTCTGACTCATAATCCATCACTCGTCTGTCAGTTTGTCGTATTGTGGTGCCTTGTAAGTTGCTGTGATTCTGAAATCTATGCCACTGGTATTTAAAATACCAGCAGGATCACCCAGGATGGACAGGTTTCAGATGAGCTTACAAACAAAGACAGACTAGGAAGAAAGTGTGATGAACTACTTCAGAGTATTTAGTCACTGAAAACCTTATAAACATCTGAGAAATACTGTCAGATAAAGTGCCAGAAAATGAGCCCTTCAGGTTGGAAGGCACTCAAAATGCGACTGGGAAGGAGCTGCCTCCTCAAAGTAGAGTTGACCATGATGACATGAATGGAGT
>NW_006408920.1:1542271-1544677 GCF_000296735.1 Chrysochloris asiatica
TATGGTGTTGGAGGATAATATTAAAAGTGCCATGGGCTGCCAAAGAACCAATAGATCCATTTTGGAAGAAGTGCAGCCAGAGTACTCCTTGGAGGCCAAGATGCCCAAACTTCATCACTCAGACTTCGGAGATATTGTCAGAAGGGTCCAGTCTTTGGAGAAGGATATCATGTTTGGTAAGGTGAAGGGTCAGAGAGAAAGAGGAAGACCCCCAGTGAGATGGGTTGGTTAAATGGCAGCCATTCTGCAGGAGAAAGATGAGGCTTTCTGCTCCCGTAAAGATTTACAGCCTCAGAAACTCTGTACAGGGTCGCTATGAGTCGGAACCCAACTCCATGGCACATAATAACAACAACAACAATGGTCAAAATATTGAATGATGCAGAAAGCATCAAAAGAAGATGGAAAGAAACACTGAGCACTATATCAAAGAGAAATGGTCAATATTCAACCATCTTAGGAGGTAGCATATCATCAAGAGCCAATGATCCTGAAAGAATAAGTCCAAGGTACACTGAAGGCATTGGCAAAGAACAAGGTTTTTAGATGGAATACAAATTGAAATATTTCAACAAATTGATACTGCACTGAAGTTACTCACTCTTCTATGGCAAGAAATTTGGAAGACAGCTACCTGGCCAACTGACTGGAAGAGATCCATATTTGCGTCCATTCCAAAAAGAAGTGACCCAAAACTAGGCCTCATTTACATCTTATATTTCACAAATGAACAAAGCATAAATATTTGAGGCACACATATAAAACAAAACAAAAATTATCTATTCATAGCAATTACTGCCTTTGTTTTTGCAACTGGTCATAAGGTATTTAGAACTATTTTCTTGAACTACCCATTCTGTATTCCCTTTGTCCTCAGCAAGCACCTCAGTTGATCCTAGTTCTTTGCCTGATAATGTGACCCAAACCTTCATTCAGAAGGGTCTAGTCTATTAGTCTTCTTGTTGGAATTAGGTTAATTTCCACTTTCTAGCATGGAAATGTTTTACCAATAAGTCTAGAATCATTTATACTTCTCCCTCACTAGGTTATATAAACATAATGTGATCAATGCAGAGGACCATAACTACATGCAGGAGATGAACAGGATGTACTGAAGTTCCCAGAAATAAAAAATAATGTAGAGGAACAGGAGTCCTGGTGTGGTACTGTAGGATAAGCAGTGAGTGGCAAGAACAGTTTGAACTGCAAGTTTGGTGGCTCAATACCACTAGCCACTCCATGTAAACCTTCTACTGGGTCACAATGAGTTGGAGCAGACTCAATGGCACTTAACAACAACAGCCATTGAGTGACAACATAACTTGGGATGCTTTTAGCTACAAATAGTAAGAGTCTATGAATATATTTTTAAGTATACAAACTTTATTATCTCACACAAGAAGAAATCCTAAGGTACAGTGTTTCCAAGATTCTTTTACCCAAAGACATTATCAAGGACCAAATGTGCTTTCTGTATTATTCTATAAAGCTGCTTCAACTCATTATATCTACACAGCTGCATGATATCTAGGTGTCCCATGTACCCAGAATATTATGGAGGGAAAAAACAAATACTATTTAAGCCTTTCTTGTCATAGTAAAAATTTCCTCCCATACCCATCATTTGTAGGAAAATTGTTGAATTCAGGTCATCAATATTCACGCTTAAATGGTAAAGCCTAAAATAAATACAATGGCATAGAAAAAGATTTTATTCTTCATGTTATCTCATCCTTTGCTTTGCATTTCAAAGTTGAGAGTAGTTTTATCAGAGAAAGAATTTGATTTAACAGTAAATACTTATATATAAAATATATTAGCCTTGAGTGAGAATGCTCAGATTTTTTCAAGCAACAATGTGAATCTTTCAAAATCCTGATATAGGAACATCACCATCAATAACTAACAAGTCTATTGTTAGTAACTTACTGTCTACTGGTAATGTTACTGTTTTGGAATTTTTAGCCTCTTACTTTTTAAAAAATGAATTCTTACTCTTTCATTACTACTTTTTTATCTACTGGAATCCAGTTATCTTTTGCAGTTCCTGGAAATACCAGTCACTACACCAATCTATGTTTTTCTCAGTTCCCTACCCACTGTACATATCAAAGCTCCTCTTATTGTTAAATGCCATGTTGTTGTTGTCAGGTGCCATGGAGTCATAGCAACCCCATGCACAGCAGAATGAAACAATGTGTGATCCTGGGCCAACCTCACTACCGCTGCCACACTTGAGTCTATCAATGCTGTCACCTGGCCAATCCATCTTGTTGGGGGTCTTCCCCTTTTTCTCTGACCCTCCATCTTACCAAGCATGATATCCTTCTCTAGTGACTGTTATCTTCTGACAATGTGTCCAAAATATGAGAGACGAAGTTTGGCCATATTGGACTTTAAGGAGCA
>NW_006408920.1:1546037-1566014 GCF_000296735.1 Chrysochloris asiatica
ATGAAAGTTGAGGCTTTATTTTTTTCTTCAGTTCCCTCAGTTTGAGAAATGCTGAGCATGTTCTTCCTTTTTGGTTTTCTGATTCCAAATCTTTGCACAATTTATTATAATATTTGGCTTTATCTTCTCAAGCTGATCTTTGAAATTTTCTGTTCAACTCAGACTTCCTCATTTCTTCCATTTGCTTTAGCATCTCTACACTGGAGAGCAAGTTTCAGAGTCTCTTCTGACATCCATTTGACCTTTCCTTCATTCCTGTCTTCTTAATGACTTTTTTGCTCTCTTCATGTATGATGTTCTTTATGTCATCCTACAACTCTTCTGGTCTTCGGTCTTTAGTGTTTAATGTATAAAATCTGTTCTTCAGATAATCTCTAAATTCAGGTGGGATATATTCAAGGTCATATTTTGGCTCTTGTGGACTTGTTTTTATTTTCTTCATTTTCAGTTTGAATATGCATATGAGTAATAGATGGTCTGTTCCACTGTCTGTCCCTGGCCTTGTTTTCACTGATGATATGGGGCTTTTTCATCTTCTCTATCCAAAGATGTAGTCAATTTGATTTCTATGTGTTCCATCTGGCAAGGTTCACGTGTATAGTCATCTGTTATGTTGTCTAAAGAAGGTTTTTGAAATAAACAAATCATTGGTTTTCCAGAATTCTATCATATGTTCTCCAGCATCATTTCTATCACCAAGGCCATATTTTCCAACTACTGATCCTTCCTTTTTGCTCCCAACCTTTGCATTTCAATCACCAGTAATGAGCAATACATCTTGATTGCATGTTTGATTGATTTCAGATTGAAGACATTGGTAAAATTCTTCTGTATCATCCTCACTGGCTTTAGTGGTTGGTGCGTATATTTGAATAATAGTGGTATTAACTGGGCTTCCCTGTAGGCACATGGATATTATCCTATCACTTACAGCATTGTACCTCATGACTGATCTGGATATGTTCTTTTTGACAATGAATGCAACACCATTCCTTTTCAATTTGTCATTCCCTGCATAGTAAACCATGTGGTCGTCAGATTCAACAATACCAGTCCATTTCAGCTCACTAATGCCTAAGATATCAATGTTTATGCATTCCATTTCATTAAATGCCATGAGTCTGTCTTTATTCATGGCGACTTTGTATAGGATTTCCAAGGATAGAGACTGAACCATAGACCTTGCAATTACTAGTCCAATGTGTATCCTACAATGCCAAGCCAGGACTCCATATTAAAGCTCCAGGACTGCTAACCATGAGGTCAGCAGTTCAAATCTACCAGCCGCTCCTAGGAGACCCTATATAGAGTTGCTGTGAGTGGGAACTCACTCTATGGTACTAACAACAGCAACAACAATATTTCTTGATTAATTGCTGAATTCATTTTAGTACTAAACATAAAAGAAATCCTTAATAAATGTGAGTAATCAATAGACAATGTTACGGATTGGTCATTGTTGTATCCCATCCAGTTGATTCCCACTCATAGTGACCCTGTTGGAATTTATAAGGCTGTAAACGTTTATGGGACCAGAAAGTCTTACTTTTCCTCTGCAGTGTGGGTGGTGAGTTCAAACTGCTGACCCTTGGTTAACAGTCCAGCATACAAACCTCTACACCACTAGGGCCTCTTGAGTGGACATTACTGCTCTTGCTTTGTACATGGAGTTGTTTCTGACTTCTGGCAACTCTGTACAGGGTTGTGGAAGCTGCAAATCTTTACAAGAGCATACTACCTCAAATTTCTTGTGAAAGTGACTAGTGGAGTTGAACTGTTGACCTTGCTGTGAGCAGTCTCATGTGTAACCCACTACATTAAAAACAAAACAAAACAAAAAAAACTTAGTAACTAAAATGTATTTTTAATTGACGAAAATGGAAGGAAATAAATCTATGAATGTCTCCATTCTATGTTTCCTGATAATTTCAAAATGGAGACAAAATTCTATTTTATCTCTTCTCTGTTGAAAACAGTATATATCTACATTAATTCCAGGTTCTTCAGATTTTACAAGTGTCATGATAAGGACTAGTTTGACAAGTTTGAAGTTAAGTTTGTCTTCAATTTTACTTCACTTATATATTTGGTACATATAATATTATTGGGATCATAATTTCAGAGACAAAGGGAAATAGCAGAGATAATGATTGTTGTTGTTGTGAGCTCACATCTAGTTGATTCTGATTCATGGGGACACTATGTTTGCAGATCAGAACTGCTCCCTATGGTTTTCAGGGCTGTGACCTTTTGGAAGCAGATGTCTAGGCTTGTCTTCTGATGTGACTATGGGTATATTTTGACCACCAAATTTTGGCAAGCAGTGCTTAACCATTTGTACCATGTAGTAATTCTTAGGCATTGTGACTGCCAGTTGTTAAAATTTGCTTTTAATTACTAAAGGGCTGGCATATGAAAATTGTTGTTGTTGTTGTCAAGTGCCGTTGAGTCAATTCCGACCCATAGCAACCCTGTATAGTGTTTCCAAGGAGCAGCTGGTGAGCTTGAACAGCCGACCTTGCAGTTCAAATGGCTTTGCAGTCTGGCGCATTAACCCACAGCGCCACACCAGGACTCCTTATAGCCCCCATTTTCTGAATATGTTGAAAGGCAAGGAATTGTCAGGGGACACAAACAAATTAATAGAATCCATCCTCCTGGTTGATTTTTTTCTTTTACTCTCTGGCATACTCATACTGGCAGGTGTTTATCATCCCTTATTTTACTGTTGGCTCACAGCCTAGTAGGCTTATATCATTATAGACAGGTTTTATGTCTGTTTGGTTTATTAGTTTGGACAAATCAGTGACAGGTTAATTAAGGAGTGAAACACCCTATGATTTATTTTAAATTTAGAATTAATATTTAAATATCACATGTTTTACTTCAGACACTTAAGGCTTAATTCCTTATTTACAGACCTAAACATAGAGAAATTCATTAAACTCTCTCCTACATAATTAAACAATGTAATAAGTGATATTTTCTAACTGCAAGAGATTCTATACTATGCCAATTTTCAGTCTAAATTATTATAAATAAGACCTGACACACACAAATGAATTTTAATATATTTATTGTCTGATATTCCTTACAATGAACTCCTGTTGTGACATTGTAGGATTAGCACTGGACTATGAGCTCTGGTAACGTAGTGGATACGAATCGGGCTGTGAACCTTAAGGTCAGTGGTTCGAAACTACCAGCCGCTTCGCGGGAGAAAGATGAGGCTTTCTACTCCCGTAAGGATTTACACCCTCGGAAACCCTGTACAGGGTCGCTATGGGTCGGAACCGACTCAACGGCACTTAACAACAACAACAACATGAACCAAAAGGTCAGCAGTTCAAACTTACCAGTTGATCCTAGGAAAGCCTATACAGGGTGGCTATGAGTTGAAACCAATTCAATGACACTTAACAACAGCAACAACAACTCCTTACAATAGAGAGAAATCTTCATTGAATTATTATATTGTGCTATTTGCAATGCAACTGTTCTACCCACATCTGTTAATATTTTAAACAAGTGCTAATATTTTAAACAAATAAATTTTTAATTATCAACATGCTTTTGACTAAAAGTGTAAATACTTTTGTGAAGCAGTGAGTATAAAAATATTGAAAAAATTATCTAGTATTTATTTATTTGGGGCTATCTTTTATAATTGAGATTTGCAATAATGTATCCTCATGTGGTTTATAAACTGACACTAACATTAACCCTAAATAATTTTAAGTGAAATTAAACTGTACATTCAGATACGTCCAGGCAGTCATCTGGTTTAGAAATTTTAAAAAAACAAAAAACAAACAAACAAAAAAATTGGATCAAATAGCTCTTTTCTTAATTTTTTTTTTTACAATTAAACAAAGTATTGAATAACTCAAATAAAACCCACTTTTTCTCTTGTATGTAACTACTTTAGATTTGATAAACCAAAGAAAATTTATGAGAAACATTTTTTATTAAATTATGAAAACAATGTACTGAAAGCTACTTGTTGATGTTATTAAGTGCCATCATGTCAGTTCTGACCCATAACAACCATGTATAGGTTTCTGAGGAACAGCTGGTGAGCTTGAACTGTCAACCTTGTAGCTCAAATCAACTTTGCAGTCCAGTGAGTTAACCCAGAGACCACACCAGGACTGCTTATAGCTTTTCAAGCACTATAAGTTTTGTTGGAAAATTGTTCTAACAACATTAAAACTTCTTTCACTTCTAAGTTTCTCTGATAATATAAGAATCCACATTTAAAGGAGAAGAAATCTTCAGATGAATTAGATGAACTGTGTATTTTGTTGCTACCTTAAACTTTGTGAATTTTTTTGAGAAATAATTCTCCTAATATTTGTCATGTGGGAATTAAGATAGAGAAAAAAATTTGAGCAGGAAAAAAAATAATGCTTACTTTTTCAAAATTAGGAAAAATATTATATAAAAGGAAGTTTTTTAAATTTACCTTTTAACTATTAAATATGAAAAAATATAGTTAAATGAAAAATACTTTCATCTCATTTTATAGTTCTTGTTGCAGATTTTTTTTTTTCTTTTTAAAGTTTTTATTGTGAACTATGTGTTAGTTTACATGGGTGAACATTATCTTTACACTTATCTTATCATATTTTGTTTCACTGTAATTATCACAATCCCCTGCATTGCATCATAAAACAACCAAAAGGTACACCCCACATGCCTGCCTCCTGGCTGCCAGCACACAGCCCCTCTCCCTCCCTGAGTTCAAAGTCCCCAGCCTCTCCTTCTGTCTACGTCATCATCTCTCTGCCTCCACCCCTAGTGTCACTGCCTCCCTGGACAGGGTCTTGCACTTTGTTTTTCTCCCTTGGTGGTTCCAGGGATCTCTGCTCCTGGACTGAAAAAATCAGCCACTATCCTCCTTTGTTACCAAACATTTACATTTACCTTTTCAACACTCACTGTCAGACCTGATAGCAATCATTCCCTGTTGAACCACAGGAGTCCTTTCCCCTCACCTTTTATCAACTCCATCCAGACAGGTTGGAAACAATTCAGTGGAAGTTCTACCTTTCCCTGTGTCCTCTGGAGCTAGACTCCTTATTGAAAGCTTGTAAGCCAGTCACTTCTTGCCTTTTTAGTTCCCCCATTTTGGGTAGCCAATGTCTAAGTTCCCCATCTTTGTCTACCCTGTGTACCAAGGGGTTGGGAATGATTCTCACTGTAGAGATTTGTTCGCTCCTTTGTCATACTGC
Organism: Chrysochloris asiatica; assembly: GCF_000296735.1. Taxonomy (NCBI): domain Eukaryota; kingdom Metazoa; phylum Chordata; class Mammalia; order Afrosoricida; family Chrysochloridae; genus Chrysochloris; species Chrysochloris asiatica. The sequence continues at coordinate 1,551,272 of NW_006408920.1, forward strand.
ATTGACAAACACAGGTCAAGTTCATCCACTTGTAGTGGGTTACTCTTTTTTTTTCCCCCCTTCTTCTTTCTTCCTCTCGTCATGTTATGAACATCCCACCATTGATGCCAGTTCAAATAGGTACTATCTGCAAGTGTGGGTGTTCTTGTGCGTCTCCCTCACTTCATATCAGCTGGATGAGTCACACTCCGTTCTAGGACTCTAGGGCCATGTCCCTGCCCCTGGTCCCTGGAGTCCCCAGGTCTCATCATCCTGCCTGTTAACCAGGTTAACAGGAATTGACTGAATGTGGTTGGACTTAGTTCACAACTTCATTGCTGTTTTTCCCCTACTTCCTCTTATGGGTACCAACGTGGTCAGCAGCTGGACCATCTGCCTCCTGGTGTATTTCATTTGAGTTTCAGTCTTGGAAGGGGGTTTGCCTTGAGGGGACCTGACCACTTGCTTTGATGGCTCCCAGGGGAACAACTTGCTTGTTCTTATAGTAGCCAATTGGACTGCTGTTATTGTTTTTGATTTCTCCTGCTGGCCTTTATTTCAAGAAGTCTCCTCTGTTCTTCTAGCTGCTCCAGACTGTTCTACTTCTCTTTTCTAGTGAAAATTTCCCACCTCAGAAGATTCTAGATGGGGATCAGGATTCCACCTATGTTCTTATGCAATGTAAAGGCTCTGCAGGAAGCCTCCTTCACTATGCAAGTTCTAGCCCCATTTTAGGTATTCCAATCAGTCCTGGTGTGGTGCTGTCAGTTAATGCGCCAGACTACAAAGCCTTTTGAACGGCAAGTCGGCAGTTCAATCTCACCAGCTGCCATCAAGTCGGAATTGACTTGACGAACTTACAAACTTTCTATAGTGATGTTTCTGGCTATTTCTCTCTATCCCCTTTAATTGTCTATTTTACAATAATAGGCAAAAGAAACCAAGATTCAAAAGACAGCCAAGCATCTTAACATAATTTCCCCACTTTTACCCATTCAAACCATGCCTCAATCTTTGTATCCATGAGCCCTGTTGTTCCACATGCAGTTTGGTTTTGTAGACTAGTTTATAGATTTTAAACCTGCTCATGTTTGTATACCATTGAAATATCATGATTTTACTATGCCTTCATTTGCTCTAAATCTGTATGTAGTATATTCACTGTGATTATTGTTATGTAATGCACTTAACAAAAAGCCAGAACACAAATAGCTTTCAGGCAATGTTTGTTTCATTTTATCATTGCTGTCCTTTTCATAACTATTCTCCATAGGTTTATTTTATTCTCTTTTACCTGCTCTTTTTTCTTCTTCTCCTCTTTCCCCTTCTTCATTTGAATCATAATCTCTGGCAAATAAATAAATAAATAAAAAGACAAATTTGTCCCCATGGCTTCAATATTTATGGTGACATTCAGTTGGATATCTCCAGCAAACACTACTCTGGTCCATTCCTGTACATCAAATAAATAAATAAATAAATAAATAAATAAATAAATAAATAAATAAATAAATAAAAGTAACTCATGCTTAACATAAAAAAGATTAACAATTTAATCCAATAGTCCACTTTATATTCCCTTCTGTTTGCACTGATTTTTCTGGAAATACCAAACCACTTGAAATTCCTTTAGGAGTCCATATAATCACTGTACTTCAGAACAAAAGGTTAACAGTTGCAGCTCTCCAGCAGATCTGCTGAGGATTGATGAAGAGTTCTGCTCCCACAAAGATTTAAAAGCCCCTGAAACCCTATACAGCATGGCTATGAGTCAGAATGGAGTCTTAGTGTGGCATTGTATGATGATAACTGGACTGTTTATCACAAAATCAGTGGGTCAAACTTACCAGTCACTCCTTGGAAACTCTATATTAGGTTAGGCACTTAACAACAGCAACATGAGTCTGAATGACTCCACCACACTTCATAACATGTCACCTTCCTGGGTGGTACAGTGGATTCTTTGCTACTTTCACTTGGATCACTAGTATTTTTGCCTTAGGTGCTCTTATGTGTCCACGTCACGTGGATACAACTTCATTCTAACCATTTAAAATTTGTATTTGAAATCTTTATCTAATGCTTGTTGGAGCTTTGATAGCATAGTAGTTACAAATCAGGCTGCGAAATGCAAGGTCAGCATTTTGAAACTTCTCCTGTTCCACGGGAGAAAGATGAGGCTTTCTGCTCCCATTAAGTTGTATTGCTTTGGAAACTCTGTACAGGGTCGCTATGAGTCGGAACTGACTCCACGGCACATAACAACAAAAACAACATTTAGTCTGTTCTGACTTATAGCAAGCCTGTGTAGGCTTTCCAAGGTGAAGCTAGTGGGTTTGAACTGCTGACGCTGTAGTTTGAAGTCCAGCACTGATCCTACAGTGCCACACCAGCAGAAAGGTATTAACTCCTTTAAATCTGATGCTGGATTGTCAAGACTCAGTTTAACATTTGAAAAATATTTCTAAACTGGTAATATGAAACCAGTTATAACTATCAGTAAATTGTTAAACTTCTTAGGCAGCAAGAAATAAGAAAAACATTTGCATTACTCTGATAGCGATGACTATATCCCCAGGTGTTAAGTGCTGAAGAGTTGGTTCCAACTCATAGCAACCCTGTATAGGGTTTCTGAGGATTTAAATCTCTGCAGGAGCAAAAAGCCACATCGGTCTCTGAAGAGCTCTTTACAACTTGAAGGCATTTTACAACAATAAAGAGGGCTTGAACCACCAACCTTGTGATTCAGTTTACTGCTTATCACATGGAGCCACTGTGTTCATATTCCCAGCTAAAAAGTTACAATTTCCAAAATTTTTTGCAACTTTTGTGTTAGGGTTTGATAACTTGCCTTCTGAAGGTCTAACAAAACCCACTTGAGGTTGGTGCAAACAGTACACACAGACAAAACAGCAAGAAGCAAGCAAAGTTTTATCGAGCTATGAAAGTATGCTTTTCAGAAGAGGAAAAGAGGGATCCTGTCTCTCTAGAGTGAGAGAGTTTTCCTTCTGGTCTTTCTCCTGATTTATAGGGGTTTTGGCTCATTTCCCTCATGTTTAATTCAGATTGGTAGCAGGATCTAGGTAGCACATTCTGTCTTTATAGCTTCTTTTTTTTTTGTCTAGTACTGCTCTATTTCTCAAAAAGTTTGATGGGCTCAATGTCCTGTAATTGTTGATTCAAGTGCCAGGTGTTGGGTGCAGTTAGGCTGGCTGTTAGTCTGTCCCTAACACGTTGTTGTTGTCAAGTGCTATCAGTTTGGTTCCAACTCATATTGACCTTGTATAGGATATCCAAAGAGTGGCAGGTGAGTTTGAATGGTCAACCTTGTGGTTAAACCCAACCCTGTGGTCCAGTGCTTTATCCCATTAGACCACAGGTTACTCAAATGACACCTCTCTGGCCAATTAGAAAAGCAAAACAAAATTTATATAATCTGGACTTTTCTGTAAAATGTTGTGCCTTACTACTATTGCTTTATTCTTCTTCTTGAATGTCATGCAAAAACAAACAAACAAACAAAAAAAAAGATGGAGATGTTGTGGGCCTTTGGTGAACAATCATGAGAAGACCACATGTTGAATGTACTGTAGTTAACAAATAGAAAGTGATTGGGAGGTTTAACACATCATGGAGACATTGTAACAGCCTTGGGTAACCAACTTTAATACTTTGTAGAAAGAGGGAAAAAAAAAAACACATTAATTTCCCCCTCTTTTTTATTAAAACACTTTAGTCTGGTATTTGTTATAGGCAACTGAATAGCATCTCTAAATAATAAAAACAAACAAAATTATAAGCTCATTTATTGCACCTCTGAAAACTTTCAAAATATTTGTAGACAGGCTCTCAGTAGAGACTGAAATCTTCTAGACTTAATTAGAAATAAAATCGTAAAATAGTTAAAAGAAAATAAAAGTATGTATTACTTAATTTTGCCATATGTAGCATGCTAGAAAATAAAATGAGGTCTTCTTTAATAATAGATCAAATTTAACTTTTGTCAAACCAATTTAAAAATATTTTTTTATTTGTGTAGCAGTTGTATAATCATCTAACATAGGACACTGTATCTGGTAGGGCACAACTGTTATCTTTTCCAAATGTTTCAGTATATGAAATCTATTTTTCTATCTTGGAAAATTTAAGAAAAATGAACTAGTTAAGAATCAAAATAATTTCATGAGTAACTTATATTGATTTTTGAATACCAAATTTGAAAAAAAATATTCGTATAAAATTTACACATTCATAAGGGGGCTTCAGAAAGCTCATAAAAGAATGGAATGAAAAGATAATGGAATTGTTCAAGACACTTTTTGTAACCCCTCATATATATCCGTGCTTATTTATATTAAAAAGTAATACTAGGATAAGCAAAAATAATATTGTTACAAAATCATAGAAAACTTTTTTTTATTAAAAAAAAAAAATCAAAATGTGAACCTATTGTTTCTTGGCCTATCCTCTATCTAGGTCTATCTATTTCTTAAGGCAGTATTTCAATCTCTAACTCTTCCCTAAAGAATTTTGTGTTTTTCAATATATACCATATGATATCAACAGTTTTGGCTTTCTCAAGGGACTCAAATTGTGTTCCTTTAGAATGTTCTTAGAGATTTGGGAACAAAAAGATGAGGACTGAATAAATGTATAGGTTAAGGTTTCCAGTGAAATTCTCATGGTACCCTCATAGAATAAGCAGGTTCATTACCTAAATGGAACCAAAAAATTCCTTGATGCAACTTTCCTGGCCTTTTTCTCACCAATTTGGTTTTCAATTTTCTTAAAACTTCTTTCATATTGAGTCCTTCTAGAAAACCTATTAAGATGACCCCTCTGGAATCCAATAAAACAGTTGTCAACCTTCTGAGCTGATCTCTTTGCCTTGAATTTACCTGGCCCAGATGATCTCCTGAGATGCCACTGTGTTTCTTCAACCCCCCTCTTGTTTTTAACTTGAATGACACCCTAATGAAACTAAGTCAAGTATATTACTGAGAGAATTTTCTGTAGCCATCCATTTACCTCTGAGACATTTTCCAACATGTTCTGTTTTGAATAAGCCTGTGCATGTATGAACTGGAACCTTTTGTGATTTATCCTTGTAATGCATCTTTTTATTGAGTTATTTATTTTAACAATTCCCTGCCAGATTTAATAGTCATGCATACCATGATTCAATATTACAATTGTCTTGTTTTCGTCATGCTCAAATGACCAATGTTTCTCAGGATTCATTAATCTTATATCTTACTGCAGTTATGAGCATTGTCTTGTTTTATTGTAGCAAGTGTCACATCTACATGTACATTTAATTCGTACTATAATAAAACGTGAGGAGCTCTTGTAGCATCGTGTTTATGAATTAGGCTGCTAATCTTACGTTAGCAGTTTGAAACTATCAGCAGGTCCTTGGAAGAAAGATGGGGCTTTCTGCTCCCATCAAGAATTACAGCCTCAGAAACCCTATAGAGGGTCACTTTTTGAGTCAGAATAGACTCCACAGGGTATAACCATTCACCACCATAATAAAATGTATGCATACAGTTGTCTTTTACTACCCTAATTTGTTGCCTGTATTCTTCCTTAAACATAGACTATGTATGTGTCTTTATTATCCATCATCTAAAATACAATTTAAAAAAGCTATACAAAAATTTCAAAAGTGAATTTTAGGTTCAACGGACAAGGAAAGAGACACATGAAACAAAAATAAATGTTGCACTTAAGAATCACCTTTTTCTTGAAGAAAAGGTTAGTCCCAATTGATGCACAGTAAAAATTGTTTAGGTTAGCCCTGGACTTTTGACATAATTTTTAGTTATCTATTGATGCAATAATAAATTATTATGAATTAACAACTAAACACCTCATCAAATTATAATCAGCACGGCTCAACTGGGCCCATTGCTTAGTCTGGTAAAGCTGAAACAAAGGTGTCAGTAAAACAGTATTCTTTTCTTGAGGTTCATTCTGGTAATTGACTGAATTCAGTTACTTTTTGCATTAGCAGGACTGAGGTTACCATTTCCTTGCTAGATGTTAGAACAGTTAAGGTTACAAGGACATTCTTTGGTTGCTCACATTCCTTCTTAAATTTTCCACAAAGGTCCCCTCTAGCACAACAAATCAAGTCTTCATCACACCTTGAACCCCAGCATCTGTACTGGTGTGGCTCTGTTGGTTAATGCACTGGGCTACAAAGTCAGTTTGAACCACAAGGTTGGTGGCTCAAGTTTACCAGCTGCTCCTCAGAAACCCTGTATATAGTCACTATGGGTTGGAACCGACTCAACGGCACTTAATAGCAACAACATTTCTCCTTGGAGTCCTGATGTAGCGTTGTGTGTTAATGTGCCGGACTGCAAAGTCAATTTGAACCGTAAGGTATGCTGTTTACACTCACCAGCAGCTCCTTGCAAACCCTATACAGGGCCACTATTTGTTGGAACAGACCAGAGGCACTTAACAACAGACAGCAATATTTCCCTTTGGCGTCACATGTTTTGCTTATTGCCAGAGAAAAGTTTCCTAGTGAAATTCTTATAGGAACCTTGAAGAATAAGCATATTCCTTTAAGAGATCCTATAATTAATCTGGGATCACGCAGATAATCAGGAATAATTTCCCTATTTTTAGGTCCCTCCATGACCTTATTTATAGACTGCTACTGTGGTGCTGTTAAGAAAAACACTGAATAGCTAACCACAAAGTTGGCATTTCAAGCGCACTAGCCATTCCTCAGAAACCTGATCCAGGGTCTTAATGAGTCACAACTGACTCAATGGCTTTACACAGCAACAACAACCTTATTTATATCTGAAAAGTACCTTTTACAATGAAATACATCCTATTCACATGTTCCAAACATCAGAATATCTGGTGGTGGAGGGAGGACAAGGGTGACTGGCAGTCATATACTGTTATTTTATATGACTTAAACCCTTTTATTACGGAGCTCTGGTACCGTAGTGGTTACGAATCGGGCTGCGAACCTTAAGACCAGCAGTTCGAAACTACCTGTGGCTCCGCGGGAGAAAGATGAGGCGTTCTGCTCCCGTAAAGATTTACAGCCTCGGAAACCCTGTACGGGGTCTCTATGGGTCGGAACCGACTCGACGGCACTTAACAACCACAAACCCTTTTATTAAATATTTTATTATTTTATTAAAATAATATATACTTTTGAGTGCCATCATCGTTTCCAACCCATAGCAACCCTGTACAGGATTTTTGAGGAACAGCTGGTGAGTTTGAACTGCCGACCTTGTGGTTCAAACCGAACTTGCAGTCCAGTGCTTATCCTACAGTGCTACACCAGGACTATTATTAAATATATGTCTTCATAATTTATAGCAAAATAAACATTCACCACTTTTCAGGTCAGAAAATATAATGCTACAATATCCAGTTTCAAATCTAATTTGTTAAGATCTTGTAAATTGTCATTACCTTCTTAAAAAAAAAAAAAAATGAAATAACTAAGAACTGCCTGAGAATTGGGATCATGGGATAAATTTCCACCCTGAATTCTGAATTGTTGTTACTGTTGTTAAGTGTCATCAAGTGGATCCCAACTCATAGTGACACTGTATATGGTTTCCCAGGAGTAGATGGTGAGCTTGAACTGAATGACCTTGGGGTTGGAACAGATCTTGCAGTCCAGAGCATTAACTCACAGTATCACACCAGGTCTCCGAATTCTGAATGGTGGTTGTGATGGGTATGTGACGTGGAGTCAGTTCCAACTCACAGCGATCCTCTATAGTGTTTTGGAGTCTGTAAATCTTTACAGGAGCAGAAAGCCTGATCTTTCTTCTGCAGAATGGCTAGTAATTTCTAACTCCTGACCATGAGATTAGCAGCCCGAATCATAACCACTATGCTTCCAGAGCTCCTTCTGAAATCTGAGTAGAGAAGTGAATATAGAAAATTAGAGCTAACATTAGCTCACTTGGAGCAGAGGATGCTGGAGCTAAAAACTGGCTGTTTTTAATGGGAGCACTGTTTGTGGAGTGGTGAAAGCACTCAGCTACTAGCAGAAACTCATTAGCTGTTCCTCAGGAGAAAGATGTGTCAGTTTGTTGCAATGATTGTTGTTGTCATTAAGTGCCTTTGAGTCGGTTCTGCCTCATAGTGAACCTGTGTTAAGTTTCCAAGGAGTGGTTGGTGAGTGTGAACCACAGACCTTGTGGTTTAAACCAACCTTGCAGTCAAGTGCTTATCCTACAGTGCCACACCAGAACTTCACTGTAATGATTACAACCTTGGAAACCCCATGGGAACAGTTTTACTCTGTTTTATTGGATTGCTATGAGTCAGCATCATTGTCAGTGGATTTGGCTTTTTGGTTTGCTGGTGGTTGTTAGAGGCAGCCTTCAAATCTATGTCCACTCCGTAACAATAGAATGAACTGCTGCCTGTCCTATGTCATTCCTTGATTGGTTGCAGGTCAGAATATTGTAGTTCATAAGGTTTTCACTGACTGATATTTGGAAGTAGTTAGCAAGGCCTAATGAAATCAGTTTCATTCTAATTTGTCTTAGTTGGGAAGCTCAACAGAAACTTTGTTTCATAGCAATATGCACCAAGTGGAACTGTGCTTGATGTGAATTGGCAGAAAATTGAACTCATGTTGACATGGAAGACAAAGACGCTACCACTGCAATTAAATGATAATTTTGATGATTTTCTGGAGGATGAGTCTAGATTAGTTTGTGAAATAAGAAAAAAAATAGGGAACCTAGTGTTATAGAAGTCACCATATTCTCTATCAGTTTTACTTCCAGGAATCCTACCAAATTCTTATGATACAGTTGCTAGAAAAATCTCATCTTTCTAGCAAGAAAGAGAAAAAATAGCAGCTATTTGGAAATATGCACTAGAAATTATCCATAATGAAATCTACTCTGCAGGGAAAAAGACTTCCCAGAGTATTACGAAAAGGGCAGCAACCCAACTCTACAATCCTCTTACCTACCTGACTGACATTAAAGATAAGGATAGAGCTAAGAAACATTTACAAAGGTCACATTCCAGAGGAACAGGACAACTAAAAAATTGGAATTTAATCATAAGATTAAAGAATGAGTCCCCTTCCCCACACTTTACCATTTCAGCTAAAGGATTCCAGTGTAATAAAGGTAGATTTATACTGACAGATCCCAGATACAAAATCTAAGGATGATGTCTTAGATAAACCCAAAAACAGCAAAGGTATGCTAGAGGAGACTAGATGAATTGGAAAACTCTGGCATTTTACATCTACAAATATTAAACACAGTACCATTCATAATCAGATTAGCCTAAAACCTTACACAAATCTACCTTAATTCCCATCAATATATCTTTAACTGAAAATTGCAAGGCATGATTAAAGACAAATAGGAACTTAGTCTAAAGTACAAAGCAAGCATCCAAGCCAGAATCATTTCTGACACTGATTTTAGAATCAACACACCAAGAATTTTAAATAATTATAAATAATGTTTTAAGGACTCTAATGGAAAAAAGTGGAAATCACTCAATGCAGCTAATGTAAGCAGAGAAACAAAACTAAAATAAATAAATAAAAGAATATTGTAAAATCAATAGTTGTTGTTGTTAAGTGTGAATCAGTTCCAACTCATAGTGATCCTGCATAGGGTCCAAAAGTCCTGGTGCGGTGATGTTGGTTAAGCACTAGACTGAAAGGTCAGTGTGAACTACAAGGTTGGCAGTTCAAACTCACCAACTGTTCCTCAGAATCCCTATATGGGGTTGCTGTGAGTGGGAACCAACACAAAGGCACTTAACAACAGAAATATAGAGTTTCTAAGGAAACAGCTGATGAGCATCAATATTGAACCTTGCAATTCAAACCAACTTGCAGTTCAGTGCTTATTCTAAAAAGCCACACAGGTAGTGCAGAATAAATGCCTTTGATGTGTCCATCAATAAACATCACAAAACTGAAGAACAACTCAGTGATCTTGAACATGTGTCAATATAATTTTTAAGAACAAAAATGTAAGGCCAAAAAATATAAACTAAATCCTCAAGAAAATTGTGGACCAATTTTAAAATTTATAAAATATATGTATTTGGACTATCAGTAGGAGAAAAAAAAGAGAATGGAATAGTTGCAACATTATAATAATTATAACCTAGAATTTTCCAAAATTAATGTCAGGCATAAAATAAAAAAAAAAAAAAATAAAAAAAACGAAGCTCAAAAGACACCACACAAGATAAATTCCAGAAAAAAAAAAAATAAATAAAATCAAGAAACTACCCTTACACCTAGATATACTGATGTTGTTGTTAGTTATCACCTAGTCAATTTTGAGTCATAGCAACAGTATGCACAACAGAACAAAAGACTGCCCCATCCTGTTGTTGTTGTTGTTGTTAAGTACTGTGGAGTAAGTTCCGACTCATAGAGACCCTTCATAGGGTTTCCGAGGCTGTAAATCTTTACGGGAGCAGAAAGCTCAAGGTCGGCAGTTCAAAACTACCTGTAACGTGAGAGAAAGATAAGGGTAGCAGCCCGATTCGCAATCACTATGCTACCAGGGCTCCAATTGTTGTTACATTTAACTCAATTGTTGATGTCACTGTGCCAAGCCATCTCATTGGAGGTCTTCTTTCTTCACCGAACCCCAGCTTCAACAACCATGATGATCCCTCCTCATAACTTTCTGAAGTATGAAAGAAAAGATTCTCACATATAAGGAGGATTCTGGCTGTCCTTCGTCCAAGGTAGATTTGTTTGTGCTTCTGACACTCTGTTGTACATTTAATATTCTTCTTCAGCACCAGAATTCTATAATTCAATTATTTTATGGCCATCCTTGTACATTATCTAATTTTCGCTTGTGTATGTGACATTTGAAAGTAGCATGACTTAGGTCAGGCACACCTACTTAGTTCTTAAACTTATATCTTTGCTCTTGAACACTTTAAAGAGGGCTTGTAAAACAGATTTCCCTAATGCAATGAATCTTTTGATTTCTTGACTGCTACATTCATGAGTGTTGATTGTGGACCCAAGCAAAGCATCAAGTCTTTGACAACTTTTCTCCATTATTATGTTACCTATTGGTCTAATTGTGAATATTCTTGTTTTCCTTACATTTAGGTGCAATCCACACTGAAGGCTATGTCTTTGATCTTCATCAGCAAGCATTTTAAGTTCCAGAAAGGAAGATTGTTAATGATTCTTCCTCCAGTCATATTCTTCTTCATCTAATACAGCTCCTCCAATTATTTGTTCAATGTACAGACTGAGTTAGTATGGTGAAAGGATACAATCTTGGCACACATTTTTCCTGACTTTAAAACATTCCAGTAACTCCTTTATATAGATTCTTAATCTATATACAGGTTCTCCATGAGCTGAGTTAAGTATTCAAGGATACCAATTTTTCACATTAGTATCCATCATTTGTTATGATGTTGTTTTTGCTAAGTGCCTTTGAGTCGATTCCAATCCATAGCAACCCTGTATAGGGTTTCCAAGGAGCAGCTGGTGAGTTTAAACCACTGATGTTGCAGTCCAAATGACTTTGCAGTCTGACACATTAGCCCACAGTGCCACACCACGACTCCTCACTGGCAAATGCCTTTGGATAGTCAATAAAACACAAGTAGAACTCTCTCTGGTATTCTCTGCTTTCAGCCAATATCCATCTGACATCACCAATGATAACCCTAACTCCATATCCTCTTGGGAGTCCAGCTTGAATTTCTGTCAGTACCCTGTTAATGTACTGCTAAATCACAGATGTTGTGTTTTCAAAGCCCAGTGCTTATCCTACAAAGGTTCAACTGTGAAGTTATATGTCTGTAGGATAAATGTTAGACTTCCAAATGAGAAGTGGTACAGAATAATTTCAAATTAAACTTAGATAACATGTATGTTGTAAACTCTAGTGTGATAACTGAAAAAAGAAAAAGAAAGCATAATTGATATGCTTTGGCATTGTTGTTATTAGGTGCTGCCAAGTCAGTTCCAACTCATAGTGACCCAATGCACAGCAGAATGAAACAAGCCCAGTCCTGTGCCATCCTCACAATGGTTGTTACACTTGAGCCCACTGCTAATGCCACTGTACCAATCTATCACTTTGGGGGGGGGGGGGTCTTTCACTTTTTTACTGACCCTCCATTTTACCAAGAATAACGTCCTTCTCCAGGGACTGTTTCCTCCTGATTATGTATTTGAAATATGAGAGATGGAGAGTCATCATCTTTGCTACTAAGAAGTATTCTGGCTATACTTCTACCAACACAAATGTGTTTGTTTTGTGGCAGTCCATGGTACTTTCAATATTCTTCTCCAACACCACGACTCAAATGCATGAATTCTAATACAGTCGTCCTTATTTATTGTTCAACTTTCACAGGCATATGAAGCAAGTAAAAATACCATGGCTTGGCTCAGGCACACTTTAGTCCTCAAACTAATATCTTGCTGTTGAAATAAAGAGTCTTTGTACAGCATATTTGCCTAATGCAGTATATTGTTTAATTTCTTGACTGCTGCTTCCATGAGTGTTGATTTTGGATTCAAGTAAATAAAGTTTTGGACAACTTCAATATTTTCTCCATTTATCATGATGTTATATATTGATTAATTGGTATGCTAAGGAAGACACACTCCTGGTTTGGCACTGTAGAATCATCACTGGACTGGGAACCACAAGGTCAGCAACTCAAACCCACCAGCTATTCCTCAAAAAGACAATACAGGGTAGCTGCAAGTCAAAACCAACTCAATAGCATTTAATAGCAGCAACAAGGTATCATGTAAAATGCTCATTAAAACCAGAAAAATCAAAGAAAGAGGAAAACATTAAAGAAAAAAATAGTGACAATTTTTAACTTGAAAACCAAAAATATTCAACTTCTGTATTTTTTAAATGTCCACACAAATACGAAGGACCTGACAATCTAATTTAGGAAAACAAAAGTCAGTTAGTGAAAATCTTTTGATAGCAGTAGAATACTGTTTAGTTTAGTACTACCAGTAAAGCTACAATTTAGATGAATGACAACTAAGTATTGGCAAGAATGAAGAGCAATTGGAATTCTGGAACACTTTTAGTGGTAACTTACATTCGTAGAACTTATTTGGTCAATTTGTTATCAGCCATCACAATCAACCTACACTTCCTATGTAAAAATACAATAAGAAAACAAGCATACATCAAATGACTTTATTCAAATTCTCAGAAAAAAATCATTTCTAATAGCGAAAATTATAATTCAGACTATTAAAAAACATTACCTAGGTAAAATGAAAAATTAAGTTATGATATAGCTACATGAATGGGAAAATCCTGGAGTGGTACTATAGGGTAAATAAGCACTGAAATACTAACCTCAGGGTTGATGGTTCAAAGCCTGTAGAAGGTCAAACCAGAGGGAAACATAATATCTTTTAATATTACTTATTTGATTTCCTTTGTGACCACAAACTGGTATAAGAATACCTAGAGAAATTTGAGTTCCATTTGGAAGATAAATTTCATTTGGCAGGTAAATGCCATCAACTTTGAATTCTGTTTAGAAGATAAATGCCATCAGTAGACTTATTTTACAGTGCTACACCAGGACTATTATTAAATATATGTCTTCATAATTTATAACAAAATAAAAATTCACCACCACTAGATTAACAGCCTTGGAAACCCTGTGCAGGGTCGCTATGAGATGGAACTGACTCCATGGCACATAACAACAACAACAGGGTCAAAAAATATAATGCTACTCATATTTAGCAGATTTGGTTTATTTATTTGTCAATAGACTTAAATTAGCATTTTAAGTAACCTATTTCATAAAAATGACAAAAGTCACAGGCTATGAAATCTAATCATTTAATTTTCATGATAGGTGACATTGATAAATTCATATATTATTTTTATTAGTATTTTATATAAAAATGTAAAGTACAAGAATTGAAATAATTTGGGGAATTATCTTATAAAATGTATTGGTCTCATCCGCATATACTTCTGAAAATTAAGTGCTCCTTCCTTAGCAATTCCCCAAATTCTCTGGGTATTTCTAACCACTGTTATCACAGTGGTCTATAAACACTAGTTTAGGTTTCTATGACTTCACTGTAGTACTGTATTTCTTTTACCATCCTGAATAGTGTCGTATGTATGCTTCATTTGAATTAAATAAAAGTTAGTTAAATAGTCAACAAAAAATTCTCCATTTTATATTGTTTGCACCTTGTATTTTACAAACTCTCTCATTATATACTTATTAATAAACAATCCACGTTTAATGTGTCTCTCTTTTTATCTACTAATTACGGTGTTCTAGAAAGATATGTTTAAATTGATGAGTGCAGTAATGGAATGTAAAAGTATAAAATCAGCATTTTCATTTTAGCTTAGTCAACTTTAGACAAAAAAGAAGTTAGCCATTAACATATATTTTTCCCAAAAATACAAGAGACTATTCCATTTGTTTTGAAACATTCTATGTTAGTAGAATTCATCTATTAGCATTGTTTTGTTCTGTGGCGCACATAGCCTCTATGAGTCAGAGCTGACTTGATGGGACCTAACAATAACAAGGAGCTCTGCTAGTGTAGCCATTATGAGTCGGGCTGCTAATCTCAAAGCCAGCAGCTGCTAACTAGCCATACCATAGGAGAAAGATGAGGCTTTCTGGACCGGTAAAGATTTACAGCCTCAGAAACCCTGCACAGGGTCGCTATGAGTCGGAACTGACTCCACAACACACCAACAACAACAAAACA
>NW_006408920.1:1566366-1579672 GCF_000296735.1 Chrysochloris asiatica
ACCCTGTATAGGATTTCCAAGGAGCACCTGGTGAGCTTGAACCACCGACCTTGCAGTTCCAATGACTTTGCAATCAGATGCATTAGCCCACAGCCACACCAGGACTCCTAAATTAGAATACTTCAAATTGAACAGAACAGCCTTCTGCATAAGAGTTTCTACAGAGTAGCTGGTGAGTTTGAACCACAGACATTGTGGTTAGCAGTCCAGTGCTTATACACAGTATCAAAGCAGAACAGATATCACAAGTATAGTTCATTTGTACATTAGTAAACAGTTAACAACTGGTTTGTGGTAAGTGATGATTTGTAGCCTTTGCTGATTTCTACAGTCCCACCAGCAGCTCCTGTGATATCCTACACAGGGTCATTTAAAGTCAGACTCAACAGCACTTAACAACAACTACTACAAAAATACTGGAAAAATGAGTCCTGGTGTGGCTCATCCTGTAGGATAATCACTGAAATACTAAGCACAAGGTCAGCAGTTCAAACTGCCAGTTATTCCTCTGAAACCCTATACAGGATCACAATGAGTCAGAATTGATTTTCTGCACTTGAGTAACAACAACTCTATAAATAACACTATGGTGTCATTCTCTTGCATCCTATAGGGGTGTTATGAGTCAGAATCAGCTTGAAAATACAAAACAACAACACAGATTCTCACAAAATGGCTAATTTGAAAGTATGAATAAATTGGCATTGAGTGCAGTGTTGGAATATAAGGTAATGATCATTCTTGAGAGGCTACCACTTCAGCACATCAGCTCCTGTAATTACAAAAAAAAAAAAAAAACACACTTACAGGTGGTATAATAGATAAAATAAAGCCCTGCTAAATTATTCCACTTCAGATTTCACATGAAATGACAGTCAGAAATTTAATGCTATCCTTTAAAAATCATTTTCTGTGAAGTTAACATTTAAAGTTCATTCTTAAGGGATTATCATACTAAATCATTTTAATTCCACCAACAATTTCAAGTGTATTTGACAAAGGGGCAGATGGCCCAAAGTGAGGAAAAGTTCTAAATATTACATAAGGAAGTATGCAAAAAGGTAGGAAAATGGCCTCAAAAAAGCTATGCTTCATTAATTTAGTCTTTGCCTCCAACTATTCTTTTCATATCTAGAGCTTTGTTTTAAATATCCTTCATGAATGCCTTAGGATAAGAATTACAATAAATGACAAAACACCATTTCAGTATAAATTGTTTCTGGGTACACTTTTTCACCATTGTTTTTTATTGTCTATTATACTACATAAACGTGTATTTTAACTTATATATTTAAATAAATAAATTTAATGTATAGATACTTTGCTAACTTTTAAAATGTTTTATCTTTTTACTGAAAGTATTATCTGTGGGCATCTAATGTATATTTAAGTTTATTAATAACATGTAAAACATCTTGCTCTAATTAAGTAGTTTTGTTGTTGTTGTTATTTGTGATCAAGTCGGTATCTAGTCATAGGGCCCTATGAACAACACAATGAATGAAACACTGTCTGGTTCAGTGCCATACTCACAATCATTGCTATATTGGAGATCATTGCTGCTGCCATTGTGCCAATCCATCTTTTTGGGGTCTTCCTATTTTTCTTTGACCCTCCACTTAATGAAACATGATATCCTTCTCTAAGGACTGGTCCTTCCTAAAAATATGTCTGAAGTATGAGAAATGAAGTTTGGTCATCCTGGCTTTCAAGGAGCATTCTGGCTGTACTTCTAACATTGATTATTTTTTTTTTTTGGCGGTCCATGGTACTTTTAATATTCTTCTCCAACACCATAACTCAAATACATCAATTATTCTATGGTCTTCCCTATTCACTGTCCAGCTTTTGTATGCATATAAGGTTATTGAAAATATGGTTTGGGCTAGATGCACCTTAGTCCTCAAACATACATCTTTGCTCTTTAAAACTTTAAAGAGGTCTTGTGTGGCAGATTTCTCGAATGCAATACATCTTTTGTTTCTTGACTACTGCTTCTATGAATGTTGATGGAATCATGAGCTAATTTTCTGTGTGCTTTTCATTCTTCTGTTAGTCTGCAATCCATTTGCACAAGGGAAGAGATGCATTTTGAGAGATGAGTTTCTAGTAACTTCCATGGTTAGCTACCAAACAATAGATTTTTTTCTTCAGCATTTAAAAACTTCCATAGCACCAGTCAAGTGATATGATCTTTGTGCTAAATGCAAAAGACGTCTTTAATTTGTTTAAAATGAAAACTCTTTAAAATGCTATAATTTCACAGACATTTCTTTCTTTTTTTATTTTTTATTTATAGACTTTATTTAGAAGATTTTATTCAAATTAATCAATTTAAATAATTCTGGAGAATTCAACAAGCCATTCTCAGAATCTCTATATAAGGTCACTGTGAGTGTGATGGAGTCCTGATGTGGCACAGTGGGTTAATGTACTGGGCTGCAATGTCAGTTTTAACTGCAAGCTTGGTGGTTCAAACTCACCATCTTCTCCTTGGAAACCCTGTACGGGGTCGCTATGAGTTGGAACTAACTCGATGGCACTTAAGAGCAACAACATGAGTCTGATGGCACACAACAACTCTGTTTGGAAATAGTAATGAGTCTTCATAACAATGGAAACAGGCTATTTAAGGTAAAAAGAAAACAAAAAATTCACCTTTCAAAAAAGTCATTGTTAAAGAAAAAGAATCCATATTCAGAATGAAATAAAATTGAGAGATTAACTAAAAGTAAAAATACAACTAAAGTCAGAGAGAGATTGAACTCTATACTAAAAAATCCTATAATCAAAAATGGTGATTCTGTAAGGCCATTTTATAAGAAGAGAACAAAGAACAAGAACTACACTACATGAGTGTTAGTGAATAATATAAATCATTTTAAAGTATTGGGGAAGTAGTCATTGGTCTTGCAAAATTATATCACACTATCTCCAGCATCATTTTTATCACCAAGGCCATATTTTCCAACAACTCATCCTATGTCTTGTTTTCAGCTTTTGCATTTCATTCTCCAGTAATTATCAATACATCTTGATTGCATGTATGATCAATTTCAGAATGAAAAATTTGATAGAATATTTCAATTTCATCCTTACTGGTTTTAGAGGCTAATACATAAATTTGAACAATAGTTGTTGTATTAACCGATCTTCTTTCTAGACATTTGGATATTATCCTATCACAGAGAGAATTATACTTTACAAAAGATGTTGATTTTTGTGTGTGTGTGTGTGATGAATATGATGCCCTTTCTTTTCAATTCATGATTCCTGGCATAGTAAATCATGTGATTGATAGATTCAGAATGGCCTATTTCAGTTCGCTAATGCCTAGACTATGAATGCTTATTTGTTCCATTAATTTTTTTTACAAATTCTAATTTTCCTAGATTTGTACTTTGTGCAGTCCATGTTCCAATTATTAATAGATGTTTACATTTCTTTCTCCTCATTTGAGTTGTTCCCTATCAGCAAATGAAGGTCTCGAATACTTTACTCCATTCATGTCATCACGGTTAATTCTTCTTTGAGGAGTCAGCTGTTTTCCCAGTTGTACTTTGAATGACTTCTAACCTGAGGGGTTCATTTTCAGGCACTGTACCTGACAATATTCTAGTGCTTTCCATCATGTTTCAGGATTCATTAGTTAGTATTGACAGTGCTCCACTGCTATATATAAGATTTTCATTGACTAAATATTTAGAAGTAGTCCACCTCTCCTTCATCCTAGTTTGTTTTAATCTGGAAGCTCAGCTGAAGCCTGCCTACCTTGGCTGACCCTGCTGGTATTTAAAATACTGGAGGCATAGCAACACACAAGCCACTACAGTATGATAAATTGACAGACAAATGGTGAAGAGTAGGTACAGAATTAGACCAGAATAAGGCTGGACTTCCTCTTGCGGAAGTTTACAGGCAATGAACTTTCTCTGGTGGAATATTCAAGGCAGGAGTTCCTATAGCAGCTACTTGGTGGAGTACTTGCTTAAGACAGCACATGTATCTTATCATATTGGTTACAGTGTAATAATAGCAAGATTGACAGGACTGAGTGCTGCAGGGTAGGTATGGCATATTGCTAAACATTGAGAGTTTCAGGGACATTTTGCTGTAATTACCATACATTCCTCTTTGCAAAAGGTTGCTCACGTATAATGTTTTGGGTGTTAGATGTTTGCATAACAGATTTTCTTTTGCATCATGATTAAGTCTATATGGAATATGGCTGCTGCTAGGGTTTAAAAGCAGTCCTGGTGTGGCACTGTGGGTTAATGCACCAGACTGCAAAGCCGTTTGAACTGCAAGGCCAGTGGTTCAAGCTCACCAGATGCTCCTTGGACACCCTATACAGGGTCACTATGGGTCATAATCGACTCGATGGGACATGACAACAACAACAACAACAAGGGTTTAAAAGAATTTACCAGTTACCTGTCTTTCAAATCCCCTTACATAGCATGAAGAATCATAGTATGCCAATAAAGAATTACTGCTGTGGCACAGATTATTAAAAAATTAGAAAATTTCATCTTTCATTATATTAGTAACTTTTTAATTGAAAATAAGGCACACATGAGAACTGAATGATCATCTGAAGACACCAGGCCAAATTGATCATTGAGGTGAAAAATGTGATTAATAAAGTTAATTTATTTAAGGGACTAGACTACCCATGTTCATAATCTACTCAATTTTAAATGATCCAATTTCAACTCTTCTTTAACTACGAATATATTTTTAGCAAAATTAATATCTTAAAATTATCTTCCTTACATGCTTTATGTAGCTTGTGTGTGTGTGTGTGTGTGAGTGCTACATAGCTTTTGTTTATTACCCAGAGCAAGTATTCTTCGCTACCCTCAGTATTCACATATATGCTATTTTGAGATATTTAGATACAATTTTTATTTCTAATTATTTTATTGTTTTATGGTGGGTTGTGGTTTTTTTTGTCTATTTCTTTGATGATTTTCACATGAAAGCTGTGTATTAAGACAAAAGTACAAACCATCTGTAGGTTTTAGTGCTTGCTTTCAAAACCCCAAATCCACAGTGATTTTCATAGGAGTTTGTTGTTGTCGTTAAGTGCCATCGAGTTGGTTCCGACCCATAGTTGTGACCCTGTATAGGGTTTCCGAGGAGCAGCTGGTGTGCTTGCACAGATTTACAAAAAGATACTACTTAGTGGTGGAAGATGGTTTATGAATGGTGGAAGAGCTGGTGAAACAGAATATTGGTATTTTCCATGAAACAATGTGGGCATGGTCGACAGAATAACGTCAATCCCTCCAACCAAAACATGCATGCATCCTGATTCCCATAATCCATAAATGTGTTAACCTTGCATAGCAAAATAACTACAGCTATGATTAAGTATCATTAGATGGAGATGATTGTTCTAGATCTTGCAGATGGACCTCAAACAATATCAAAGCTTCTTACAAATGAAAGATGGATGCAGGAGAAATATTGTGAAAGTTATAAGATTTGGCTAGTTATTGCTGGTTTTGAAGATGGCCAAAAGGCAATGAATGTGTGCAGTCACTAAAATCTAGAAAAGGTAAGTGAAGTGATTCTTCCCTAGAGCCCCAAGAAAATAATGAAGACTTACTGATTCCATTATTTAAGCATAACTATTGGCTAAAATTAATTCTGACACAGTGACTATATATGTGTGTCACCATAAATTATGTTCAATAGGGCTGTCAATGGCTTATTTTTCTTAAGTCAATATAACCAGGCTTTTCTTTTGAGACAACTCTTGGTTGACTTGATTCTCCAACCTTTTAGAAAACAACCCAGTGTGTTAACTATCCAGGGATATTGATGTAAGCCTCCTGTTACTTTTGGTACCATCAAGTCAGTTCCAACTCATAGTGACTCTGTATAGGGTTTCTAAAGAGTTGTTAGTGGTTTTGAACAACAGACCAAAAGCCCAGGTAAATCATATTTAAGTCTAAGTACATATGTGTCATAGGATTAGATACAATTCTTTAAGGAATTTCAAGGAAAACTGAAATTATATTTTCATGCCAGTTTTATTGGAATAAAATTGACATAACATTTAAATTAAATTATAGAAATCAATAACACAATAGTTTTCACATAAGAGTGAGTTTTTGTTATATCTATTCACCTTATTGTATCCCTAGTATTTCGAATTTTTATATTACCTTAGTCTAAATTAAACTATTGTATGAGTTCTCCACAAGCACCTAGTAAAATTATAAATGAAAAGATATATTGGTGGTGGTGATGTGCCATGGAGCCACCTCCAACTCATAGAAACCCTGTACAATGTTTCTGAGGCTATAAATTTTTACGGGAGCAGAAATCCTCACCTTTCTCCCAAAGAACAGCTGGTAGTTTTGAACTATTGACCTTGAGGCTAGAAGCCCAATTTGTAACCAATATGCTACAAGAGCTCCTTTAAAAGAAAAATTAAGAGAGAAAAATGTAGCATATCATTGCTTCAATTTATAAATAAGCAGGATTATCACTACCAGCAAAAGTCTGAAGTTTTTTCAGTCCTAAATAACTTCAGGCAGCCTCTGGTAAAAGACCATTTTAGTTAATATAGTAATAAAATGTTTTATGTCACTTGTGTTGAGAAATTATTTCTGAATTACAACTAGACAACAATGTGTTACCACTAAAGTATTAAATAGCAGAGGAATCATATCTGGGGAACAACAAAAGCAACAGCAAGAATGAAATGGTGATATTAGATGCATTGAATATTTCCCCCAGGATTCAATTTAGATTAGTTAAATTCCTTTTACAGCAAAGTGCCAAAAAAAGAAACAAGGTAATTTTAAAGGAAAGGACTAAATCAGGATGATTTATTAAAATATACATCGGTACATATCAGGCTATAGTAATTGTTGTTGTTGTTGTCATGTGCCGTGGAGTCGGTTCCGACACATAGCAACCCCATACAGGGTTTCCGAGGCTGTAAATCTTTACAAGAGCAGAAAGCCTCATCTTTCTCCCGTGCAACAGCTGGTAGTTTTGAACTGCTAATTTTGAGATTCGCAGGCCAATTCATAACCACTACGCTATCTTTTCATTTATAATATAGTAATTAAGACTGTAAATGATTCAGTAATAGATCATTTGACCAGTGAAACAAAATAGAGTTTTGAAATAGACCCACATATGTATACACACCTAATTTGTGAAAACCATTATGCTAAAATACAGGAGGAAAGGATGCTCTATTGTATAAATAATACTGAATTAAATGAATATTTATTAAGAAATAAAAATGATTCTACCCTATAAAATATTCATAAAAAAGGTTCAATTTTCTATGGATTAAAAAGCTAAACATGACTGATATGATGTATTTTTTAGAAGAAAAATAAGTAGAATATCACCAGTATCATTCAATAAGCAAAAGATTTCATAAAAATGCACAAAATACAGTAAGTTGTAGGCAAAGATGATTAATTTGAACTACAAAAAAATTAACTATTATTTTCATTTAAAATACACTAGCAAGAAACTAAAAGGCAATACTAAGTTTTAGAGAAAATATTTGCAGTATATCCACTATAACAAAAAAATGTAAAAAAATAATATGAAAGAATGAATGGACAACTTGAAGTTACTTCAATAATAAAGTTATTAAAACGGTAAAATATAAATGTGTAAAAATTTACTGGTTTCCTTTTATTGTTTTAAAAATTGCTACAAATAGTGGTTTAAAAGAACACAAATTTATCTTAGAGTTTTTTAGGTCAGGAGGCTAAAATTCATTTTATGGAGCTAAAATTAAGGCACAGAGAGGGTTGGTGGTTTCTGTAGTCTCTAGAGAATGTATTTCTTACCCTTTAGAATCTTTGTGTGGTACTGTAAGTTAATGCACTGTAGAAAGCTGCAACATTGGTTTAAACCACAAGGTTGTCAGCTTAAACTCACCAGCTGCTCCTTTGAAATCCTATACAGAGTCACTATGAGACAGAATTGACTGTCCTGATTCCATGGTTCATAGACTCATGCCATATGTCACATTATCTGCCGAGGTCCTATGTCAGGGTCCAGCCTCTACAAGGAAGTGTGGGTTTCACGAAGAAGGAAGATCTGGCGGTGAAAGGGATAGAGAAAGAGAGAGACGAAATATATACAAAAAAGACAGACACACAGCTATGATGCAAGCTGGCAGTTAGGCAGATCTGCAAACATTTTGTCTAGCATTGCAAGCAGAACTCACTCTACCTCAGTCTTTTATTCTTTTTTTTAGGGAGGGATTTGTTACAAAGGAAGGATGTAATTCACAAAGGGAGGATGTGATTCTTTAGATAAGATAGGATACATAACTGAAATGTGATTAATCATTCAAAACAGGACATAATGATTCACAGGAACAACTTTTAAAATATTTTTATAGTTTTTCTTAACAATCTAACATTTTTTATTTTTATGGAAAAAAGGTTCAATCAAGCTGTTATATATTAACTTTTAGGCTTAAGTGATCTAGAGCAGTGACATGCGGTTTCTTAAGGATACTTAACATAAAGCAAGGTTCCTGAAAGGAGCCAAACTGTCTCTGTACACTTTGCAAACTTGTTTGTGAGCAAGACCTCAGGCACCGGGCTTCATTTATCTATATCTAAAATGCTACATTGTTCTCAATTATCACATTTCTATATACTTTCAGGAGGAAGGAGAGCATCTGGGTTAAACTGATTATATTCAGAGGCGGTTTAATGGGGCTGCCACTATTATCCTCTAATCCAACATTCCCAGAATTTACCATTCCACTTTATTTACAAACCTTGGGTTGTTTTACTCTAACCACCTTTTCTCATATTCCCAATATACCTGTTTCTGGCCTTTCTGAATTATCTGAGGAAACTTTTACTGCCTCCGCTCTAAAAAGGGGTTTCAAACCCATTATTGTTCATGGATATCAAACATAACTGAATAATCAAATAAGGAGCAGTTCTGACATTCATCCCAGGTGGCTATCGCTTGTTCCTCAGAAAGATTTGTTCCCAGGACTTCACGCACTGCCAACACAGTGGAGACATTAAGAGAGGCATTGTAAAAGAAACCATTTTCTCAGAAGCTACAATTACTGGAGTTAGAAGCATAGAATGAACAATATTCGGACCAAAGAAAATTATACAGAGGTAGCCAACTAGTGAGTTCGCAAAAACCAATGAACCCGGGACGTCAGGAGGTCACTTCCTTTGGCCCTCAGAGTCCATGGCTTGCAGTCCTGAGGAGGGCCACGGGGTTGGATTTTGTCCATGTCACAGGGCCATGATCAATCCAGGGTCTGTGTATGATGTCCCCAGCAATTATCTCCCTCTGCTTCTGTGATCACATCATTGTGGTACATTGATTTTGTTTGGTATGGATATTCTATCCAAAATCTTGTTTCTATTATTGCTGTAAAATGCCAAGTCAGTTCTGACTCATAGCAACTTTGTATAGGATATCCAGGACTATAGTGCCAGGATTGTCTAGTTTTGCCATATCACTAAATGATCCAGGACCATTAGGAAAGAGAGATACATGAGATCCCTCCCTGGAAAAGCAGAGACAACATAGATGGTGACATGAAAATACAGAACAGTCGCAGAAGTCCCAGGCCATGAACTCAGTAAAGCTGAATGTCTACAAACAGGAGGCTTGCAGAATGTGCCTTTTGGGCATTTGCAAACTACTGCTTCATAGGAATGAACCTTGGGTTGATTTAAAGTTTGATTCTCCTTCCTGCTGGTAAAGTCAGAGTAAGTCAGATATGGTCTCTACACCATTTTTGCAATCACCTTTTACTATTTTTTTTTTTTTGGACATTATGCCTCCCTGCAATAAGGACTCTTGGAAAAAATATGGAATGGTTCAGAATGGATCAAAAAAATATGGAAGGAATACACAGAGACACTGAACCAAAAGAAAATGCTTGATGGTCAACCATTTCAAAAGGTAGCATATGATGAAGAGCCAATGATACTGAAGGAAGAAGTCCAAGGGTACATTGAAGGAATTAGAAAAGAACAAGGCACCATGACTTGATGGAATACAAATTGAAATCATTCAACAAAGTGAGGAGGTACTGGAAACACTCACTCACCTATGCCAAGAAATTTGGAAGACAACTATCTGGCCAACTGATTGGACGAGATCCATATTTGTGCCCATTATAAAGAGAGATGACCAAATGGAATGGGGAAATCATCTGATAATATATTTGATAACCCATGAAAGTAAAGTTTTACTTAAGTTAATACAGAAATGGCTGCAAGCATACATTGACAGAGAACTTCCAGAGGTTCATGGAACAAGGGATATCATTGCTAATGTCAGATGGTCCTTGGCTGAAAGCAGAGAATATCAGAAAGATGTTTACTTGTGCTTTATTGAATATGCAAAACTTTTGATTGTGTGGATCATGACAATCTATGGACAACATTGCAAAGTATGAGTATTCTGGAAAACTTAATTGTGCTCATGAAGAATATGTACATGGACCAAGAGGCAGTTGTTCGAAGAGAACACGGGAACACTGAATGGTTTAAAATTAAGAAAGGTGTGTGAGAAGGATGAATTATTTCACCATACGTATTCAACCTGTATGCTGAGCAAATAATCCGGGAAGCTGGGCTATATGAAGAAAAACATGGCATCAGGATTGGAGGAAGACTCATTAACAACCTGCGATATGCAGATGACACAACCTTGGTTGTTGAAATTAAAGAGGACTTAAAATACTTATTGAAGAAGATAAAAGAGTACAACCTTCAATATGGATTGCATCTCATTGTAAAGAAAACAAAAATCCTCACCACTGGACCAATAAACAGCATTCTTATCAATGGAGAAAAGAATGAAGTTGTCAAGGACTTCATTCTTCTTGGATCAACCATCAACACTCAGAATCAGCAGTCAAGAAATCAAACGATGCATTGCATTAGGCAAATCTGCTGCACAAGACCTTTTTAAAGTGTTGATTAGCAAAGATGTCAACTTGAGGATTGAGGTGTGCCTGACCCAAGTCATGGTATTAGCTGGACAGTTAATAAGGAAGACCGTAGAACAATAGATACAATTGAGTTATGGTGTTACGGGAGAATACTGTAAATAGCATGGGCTGCCAAAGAACAAACAGATCTGTGTTGGAAGAAGTGTAGCCAGAGTGCTCCTTGGAGGCCAGGATGGCCAAACTTCATCTCTCATACTTTGAACATATTGTCAAGAGAGACTGTTCACTGGAGAAAGATATTTTGTTTGGTAAAGTGGAGGGTCCAAGAAAAAGAGGAAGACCCCAAGCGAGATGGATTGGCAAAGAGGCAGATCAATGGGCTCAAGTGTGCAACAATTTTGAGGTTGTCCCAGGACCGAGCAGTGTTTTGTTCTCTTGTGCATAGGGTCACTATGAGTGAGTTCCTACTCATAGTGAGTATGAGTAGACACCTAACAACAGCAACAACAACTGTTGTCAGTTTTATCAAATAATTTTTCAAAGTGGTTATACCGGTTTACTGTCTCATTAACAAATTTCCATTGCTCCTCATTCTTATCAAAGTTAGGCATTATTTACTTATTTGGCATGGTATGATATTGACCTTATAAAATAATTTACCTAGGCTATTGTAAGCAGTTCTTTTGGCAGCCCATGGCACTTTCAATATTCTCCTCCAACACCATAACTCAAAAGCATCAATTCTTCTGTGGCTTTTCTTATTTACTGTCCAGCATTTGCATGCATATGAGCTTATTGAAAATACCATGGCTTGGTTCAGGCACACTTTAGTTTTCAAGCTGACATCTTTGCTCTTCAACACTTTGAAAAGGTCTTGTGCAGCAGATTTGCCTAATGCAATATATTGTTTGATTTCTTGACTGCTGCTTCCATGAGTGTTGACAGTTGATCCAAGAAGAATGAAGTCCCTGACAACTTCAATCTTTTTTCCATTGATAAGAATGTTGTTTATTGGTCCAGTGGTGAGGATTTTTGTTTTCTTTACATTGAGATGTAATCCATACCGAAAGCTGTGCTCTTTAATCTTTAGTAAATGTTTTAAGTCCTCTTTACTTTCAGCAAACAAGACCTCCAACGAGATGGACTGGCCAAGTAGCAGCATCAATGGACTCAAGTGTGGCAAAAATAATGAAGTTGGGCCAGCATCAGGCAGTGTTTTGTTCTGATGTGCATAGGGTCACTATGAATCGGTTATGATTCAGTGGCACCTAACAACAACAGCAAATGTAAACAGAATGATGCCTTTTCAAAAAATATAAATGAAAATGCTCTAATCCTCAGAATCTATGGATGTTACTCTATATATTAAAAGAGACTTTGCAGCAGTGATTTTGATAATGAGAGATTATCCTGAATTATCCAAGAGGGAGGCTATATTTCACCAATGTTCTTATAAATTGTTATGCATCATTGAGTTGGTTCTGACTCAAAGCAACATTGTATAGGGTTTCTGAGGAATAGCTGGTAGGTTTGAACTGCAGACCTTGTGGTTCAGAGTGCAGTGCTGAGCCCACTGCAACATATCAGGAGTCCAGAGAGATTATAGTGGATTATCCAGCGAGAAGGCTGTTTATCACAAAAGTCATTATTAGTTGTTGTTGTTATAAGGTCCCATCGAGTCAGTACTGACTCATAGAGACCCTATGCACAACAGAACGAAACACTGCCCGGTCCTGGGCCAAAATTGCTGCATGCTTAAGCCCATTAATGCTGCCTCTTTGCCAATCTATCTCTCCTGAGGCGGGGCCTGGGGGGGGGGGGGGGGGGGGTTGATCCTCTTTTTCTCTGCCCCTCCACCTTACCAAACAAGATATCTTTCTTCAGTGTCCACCTTACCAAACAAGATATCTTTCTTCAGTGAACGTACCTTCTTGACAATGTGTCCAAAGTATGAGAGACGAAGTTTGGCCATCCTGGCCTCCAAGGAGCACTCTGGTTGCACTTCTTCCAACACAGATCTGTTGGTTCTTTGGCAGCCCATGGTACTTTTCAGTATTCTCTTCTAACTTTGTAACTTCATATGCATCATTTTTTCTACAGTCTTCCTTCTTTACTGTCCAACTTTCTCATGTATCTGAGGTTATTGAAAATATTATGACTTGGGTCAAGTGTACCTCAATCTTCAAGTTGACATGTTTGCTACTCAACACTTTAAAAATGTCTTGTGCAGCAGATTTTTCTAATGCAATACGTCATTTGATTTCTTGCCTGATGCTTCCATTAGTGTTGATGGTTGATCCAAGAAGAATGAAATCCTTGACAACTTCAGTCTTTTCTCCATTGATAAAAATGGTATTTCTTGGTCCA
>NW_006408920.1:1580912-1582865 GCF_000296735.1 Chrysochloris asiatica
GACTCAACAGCACTTAACAACAACAACAGCAAACAGGAAAAAAATGATGAGGTAAAATGTTTAAATAGAAGAAGACACGATAAAATACTATAATTAAATGTTCAAAGTTCTGAAGATGAAAAACTGAAAGGAGAGAACATGATCACCATTTCTCAAAGTATGAAAAACTGAAGATAAAATTGAAGTCTGTAATTCCAAAATTGAAGGATGCTATGGGCAAAATATTAAATAACACAGAAGGCATTAAAAAGATGAAAGGAATATACAGTCATTGTATTAACAAGTATTGATTGTCCTTCAAGTATTTCAGGAGGTGTCACAAGTAAGTACCACTTTTAGTAAAGGAAGAAGTTCAACTTTCACTTAAGTCATTGGAGAAAATTAGGACTCCATTAGTTGATGGGATACTAAATGAAGTGTTTCAACTAATGGATCCCAAGTGGGAAGTGCTTACTCATCTATGTCAAGAAATGTGTAAGTCAGCTATCTGACCAGTCAATCAATCAGTAGAGATCCATAGTCATGCCTGTTCCAAAACAAGATAATCAAATAGAATACAGAACTTATTGGTATCACATGCTAGTAATATCTTGCTGAAGATAACTCAAAAATCACTGTAAGGAACTGCCAGGGTAAACTGGATTCAGAAGAGGACAAAGAACTAGGGTATCATTGCTCATATCAGATGAATCTTGTTTGTTGTTGTTGTTATGTGCTGTGGAGGTACGACTCATACGGGGTTTCCAAGGCGGTAAATCTTTATAGGAGCAGAAAGCCTTATCTTTGTCCCACAGAACAGCTTGTAGTTTCTAACTGCTGACCGTGAGATTAGCAGCCTGATTGTAACCACTACAAATAATAGCAAAGATTACAAGAACGGTGTTCATCTGTGCCCAAGTAGGTCACTATGCAAAAGTAATGTATTTTTTGTGTGTTTTAACAAATTATGGAAAACCTTATAATGAATCAAATTCCAGAACACTTAATTAATTGTGCTTATGTGGATTAAGAGGATGTCAGTCATTTAAACAGAATTGGAGGACTGCAAGATTCAAAATTATAGATAGTTTGTGTTATTTTATTTTCCTTATATAATATGGTTGCTAAACAAATAATTTGAGAAGCTAAACTATCAAAAAGAACAAAGCATAAAGATGGGAGAGTCATTAACAACCTTTGATATGCAAGAATAGACATTTGTTGCTGATGATGAATATAAACTGAAGTATTTAATAATTAACGTCAATGACTATATCTTAAATATGGATTATGCCTGAAAATGAACAAAATCAAAATTCTTATGCTGGACCAAAAACAATACCATAATAAACGGAGAAAAAATTGAAGCTGTCAATGATTTCATTTATTCTTCTTGAATTTTCAATGTCCATGAAAATGGCAGGCAAGAAAAGAAACAAAATATTTTGCATTGGGCAAGTGTAATGCTAAAGACCTCTTTAAAGATTTAAAAAACAAAAATGTCACTTTGATGCTGAAATGGATTCCATTTATCCTAAATATCTTTTCTATTACCACATATGTATGTAAAAACAATTGAAAAGGAAAAAAGAGAGGTAATGAATACATTTTTAATTAAATATACCATGGATTGTCAGAAAAATGAGCAAATTAGTCTTAGAAGAATGTTCCTTAGAAGCAACAATGTTGATAATTTGTCTTCTTTATTTTAGACTTTATCAGGCACCAGGAGGCAGCCCCTTGGACAACCGAAGGGCTGTCATTTCACTGCCCTTTTTTCCCTTTACAAGATCCTTAGCCTTCCAGTTAAACAACAGCCTACAATGAAGTTTGGTGTTCTGTCCAAAAAAAGAATCAGGACTAAAGTAATAAAATTCTGCCTGGTGCCAGAGGTATAGCCATAAACCTTCATGAGTTGTTACACCAGTTCCACTTCGAGCAGCAGCGAGAACTTCGAGCAGCAGCGAGAACTTC
>NW_006408920.1:1585257-1587363 GCF_000296735.1 Chrysochloris asiatica
ACAACAACAACAACTTCCAAATTCATGTTTCAATGTGGATAATAAGGATCTAAAGGAAAGGAGAGAGAGCAATTTTTATAACTTTCTGTTGCTCAGGCCCCCTTTCCAACAGTTTTCTTCCAAATGATTTTATTGATAAGAGCCGACAGTGTTTCTTATCAATATAGTATGAGTCCTCCAAAATCCAAATAGATCAACCAAACTTTGGCCTTCCTACTTAGTTTTGGGGGTAGGTGTTGTTGTTGTTAGTTGTCATCGAGTTGGCAGCTACTCATAGTGACTCTTTGCACAACAGAATGAAACACTGCCCAGTCCTGGTCCAGCCTCCTAGTTGTTGTCACACTTGAGTCCATTGACACTGCCATTTTGCTGATCTATCTTGCTGGGGGTCTTCCTCTTTTTCTCAGATCCTCTAACTTACCAAACAGGATATCCCTCTTTAGTGACTGGTCCCTCCTGACAATATGTCCAAAATATGAGAGACGAAGTCTGGCCATCCTGGCCTCTAAGGATTATTCTGTCTGTACTTCTTCCAACACACATTTGTTCTTTTGGCAGCCCATCGGATTTTCAATAGTCTCTCCTCCAACATCATAACTCAAATGCAACAATTCTCCTAAACTCTTTCTTATTCACTGTCTAACATTCACATGCATATGAGGTTATTGAAAACAGCTTGGTTTGGGATAGGTGTACCTTACTCCTCAAATTGATATCTTTGTTCTTCAACACTTTATAAAACTCTTGTGCGGCACATTTGCCTAATTCAATACATTGTTTGATTTCTTGATTGCTGATTCTATGAGTGTTGATGGTTGATCCAAGAAGAATGAAGTCCATGACAACTTCAATCTTTTCTCCATTGATAAGAATGTTGTTTATTGGTCCAGTGATGAGGATTTTTGTTTTCTTTACATTGAGATGCAATCCAAATTGAAGGCTGTGCTCTTTTATCTTCATCAGTAAGTATTTTAAGACCGCTTCACTTTCAGCAAGCAAGGTTGTATCATCTGCATATCACAGGTTGTTAATGAGACTTTCTCCAATCCTGGTGCCACATTTTTCTTCATAGAACCCAGCTTCTTGAATTATGTGCTCAGCATACAGGTTGAATAAGTATGGAGAAATAATGCAACCCTGTCGTACACCTTTCATGATTATAAACCATTCAGTGTTCCCATGTTCTGTTTGAACAAATGCCTCTTGGTCTATGTACAGGTTCCTCATGGGCACAATTATGCTCATACTTTGCAATGTTGTCCATAGCTTGTCATGACCCACACAATAGAAAACTTTTGCATAGTTAATAAAGCACAGGTAAACATCTTTCTGGTATTATCTACTTTCATCCAAGATCCATCTGACGTCAGAAGTGATATCCCGTTTTCCACCTCTTCTTCTGAATCTGCCATAAAGCTCTGGACGTTCCCTGTCAATGTATGGTTGCAACCATTTCTGTAATCAAATATATTGTCTAATGATTTCTGAATTCCGTTGGGTCATCTTTCTTTGGAATGGGCACAGAAATGGATCTCTTCCAATCAAAAACCTTTTCGTAGTCAATCAAGCACAGGTAAACATCTTTCTGGTATTCTCTGCTTTCATCCAAGATTCGTCTGATGTCAGCAATGATATCCCTCAATCCATGTTCTGTCCTGAATATGGCTTGAAATTCTGGAAATTCTGTCAGTGTATGGTTACAACCATTTCTGTATTACCTTAAGTAAAACTTTACTCACATGGGATATCAATGATATTGTTCAATGATTTCCACATTACATTGGGTCACCTCTCTTTGGAATAGACCCAAATATGGATCTATTCCAATTATTAGGTCAGGTAGTTGTCTTCCAAATAGCTTGACATGTATGAGTGAGTCTCTTGAGTGCTGCCTCACTTTGTTGAAAGAATTCAATTTGTATTTCATCAGTTCCGGGTGCCTTGCTCTTTGACAATTCCTTCAATCACCTTGGACTTCTTCCTTTAGGATCATTGGCTCTTGTTCATATACTACCTCTTGAACATCAACCATTTCCTTTTGGTACAGTTACTCTGCGTATTCTTTCCATCTTCTTTTGATGCTTTCTGCATCATTCAATTATTTTC
>NW_006408920.1:1588233-1588786 GCF_000296735.1 Chrysochloris asiatica
TTGAATCTTATGAATCTTATCCCCATCTCTTTTCACCAGAACCATCTAGACAAGATGACAGCTATTCAGTGGGGACTCTTTCTTTCCCCCCATACGCTTAAACTAAACTCCCTCTTGAAAGCTTGTAAACCTGTCACTTCGTACATTCATTGCCCACTCATTTTAGGTAGACAATGTCTAAGTTGTCCACCCCTGTCTACCCTGTGTACAGAGCGGATAGCATTGATATTTGATTTGAACAGTCATTCCCTCTCTGTTGGTATTTAGAGTAACCACTGCTCTGAGTATAGGTCAGATTCATCATGAAGATGTATCTTCTGTCACTGTAGCTGTTCCAGTGTGCTTGTCCTTTCTAGTGGGAATGTCTCACCACATAAGGTTGTTGATGGAACTCAAGATTCCATCTAAGGACCTATATTCTGTAAAGGCTTTGCACGAGGCCCATTTCACTGGGCAAGTTTTAGAACCCCTTTTAGGTATTCTAATCAGTTATAGACTGAAGGTGGGCTTACAAGTTTTCTTTAATCATGCTTCCCAACATTCCTTTCTATCC
>NW_006408920.1:1590356-1609758 GCF_000296735.1 Chrysochloris asiatica
GAATTCCTTCTCAGGCATTTCCAAAGCCTGCCCATCTTCCAGTATGGAGTGTAAGTCTACTTCCAGCTCATTTGCCTCAGTCACCTTATCTTGTTTCTGGTCATCTGCTTCTGTTTTTTGGGCATCTTCAGGGGTTATCTGTGGCCTTAATACTTAGATGGGTATGTATTTTGGTATATTGTATGCTCTTTGATTATCTCCAGGTAGATGTGATCAGGAAATGGACTTCCCTTATCACTCTTCTTCTTGAGAAACTTCAAAATGCCACTGTTGGTCATTTTGACATAATTTAGGATTTAATTTTCAGCCTATTTCCTTTTTTGTGTGCTTGTCCCACTCCACAATCACTGTTCAGGCCTCTTTTGTAGCTGTAAACAGTTCAGGGCTGGCTGTGGCCATTTGGTTTTAATTGGAAACTGTCTGTTTAAATTTCAAAGAGATCTGTGCGCATGCGTGGTAGAACCCTCTGAGGAAGGGGATGGGGTGCCCTCTAGCTCAGGCACCCCTTTAGTCACCAGAAGGGAGGTGTGCAGACAGCAAGGGACCAATGAACAGCTACCAAAAGAAAAAAATGTCCACACCTTTATCTCTGTGGTTCTGCCAGGAGTCTGTGGCCACTCTGGTCCTTTCCCCTCTTGGTCTCACCCAAGATGGTGGCTCCCAGAGCAGCCAAGCATCCCAGACTAGAAAGCAATGGATTTCTTCCTTCTGTCACAAATTCCTCAGCTGTAAGCCTTCCAACCTTCTAAATATTCCTTTATATGTGGTTCAGAGTTCTGGGACCATCCCCTGAGCCTGCTTGGTCGGGTATTCTGTGTTGTTGCTGGCTGAGATCTTTGCAAAACTTCCACCTGATCCTCCATCTTGTTTGTTCTTCCTGTATGATGTTCTTGATGTCATCCCGCAACTCTTCTGATCATCAGTCTTAAGTGTCTTATGTATGAAATCTGTTCTTCAGATGATCTCTAAATTCAGGTAGGATATATTCAAAGTCATATTTTGGCTCTTATGAATTTGTTTTCATTTTCTTCAGCTTCTGTCTGCATTTTCATATGAGCAATTGATGGTCTGTTCCACTGTTTGCCCCTGGCCTTGTTTTGACTGATGACATGGAGATTTTACTATCATCTCTTTCCACAGATGTTTTCAATTTGATTTCTGTGTATTCTTTCTGCTGAGGTCCATGTGTATAGTCATCTTTTATGCTATTTAATAAAGGCATTTGAAATGAACAAATCATTGATTTTTTTCACAATTTTATCATGAGATCCCCAGCATCATTTCTATCATCAAGGCCATATTTTCCAACTACTGATCCTTCTTCTTTGTTTCCAACCTTTGCATTCCAAGCACCAGTGATTTTTCAATATATCTTGATTACATATTTGACCAATTTCAGACTGAAAAAGATGGTAGAATTCTTCTATTTCATCCTCACTGGCTTTAGTGGTGGGTGCTTAAATTTGAATAATAATTGTATTAACTGCTCTTCCATGTAGTTGCATGGATATCATCCTATCCCAGACAGCATTGTACCTCATGACAGATCTTAACTTTTTTTTTATGACAATGAATGTGATGACACTCCTCTTCAATTTGTCATTCCTGGCATGGTAAATCTTGTGATTGTCAGATCCCAAATAGCCAATACCAGTCCATTTCAGCTCACTAATGCCTAAGTTGTCAATGTTTATATGTTCCACTTCATTTTTGACAATTTCTAGTTTTCCTAGATTCATACTTCCTACATGCCATGTTCCGATTATTAATGGATGTTTACAGCTTTTTCTCTTCATTTTGAGTTGTGTGCCATTAACAAATGAAGGTCCCAAGAGCGTTACATCATTTGCATCATCACGATCAACTCTACTTTAAGGAGGCAGCTCTTTCCAAATTGCATTTTGAGTGCCTTCCAACCTGAGGGATAATTTTCTGCCACTATATCTGACAGCGTTTCACTGCTATTTATAAGGTTTTCAGTGATTAAATATTTGGAGATAGTTCATCTCTCTTTCCTAGGGTAGATAGTGAGAGTAATTTATTTGTGTTTGCTTGTGGAATGTCATTCATGGCTAAGGGCCAAGTTATTTCCTAGTATTTCACTGTTTGGGCAGGGCCCTGGATTTTTGCTGGATGTATTGACTCTGTTGGTCATGTGCACCACCACTGTTTTCAAATCTTCCACAGCTTATTCTTCTGGTTTTGATGTTAATATAATATCATGAATGTAATGTATCACTGTACTTAAGATATGCCTCATGTTCAAGTCTATTCTAACCATAATCTGATGAGTTCAAATATCCTTGTGACTAAACACTAAAAGTATATTGGATTCTTCCCACACGAAACCAAGCTGTGGCTGGCTATTTTCTGAGATTGGGATGGATAAAAGTGCATTTGCAAGATTAATCACTGAGTACCAGTATCCTATATAGTCAGCTATATTTTTTGCACTATTGATACCTTGTCTAAAACAGCTGAAGCTACAGGCAGCACTACTTTATTTAGGTCTCGACAGTCTACTAATGTGGTGCTGTAGGATCAGCACTGGACTTTGACTCACAAGGACAGCAGTTCAAACCCACTGGCTGTTCCTCAGAAATCCTAGATAGGGTCATTATGAGTTGGAACTCACTCAAGGGCACATAAAAACAACAAGTTTACTATCAGTCTCCATGAGCCATCTGCCTTTTTCACAGTCCATACAGAACTACTATATAGAGAATTTGTTGGTAATAACACTCCAGTCTTTAGTACGCTTTTAATCAAAGTAGTAATCTCCTTTGCCCACCGGGTACTGTTCCAAATTAATAATATAATTGGGTTCAGGCAATTCTTACAGATCTCATTTTCATGTTCAATCAATACTGTCCTAAAGGCAGACTAACAAGTCTTCCATTTTGCAATATCTTGTAGAGGATTGTTCCCCAATTAGACACACTATCCACACCAATAATACATTCAGGTAAGGTAGATATAACTGTTTCACACAAGGTTTGTTTAAATCCTCCATTAAAACTTTCACCTTTTAACCACTGCATCTCTGTGCATCCATAGTCTAATGTTGTTACAAAATGCTGTAGAGTTGGTTCTGATTCATAGTAAGCTTGTGTAGGCTTTCCAAGGAGCAGCTGGTGGGTTTGAACTCCCAACTTTGTGATTAGCAATACAGTAGTCCAGTGCTGATCCTATAGCACCACATTAGGAGTCTGAGTATAATATTAGGCCCTTTTAGTTTGACCCTGTGGGTTAATGTACTAGGCTTCAAACTCAATTTGAACTGCAAGGTGGGTGGTTCAAGCTCATCATCTGCTCCTTGGAAACCATATACAGAGTCTCTATGGGTCAGAACTAACTCGATGACACTTCATAACAAGAACAATATTGTATTAGCTGGTTATAGGATTACAGTACATTAAGCCCCAGTGCCCATAGTCCTTAGAAAGTCTTTTCCTCACCCCTGGATAATTTTACCCACTCATATACATGTGACCTCAGGTCCCCTGTTGGGGGCTGGACTTAAAGACCCTCACTTCCTTATTACTCCTACTCAGGAAGCTGAGCCTCTGCTCCAAATTACCCTAGGTGGACATTCTAATCATTAAATTCCTCCCAGCTAAGGTGAATATAAGGAGCTCTGGTAGCATAGTGGTTATGAATTGGGCTGTGAACCACAAGGTCAGCAGTTCAAAACTACCATCTGTTCTGTGGGAAAAGATGAGGCTTTCTGCTCCCATAAAGATTTACAGCCTCGGGAACCTTGTTCAAGGTCTCTATGGGTCATAAACGACTTGATAGTGCTTAACAACAACAACAAGGTGACTATAATGGACACATGTTGGGAGTAGCTGAGCCAGAGGTCTACATCTGCCTCTGAATACCAGCAACAGTTGGCCCAGAGAAAAAGGCAGCCAACAGATTTGGCCTTTATAGATATGACCTTCAGCTCAGTTTGCACAAACATTTAGCTACTCTAATCACTGTTTCAGCTAGCTACCACAAGTTTCATTTTTCTGATAAAGTCCTGCTTACTACATGCACAAACAACAACAGATGTCCTTGCACTCTTCTCACTGCCCTAAGCACCTCTCTTTGTTATGCACATAAAATAAACTTGCTGCACTTGATGTAGATCACAGTATCTGCATCATAGTACTGCATCCCACCTGGTCTCAACTTTACTTAATTCATTTGTGTTTTATGTCTTCCTTTTCTTTTGAATCTCCCATTGCCTCTACTCGGGGTTAATCTCTCCATGCTGGACATGGAGAATAGCCAAAGCCAGATGTGGCAGACTTGTTTAAGCCTCTTTAACACTGATCCATCCAATCTCCTGCAGTCTGTATTAGAACCATTTTATCAACTCCATCAATGCTCACTATATTTATCTCATTTCTCAGTAACCACCCAAAAGTCTCTCTCCTGCTGGGATAAGTCCTGTCTAAAT
This sequence comes from Chrysochloris asiatica, assembly GCF_000296735.1. NCBI lineage: Eukaryota > Metazoa > Chordata > Mammalia > Afrosoricida > Chrysochloridae > Chrysochloris > Chrysochloris asiatica. The sequence continues at coordinate 1,594,804 of NW_006408920.1, forward strand.
TGCCTTTCCTCATTCTATTTATCATCCTTATATTTTTGGCATCTATAAAACCCATGCCATAAAATTGTGCCAACAAATCCAACATGATTTATGGGGTTGTTGCTTTGTTTCACAGTAATTTGGTTGCATGGGGTGCCCACATTAAAGGAGTTCCATTGACTGCCATATCTGTCATGACCTATGTAAGGTACATACTCATTGGATGAATATCATGGCCAACATAAAGTAATTCCAACATTGCTTCCATACGCAGTACATTAGCTACTTCCTCTAGAGTGTTCCTTTGATCATTAAAAAGGGAGAGGGGATATTGTCTCAGAGTAATCAGATCTTAATGCAAATTTTGTCCAACCCACCAGGCTGGCAATCCCATCTGGGTTAACCTTCCATGTAAATGCCTCTAGTGTTACCATTGACAACAGTTCCATAGAAAGTTGTCAGTCTTGCATCAACTCAAACATACTCTTCCATTCTGTAGTATTCAAAACTAAAAATACTCTCCCTAAATTAGCCACTTCATAATACATTTTAATAATGATTACTTAGGAAGCTTATGATTGTTGTTGTTGTTATGTGCTATGGAGTCAGTTCCGACTCATAGTGACCCTGTACAGACTTTCTGAGGCTGTAAATCTTTACTGGAGCAGAAAGCCTCATCTTTCTCCTGTGGAACACCTGGTAGTTTTGAACTGCTGACCTTGAGGTTCACAGCCTGATTCGTAACCACTACGCTACCAGAGCTCCTAGGAAGCTTATGATACTGGTATGCAACTGATGCAATTCTTTTACACTATACCTAGATGTGAAATAGAGAGTGTGTGGGAAGGATAGTTAGTGTCAAAAAAGGCAATTAAGGTTGAAGGGTGGAGACATGACTGGCCTTTGTCTCATAGGAATTAGCCTTGGTCTGATTTGAGTTTGATTCTCTTTCCCCTTGTGAAGTCAGAGGAAATCAGACACAACCTCCATGCCATTTTTTTGCAGTTGTTGTCAGGAGTGGGATTCATTACATTGGTTTATGGAAGCATTTGTAAATGAAAGAATAAAGTGGATAGATGGCTATTTTGGTTGATATTACCTATAATGACTGAAAGGAATGTTAGAGGTAAAAATGCTGTAATTAAGCAGAGGAAAACAGTACCTGGAATTATCTGGAGTAGAAACAGGATGGTTTATAGGGGCCTAGGGCCTACTGGTCCACATTATCAGATGCGCAAGGCCATATGCATATTACTGTATAGAAAAAAAGTTGAACTTTGACTGTTTAAAAATGATCATGTCTTTAAGTTTTTATAGTTATCTGATTGTATTTTTGTTATGGATTTGGTTTGTTAAAAGGGAATTAGAATATGCCTTCTGTAGCTTCTGGGACCTTAGTTGGAATGCTAAATCCCACATAGAACATTTAGAATCATTACAATAGCATTTGAAAGCACATATAGATATAGCCAAACCTATTCAGAAAACAGGAGGCTTATGGGTGGAGAAAGTCCTATAGTTAAAAAAAAAAAAAAAAAAAAAATTACTGTTTGACTTTTAGAGTTTCCAGAAAGCTGTTTGCTTTGGATGCCTCAAGGTGGAAAAAAATCAATACCTATCTGAGAAAACCCACTTTTAGGACTGAAATTTGCAGGGAGACAACAAGCAGACAGTCTGATATGCTTTGTGGTAACCACTGGATTCTCCTTGTTGGGTGAAATTTATGAAAATATAGCAATGAAAAGATAGGTTTAGTTTGGAAATGGTCCATTGACAGCTGTTAACCTGGTTCAAAGGGGTTAGAAAAATATGAGAGAGATGAGGAAGAGCTAGCTGCTCTGAAGTTTAAGGGGTTATGCAGACTTCTAAGTCTATGAGCCTTGCCCACAGAATGCAGGTGAAAGTTGACTACGGTTGAGAGAAGGGGTAGAAGGGTTTGAACTCTCCAGCTTGCAGATGGCACCCATCTGACCTAACTTGGAAAGTTAGGGCTGAGTTGAAGCGAACCTGAGCAGATGAAGAAAAAGATATTTGATATTTTGAGTAAGTGTAAGTTACTAAAATTTCATGGACTGGACTTTGTTTTCAGATGAAGTTGCTCAACGTTCCAACCAGAATGGAAGCTTCTTCAGATCAAGAAAGTGGTTGTCTCCTCAGAGTATTGAGTTGATATGGATATGGATGGGTAATTTAGAAATTGGCTACTGTAAATGGTGGAAGATAAAGGTATGGAGTGGCTTGCAAACTTTCATGGTGTACTAAGTTTCAGAATGAGAGGGAAAAAGGAGAATCTCCATTCTACAGCTTCAGATTTTCCAGATGGGTCTGGGGAAGTGATAGTGAAGAAAGATACTGATAGGATTTTATTATTCAATTTTGAGTAACTGTTAACAGGACAAATTGTGATTTCATAAACTGTAATTGTAGAAGATACAACTGAAAGAGAGAGAAGTTAACTCTTCATGTATGAAAGATAATGGCGAGAAAGATGAGGGTGGCCTGTGGTATCAAGTATTAACTTGATGTAAATATTCTATACAATGTCTTGGGAGTCTTGGTGTGGCACTATGGGATAATGCAATGCACTGCAAAGCTGGTTTCAACTATAAGGTCATTGATTTAAATTCACTAGACACTCTTTGGAAACCCTATACAGGGTCAGTCACTATGAGTCAGAACTGACACAATGGCACTTAACAACAACAACAACAACACTACAATGTCTTAAAAAGATTGTGTTGGAACCATACACAAATAGGGTATACAGGACTCAAATGCAGAGATTGATTAGTCTGCCATCCCACTAAAGTTTAACGTGTTCCCTTTTATATGCAGAAACAGATAAACCAAGGACCATCAAGAACAAAGAGCTTTGAGCAGAGCAGGAGATCCCTGCCTGGAAAAATAAACTACACAGCAGAGGCAGAAATAAAGCAGCTGTACGCTTCTCCATTCATGGATTGAATAAAGCGGAGTACCTATGGACATGAGAGTGGTGTGTAGAGTGTACCCTATGGGAATTTAAAGACTATTTAAAGGAGCTTTATAACACTTGCTGAGTAGACCAGAGGCCAATGACCCACATGACTAAGATACTGAAGACAAGGGAATCATGCCTGTGGTATGGCAGTAAAGAGTAGTTCCTAACTAAAGAAGTGCTGCGTCAAAAGTTGTGTCTAATGCTGAATTGCATCTTGTTCACATTGTTGTTGTTCCTAAGTGCTGTTGAGTTGGTTCTTATTCAGAGTGATCTTGTAGAGCATTTCAGAGGCATGGCTGGTGGTTTTGAACTGCCAAACTATTAGTTAACAGTTTAGTACCTATCCTACAGCATCACATCAGGATTTCTTCATCGTGAGTATTGTCTTTGAGTTCTGTGCGGCCATTACAACAGATAATTAAGCCTGAATATGAAGCAAAGTGTGAATGGTTGGTGTCAGCATACAGTAAAGAAGGTGGAAGTGTGGAGGAGGTCTGACCTCTGGAATTGGCTATGGGTTGATTTTGAGTTTGATATTCTTTGCCTCTTGTGAATCCAGAAGAAATTATACATGGACTAAAATCGTTTTTGAAATATGTATATGTGAATATGTATGTGTAAATTCTACTTGTTATGTTGTTGTTAAGTGCTATTGAGATGGTGCAAACTCATAGCCACCTTATGCACAACAGAACTATAACCACCGGTCTTGCAAAATCTTCACATTTGCTGCTATACTTCAGCCCATTATTACTATCACTGTGACAATTCATCTCTTGGGTAGTCTTCCTCTTTTTCACTGCCCCTTCACATTACCAAGCATGATGTCCTTCTCCTGAAACTGGTACATCTTCACAATATGTCCAAAGTATGAGAGATAAAGGCTGATCATCTTGGTTTCTAAGGAGGATTCTGGTTGTACTTCTTCCAACATAGATTTATTTGTACTTCTGACAGTCCAAGGTACCTTTAATGTTTTTCTCCAACACCATAACTCAAAGGCATAAATTCTTCTATGGTCTTCCTTATTCATTACCTGACATTCACATGCATTTGAGGCTATTGAAACTACTGAGACTTGGTTCAGGCACACCTTAGTGCTCAGACTAACATCTTTGCTCTTGAAGAATTTAAAGAAGTATTTTGCAGCAGTTTGTTGTTGTTAGGTGCCATTGATTTGGTACTGATTCATAGCAACCTTATGTGCAACAGAATAAAACATTGCCTGGCCCTAGGCCAATCTCACAATCTTTGCTACACTTGATCCCATTGATGCTGCCACTTTGCTAATCCATCTTACTAGGGGTCTTCCTCTTTTTCTCTTATCCTACAATTTATCAAACATGATATCCTTCTCCAGTGACTGTTCATTCCTAATAATATGTCAAAAGTATGAGATGAAATTTGACCATCCTGGTTTACAAGGAGCACTCTGGCTGTACTTCTTCCAACCCATATCTATTTGTTCTTTTGGTAGTCCGTGATACTTTCAATATTTTCCTCCAACACCATAACTCAAATGCACAAATTCTTCTATAGTCTTCCTTATTCACTGTCCAACTTTCCCATGCATATGAGGTTATTGAAAATACCATGGTTTGAGTTAAGTGTACCTTAGTTCTCAAACTGACATCTTTGTTCTTCAACACGTTAAAGAGGTCTTATGCAGCATATTTGCCTAACGCAATAAGTCATTTGGTGTCTTGAATGCTGCTTCCATGAGTGTTGATGGTTTATCCAAGAAAAATGAAGTCTTTGACAACTTCAGTCTTTTCTCCATTGATAAGAATGTTATTTATTGGTTCAGTGGTGATTTTTTTCTTTACATTGACATACAGTCTACACTGAAGAAGGCTGTGTTCTTGCATTTTTTAAAAATCTTTATCAGTAAGTATTTTAAGTCCTTTTCTCTTTCAGCAAGCAAGACTGTATCATCTGTATATCATAGGTTGTTAATGAGTCTTCCTCCAATTCTGATGCCACGTTTTACTTCATATAACCCAGCTTCTCAGATTTTTTGCTCAGCAACAGAGTCAATAAATATGGTGAAAGAATACAACCCTTGTACACACCTTTCCTAATTTGAAACTATTCTGTGTTCCCTTGTTCAGTTCTAACAACTACCTCTTGGTTTATGTAAAGGTTTCTCATGAGCACAATTAAGTGTTCTGGAATACTCATACTTCACAATGTTGTCCGTAGCTTGTTATGATCCACACAATCAAAAGCCTTTGCGTAGTCAATAAAGCACAGGTAAACATCTTTCTGGTGTTCTCTGCTTTCATCCAAGATCCATTTGACATCAGCAATAATATCCCTCATTCCTGGTCCTCTTCTGAACCTGGCTTGAAATTCTGGAAATTCTCTGTCAATGTATGGTTGCAGTCATTTCTGTATTATCATTAGTAAAACTCACATGGGATATCAATGATATCGTTCAATGATTTCCACATTCCTTTGGGTCACATCTCTTTGGAATAGGCGCAAATATGGATCTCTTCCAATCAGTTGGCCAGGTAGTTGTTTTCCAAATTTCTTGGCATATATGAATGAGTGCTTTGAGTGATGCATCACTTTGTTGAAAGATTTCAATTTTTATTCCTCAATTCCTGGTGCCTTGCTTTTTGACAATTCCGTCAATGCACCTTGGACTTCTTCCTTTAGGATCATTGATTCTTGATCATATGCTACCTCTTGAACATCAACCATTTCCTTTTGTTACAGTGACTCTTTGTATTCCTTTCTTTTGATGTTTTCTGCATCATTCAATAATTTGCCTTTGTATTCTTTCCTTTTGATGTTTCTGCATCATTCAATAATTTGCCCAGAGAATCCTTCAATAAAGCAAGAGAAGGCTTGAATTTTTCTTCAGGTCACTCAGTTTGAAAAATGCTGAACATGTTCTTCCCTTTTGGTTTTCTAACTCCAGGTCTTTGCACATTTTGTTATAATATTTGACTTTGTCTTCTCGAGCTAACCTTTGAAAAGTTCTGTTCAGCTGTTGTGCCTCCTCATTTCTTCCATTTGCTTTAGCATCTTTATGCTGGAGAGCAAGTGTCAGAGTATCTTCTGAAGCCCATTTTGATCTTTCCTTCTTTCTTGTCTTCTTAATGACCTTTTCCTTACTTCCTGTATGATGTTCTTGATATTATTCCACAATTCTTCTGATCTTTTGGTCTTCGGTCTTTAGTGTTTAATACATCAAATCTGTTCTTCAAATGATCTGTAAATTCAGGTGGAATATATTTAAGGTCATATTTTGGCTTTTGTGGACTGATTTTAATTTTCTTCAGCTTCAGTTTGAATTTTCATATGAGCAAATGATTGTCTGTTCCACAATCTGCCATGGCCATGTTTAGGTTGATGACACCATCTCTTCCACCATCTCTTTCCACAGGTGTGTTCAATTCGGCTTCTGTGCTATCCATCTGAAGACGACCATGTGTATTGTCATCTCTTACGCTGTTTAAAAAAGTTATTTCAAATGAACAAAACATTGGTTTTGCATAATTCTATTGTGCAATCTCCAGCATAAACTCTGTTACTAAGGCCATATTTTCCAACTACGAATCCTTCCTCTTTTTTTCTACTCTTTGCATTCTGATCACTAGTGATTACACGTTTGATTAATATCAAACTGAAGAAGTTGGTAGAATAATTTTATCATCACTGGCTTTAGTGGTTGGTGTGTAAATTTGAATAATAGTGATATTAACTGGTCTTTCCTGTAGACACATGGCTATTATCCTATCACAGACAACATTATACCTCATGAAAGATGTTGATATGTTCTTTTTTTATGATTAATGTGATGCAATTTGTTTTCAATTTGTCATTCCTGGCATAGTAAACCATGAGATTGTCAGATTCATAATGGCTAATAGCAGTTCATTTCAGCTGATTAATGTCTTGGATATCGATGTTTATGTGTTACCTTTTATTTTTGACAATTTTCCTATATTCGTACTTTGTACATTTCATGTTCTGATTATTATTGGATGTTTACAATTTTTTCTCTTCATTTTCAGTTGTTCCACATCAGCAAATGAAGGTCCTGAGGGTTTTACTCCATTTGCATCATTTCGTCAACTCTACTTTGAGGAAACAGCTCTTCCCCAGTTGCATTTTGAGTGCCTTCAAATCTGTGGGCCTCATTTTCCAGCACTATTTTTGACAGTGCTTCCCTGCTATTCATAAGGTTTTCAGTGACATATATTCAGAAGTGGTTCATTTCCATTTCTTCCTAGTCTATCTTTATCTGGAAGCTCATGTGAACTCTGTGCACTGTGGTTTACCCTGCTGGTGTTTAAAATACCCATGGTATAACTTCCATAATGACAGCAACACACAAGCCACCACAGTATGACAAACTGACAAACTATTAGACGAGTGATGGTGCAGCAGATTAGCCTAATGCAATGTGTCCTTTGATTTGAGTATAGCTTCTGTAAGTGTTGATGATGGAACCAAGTGAAATGAAGTCTGACAGCTATCTACAGTGTTTTCTCCATTTGTCACCATATCATTTATTGGTCTATTGGAGAGGATTTTTATTTCTTTTTACATTGAGGTGCACCCCATACCAAAGGTTGTGGTCTTTGATACTAATCAATCATCTTTCACCAAGGACACATTTTCTAACTACTTATCCTTCTTCTTTGTTTCTAACCTTTGCATTGCAATCAGCAGTAATTATCAATGTGTCTTGATTACATGTTTGATAAATTGCAGACTGTAAAAGTTGGTAGTATCTTTCAATTAAATCACCACTGGTTTTAGGTATTGGTGCATAAATTGAATAATAATGGTGTTAACTGGTTTTTCTTGTAGTTGTATGGATAGTATCCTATCACAGACAGCATTGTACTTCAAGATACATCTTGAAGAGTTCTTTTTTATGATGAATGTGAAGCCATTCCTCTTCAATTTGTTATTCCTGGGATAGTAAACAATGTGAATGTCAGATTTACACTGACCAATCCCAGTCCATTTCAGCTTATAAATGCTGAGGATATTGATGCTTATGCAGTCCATTTAATTTCTGACAACTTTCAGTTTCCCTAAATTTATGATTTGTGCATTCCATGTTCCAATTATTAATGTATGTTTACTTCTATTTCTCCTCATTTTGAGTTTTGCCCCATCAGTTAATGAAGGTCCTGAATGCTTTACTCCATTGTGTCAACATGTTCAACTCTAATTTGAGAAAAAACGCTCTTCCCTAACTGTATATTGAGTGTCTATGCACCTGAGGGGCTCATCTTCTGGCAATATATCTGATAATATCCTGGTGCTATTAATTTAGTTTCAGTATTCAACATTCTGATGTTATCTAATAGTTTTTCATTGGTATTCCTATGGTTATCAGTTGTTAAACATTCTAAAGTAGTCTTCTTCTCCTTCTGAATCTGTCTTAGTCTGGAAGTTCAGCTGAAGCTAGTCCACCGTGGTTGACTCTGCCAACATTCAAAGTACTGGAGGCATAGATTCCAGTATCACAACAACATGCAAGCCGCCAACCACAGTGCAACAAATTTACAGATGAGTGGTGGCTGCACGGTATAGTAAACCAAATGTGAATGGTTTAAAATGAAGTAAACTCACATTGGAAGTGCTAGTTGCACTTGGGAGAAATAAACACACATACAAAAATTATTATTGTTAAGCATTTAGATAACTTAAATATCAGTTGGCAATAAAATTTAAAAGGAAAAATGATTGGACAGAAAACCAATAGTAAGGCATGATGTAAGACATTAAAAACTATTATTAGCATAAGTACCTATGATATCAGTTACAATAATTTAAAATGTTATATCAGAAAAGCATAATTGAAATGAAATACTGATGGCTATATAATAGTTTAAACTTCATTATTATTTTAAAGTATTATTTTGTTTGCATGAAAGTTTACAGAATAAAGCAGTTTTGCACTGTATAATTTATATGCCTATGGATTTTGTCCAGTGAATCCGGTGGATCTTGGCTGAAAGCGGACAATAGCAGAAAGATGTTTACCTGAACTTTATTGACGACGCAAAGGCTTTCAATTGTGTTGATTATGACAAGCTATGGACAATATTGTGAAGTATGAATATTCCGGAACAATTACTTGTGCTCATGAGGAATCTGTACCTGGACCAAGAGGCAGTTGTTCTAACATAACATGGGAACACTGAATGTTTTAAAGTTAAGAAAGGTGTGCGACAAGGTTGTATTCTTCCACCATACTTATTCAACCTGTGTGCTGAGCAAATAATCCAAGAAGCTGAGTTCTATGAAGAAAAACATGGCATCAGGATCGGAGGAAGACTCATTAACAACCTGCAATATGCAGATGATACAACCTTGCTTACTGAAAGTGAAGAGAACTTAAAACATTTAATGATGAAGATCAAAGAGCACAGCCTTCGATATAGATTACATCTCAATGTCAAGAAAACAAAAATCCTCACCACTGGACCAATAAACAACATTCTTATCAACGGAAAAAAAGATTAAAGTTGTCAAGGACTTCATTCTTCTTGGATCAACTATCAACACTCATGGAAGCAGCAGTCAAGAGATCAAATGATGTATTGCATTAAGCAAATCTGCTGCACAAAACCTTTTTAAAGTGTTGAAGAGCAAAGATGTCAGCTTGAGGACTAAGGTGCGCCTGACACAAGCCATGGTATTTTCAATAACCTCATATGCATGCGAAAGCTGGACAGTGAATAAGGAAGACCATAGAAGAATTGATGCCTTAGAGTTATGGTGTTGGAGGAGAATATTGAAAGTGCAATGAACTGCCCAAAGAACCAATAGATCTGTTTTGGAAGAAGTGCAACCAGAGTGTTCCTTGGAGGCCAAGATAGCCAGTCTTTGTCTCTCATACTTTGTCTCTCATACTTTGTCTCACATATTGTCAGGAGGAACCTGTCACTGGAGAAGGATATCATGTTTGGTAAGTGGAGGGTCAGAGCAAAAGAGAAAGACCCCAAATGAGATGGATTGTCCAGGTGTCTATATCGATGGACTCAAGTGTGGCAATAGTAGTGAGGTTGGCCCAGGATTGGGCAGTGTTTCATTCTGCTCTGCATAAAGTCGCTATGGGTCAGTACCGACTTGGTGGCACCTAACAACAACAACAATTTATAACATTTTGTAGTTTTTGTTTCCATTCATCCTTATTTCCTATCCTTTTTTGCCTTTGAACTGTGACTTTGGCTAAATGCTGCCATTTGATCTCATCTGTTTAATTGTTTTAAGGAATGCACAACTTCCTGGTGTTATTGTTCACCTTATAGGCCTATCTTGTTGAGCCACAGAAGTAAGATCAGACCTAAACTTGAAAGGTGATTAAAGGCCATAATCTCAGGGGATCCTCTAGAATCGATCTGTTCAGTAAACCTGGTTTTTTTTATTTTGAGTTTTGTTGTACATTTTTTAATCATTTTATCCAACACTCTCTATGATCTGCTTTAGAACAGTTAGTAAAGGTAGCCAGACACCATCCAGTTCTTTTATTCTCAGTGTCATGGCAACTAAGGTTTGCATGAATCATTAATCCTTTAGACAAATTGTTTTCTTGTGTCACTAATTGTCTTACTCTTTTTCCTCCAGATGGACAGAAACCAATTTGTTTTTCTTGTTAAGTACCATGGAGTCATTTCCGACTCATAGTGACCCTTTCTTCTGAGGAACGGCTGGTAGTTTTGAACTGCCAACCTTGAGGTTAGCAGCCGGGTTTGTAACCACTACGCACCAATAGTTGTATCTTATATGGCTGCTTACAAGCTTTTAAGACCTCAGTCATTAGGCTTTAATGTATGAAGTAGAACATTTTCTTTTGGGGTTTTGTTGTGCCAATTGACATTGATTTTCCCAGAGACTGTGTTCCAGAGTCCCAGCCCATTAAAATGGACTTGAAAGCAAGGATAATATTGTTGCTGTTGTTAAGAGCTGTTGAGTCTGTGCTGACTCATACCAACCCTGTATAAGATTTCCAAGGAACAGCTGGTAGATTTGAACCACCCACCTTGTGGTTCACATTTCTCTGTGTATACAATAGCACCAAAGTAGTACTCCAAGGATATTATTAGCTGGTTTTTTAAAGGAGCACTTTAAAATGACAGATTTTTCAATTCAAAAATAGAATATAGCCATCCCAAATCCATCTTGTAATCCTTTTTTATTTTATATTTATTTATTTTTCACTGTTGATTATTTATTTAGCGTTTCTGTTGGTATGACAGATAGTTACATTGTTTATATTTAGATCTTTTTACATTGCATGGCAATGTATGCTACTCTAACAAATATAGTACACAAAATAAGATCTTTTAGGACAATTATGCAGAAGACATAGAATATTGGATTTACACATTAGAGTCCAAGAAGTGATTGATAAAATACATTGGTTAGGCATGTTGATTGAAAGAATCAGAATTTACATAACACACAGTAAATATATTCTTCTGGTTTGAAGGGCAACATGCACAACGTTGGCAGTGGTGTCTCAGAGGTGGTGGAATGATTTTATACTAACCAATTTAGAACTATACAAGGTAAGTATCAACCAGCATCAGGAGATAGCTGTAGGGTTTCATGGATCATTCCTAGTCTGACTTTAGCAAAAAGATGTTTTTCCTTTGTCATTATTTTACTGCTTTTAATCACAGATTAGATAAACAAAACAACATGCACTACCCCCAAATAAAATCCTTTTGCAACCTGGATAGTAAAAAGTGGTATAACATCAGACTTTAAAACTACAGGTCTTGTTGGATGTCCCACAGTATATCTGCACTCTTCAAACAGGCTTCTTCCTCAGGAGTCAGCGTCACTTTCACAACATGAAATTCTGTGCTGTCTCAGGATGCAAGGAACTCTAAGGAAGACATCATCTTTAATTCCACAGTCCCTTAGTCATGGTGGAAATTGGATTTACCTGCCTAAGATTCTTTATTATACTTTCTGTCAAGTCTGCCACAGACAGTTCAATGGCCTTTCAGTTTGATCACCGCATAATCACTGTTGACCACCTGTTCCTTATGTGCATCAGTGCCTAAATCTGGATTCACATTTTTTCAGGGAGACACCAGCAACATTCACTTCACTCCATACAGGCACACTAGAGTCTCTGCGCTCTCCAAGGACTCACCCATGACAGCTTAATGGGTGAACTCCTAGCCTCTTCCCAATTAGAAAATGGAAATGCACTGAATTCAGATCACATCCACTTCTGATAACAAGGATTTTGGGAAAGCAGATAATCTCTGAAGCAACACAAGTAAGGATATCCATTGGATTAGAAACAACATGCAATTTGCAGTTTCAGCTGCATTTCAAACATCAGAAATTATTAATTTAAAGCTGTTCACTTTAAGCTGGACCAAACTGATAGATTTCTCTTTTTGCTGACGTGCTCCAGCTGTAATAATAACCAACTCAGAATTTGCAGTTACATTACACTCTTTACCAGAGACAATTTTGGTGTTTGAAGGAAAAGGCTGCTATGTTGAAGATCTATAATCTCTCCCTCCAATTTGTCTTCCATGACATCAATAAGAGCAAGTTTACCTGCCAAGTTCTTCATTAAGATGCTGATGGCACAGGATATGCCAACAGCACCAATCCCCCAAACTGTAATCTTATTATAGGGAGGCTCTTCTTCCTTAAGAAGACTCAGCTGATCCTTGGGAGATGCAATACTGGTTTTGGAAGTGGAAGGAATCCACAATGCACAGCCCACAAGTGAGCAGCCACAGTGAGCACAGGTGAAATTCGGACTCCACAGCCCCACCTCTGAGACTCTATTTTTATTTATTTTTAATGAAAAGTTGACAGGTTCATTTTCATAATGGGGAAAGGTAGGATTTTTTTTTTTTTTTTTTAGTGTTTATTGTGTTAGTTTACATAGGAGAACATTATCTTTACATTCATCTTATCATATTTCATTTCATTACAGTGATTACAATCCCCTGCATGCATCATAAAACAACCAAAGCATACATTCCACATGCTTGCCCCCCGGCTGCCAGCACACAACCCCTCTCCGTCCCTGAATCCAGAGTCCCCAGCTGATTCTTCTGTCCATGTCATTGTCTCTGCCTCCATCCTTGGTGTCACTGTTTCCCTGGGTAGGGTCCTGTATTCACTCTTCTCCCTTGATGGTTCCAGGAATCTCCACTCCTGGACTGCAAAATCAGCCACTCCCCTCTTTTTGTTACAAGAAGTTTGCATTTACCTTTCCAACACTCACTGTCAGACCTGATAGCAATCATTTCCTATTGAACCACAGGAGTCTTATCCTCCTCACCTTTATCAACCCCATTCAGACACGTTGGAAACAACTCTGGGCATTCTACCTTTTCCTATACCCTCTGGAACTAGGTTCTCTATTGAAAACTTGTAAGCCAGTCACTTCTTGCCTTTGTAGAGCCCCATTTTGGGTAGCCAATGTCTAAGTTCCCCATCTTTGTTGACCCTGTGTACCAAGGGGGTGGGAATGATCGTCACTGTAGAGATTTGTTCACTTCTTTGTCATACTGCATCTACAAGCATAGGTCACGTTCATCCAATTTTAGTGGGTTACTCTTTTTTTCCTCTTCTTTCTTCCTATAGTTGTGTTATGATCATCCAACCATTGATGCCAGGTCAAATGGGTACTGTCTGCAAGTGTGTGTGTTCTTGTGCATCTCCCCTCACTTCATATCAGTTCTAGTCCTCTGGGGCCATGTCCCAGCCCCTGGGCCAACGAATCCCCAGGTTTCGTCATACTGCTGGTTAGCCAGGTCTATAGCAGTTAATAGCAGGTTAATAGGAGTCTATTGAATGTAGTCAGTTTTAGCTCACAACTTCACTTTTTTTTTTTTTTTTTTTTCCCCACTTTCCCTTATCGGTGATAAATGTGGTCAACAGCAAGATAACATATCTGCTCTTGTATTCCACTTGAGTTTCAGTCTTGGAAAAGTGTTTGCTTGAGGGGACCTTACCATTTGCCTTGATGGCTTCCAGTGGAACAACTTGCTTGTTCTTGTAGTAGTCAATACGACTGCTGTTACTGTTTTTTTATTTTTTTTTTATTTTTCCTGCTGGCCTTTATTTCAAGAAGTATCTTCTGTTCTTCTAGCTGTTCCAGGCTGGTCTTCTTGTCCTTTCAAGTGGAAATTTCCCACCTCAGAAGATTCTGGATGGGGATCAGGATTCCACCTATGGTATTATGTAATGCAAAGGCTCTGCAGGAAGTGCCCTTCACTGAGCAAAGTTCTAGCCCCATTTTAGATATTTCAATCAGTATGGGTTGAAGACAAACTTACAGGCTTTCTCTGGTGATGTTTCTGGCTATTCCTTTCTATATCCCTTTAAGTGTCTATTTTACAATAGGAGGTAAGGGGAAGTTTCAAAAACTGCCAACCATCTTAACATCATTGCCCCGTTTTTACCCATTCAAACCAAGCCTCAATCTTTGTATCCCTGAGCCCTATTTTTCCATGGTTGTGCCTACGTCGTTATTTACCTGTGTTCTATTTAGCCATGCACACCTGCCTAGCTGTTCTCCCATCCGCCTTGTTTTTCCTTTTTCCTTCCCCTTCTAATGCAGCTCCCTCCCCGCACACAAACTATCCTGGGTCTATTCCCTACCCTTTGTTCCACAATCCAGTCTTTATTCCCTACATTGTTCTCCACCTTCCCCTCCTTCCCCTCACCCCACCTCCCACATCCCAGTAAGCAACAACAACAAAAATGTTTCCCCCTCTTAGTGAGAGTACTTTTTCTTAATCTTTTTCATCATGGTTCTATGCCATATTTCTCCTTTTGTGACAGACTGATTTAACTCAACATAATGTCCTCAGTGTTTGTCCATGTTATGCAGTGACTTGCAGCATCCTTGTTCTTCTTCAGGGTAGCATGCTATTCCATTGTGTGTATGTACCAAAGTTTGTTTATCCAGTCTTCCATTGATGAACACTTAGGCTGTCTCCATCTTTTTGCTATTGTAAATAGTGCTG
>NW_006408920.1:1610017-1610876 GCF_000296735.1 Chrysochloris asiatica
ATTCTGGAATAATTTGAGTAGACTTGGTGACAGGTCTTCCCTGAAAGTTTGGTAGAACACACCAGTGAAACCATCCAGGCCAGAACTTCTTTTGGTTGGGAGTTTCTTGATGACCTGATCAATTTCTTCTTTTGTTATGGGTCTGTTCAAGTCCTCTACTTCACTCTGTGTGAGTTTAGGTAAGTCGTGCTTTTCTAAAAATGTACCCATCTCTTCTAAGTTGTCAAATTTGTTGGAGTACAACTCTTCATAGTATTCTGTTATTATCCTTTGATTTCATTTGGTTCCATTGTGACATCACCCATGTGGTTTCTAATGCGTATTATTTGTGTCTTCTTCCTCTTTTCTTTTGTTAAGTTTGCCAATGGTTTTTCAATTATATTAATCCTTTCAAAGAACCAACTTCTCGTTCTGTTGATTTTTTCTACAGTTTTTCTATTTTCTATCTCGTTTATTTCTGTTATTATCTTTATTATTTCTTTTCTTTTGGTGACTATAGGTTCCCTCTGTTGGTCTTTTTCTAATTGTTGGAGATGCTATGTTAATATTTTATTTTTGATTCTTTCTTCTTTTTGGGAGTGCACATTTATTGCAATAAATTGTCATCTCAGCACCACTTTCTCTGTGTCCCAAAGATTTTAGTATGTTGTGTTTTCATTCTTGATTGATTCTAGGAACTTTCTTAATTCACAGTCAGTTTCTTCTATTATCCAGTCGCTCTTCAGCAGGGTGGTCTTCAATTGCCATGTATTAAACTTTATTTCCTTGGTATTATTATTGTTAATTTCTAATATTATGGCATTGTGGTCTGAAAAGATGCATTGTACTATTTTGATGTTTGTAAATTTATGAAGGTTTG
>NW_006408920.1:1611669-1613979 GCF_000296735.1 Chrysochloris asiatica
TTTTAGTCTGTTTTTTTCATGTGTAACGTGTGTCTCTTGCAAGCAGCATATTGAAGAGGCTTGTTTTCTTAACCATTCTACCACTCTCTGTCTCTTCACTGGTGCATTTAATCCATTGACATTCAGTGTAATTATTGATAAGAATGTATTAATTGCTGTCACTATGTAAATTTTTTGTGATGCTGTTCATTCTTTTGTTCTGCATGCCTTCTTGTATTGAGTTCATGAGTTTTGTGCTAATTTTTGTCAGTTTCTTCTTAGTTTTAATGTTTCCTTGTTGTGCTTGTATTTTCATTTTCATGGTAAGTTGTGAAGTATTAATTTTCTTTGGGGTTGCCCTATGGTCTATTAAGTTTTCCCTGCATTTTAGACAGTCTATTGTATCCTGCCATTTACTCAACCTTCTCACCAATTGGATCTCTGTTCCTATATTTTTCCCTTGTTTGACATTGTTAATATTTTGATCTTTGGTTGGCCTCACAGGTTCTCTGAATTCATTGCTGTAATTTTGTTCTGTTCTTAACTCTGCTATCTGTCAAATGAGTTCCAGGTGGTGGTCACGTCTGTCAATCTCTGGTTGTTGTCTGTTCATGCTGCTTTTCATTCCAAAGAACTCCCTTTGGGATGTTTTGAAATACTGGATTGGTGTTAACAAAATCTCTTAGCTTCTGTTTATTCTGGAATGTTTTGATTGCACCATGGTATTTGATTGACAGTTTTGATGGTTAGATGATTATTGGTTGGCAGTTTTTTTTTTTTTCTTTTTCTTTTTCTTTTAGGGTTATATATATGTCTCCACATTGCCTTCTTGCTTGCATGGTTTCTGCTGAGAAGTCAGAGCTTAATTTCTTTGCTTGCCTTTGTAGGTAACACTTCTCTTTTCATTGGCTACTTTTAGGATTCTCTCTGTGTTTGATTTTGGAGAGTTTGATTATGTCTTTGTGAATTTCTTTGGGGGTCTATCCTTGCTTGGGTTCGTTCATCTTCTTGAATGTCTATCTTCTCATCCTTCAAGATGTTTGGGTAATTTTCTTCCAGAAGCTCTTCACCTATCAATGCTGTGGACTTCTGTTATTCTTCCTGTTCTGTAATGCCAATAATTCTTAAGTTATTACTCTTCATTTAATGCAGCATGAATCTTAGACTCTCTTCTGATTTTTTTTATCCTTTTTTTCTGCTTGCTCTTCTATCTTAGCAATATTGAGAGATTTGTCTTTCAACTAGCTGGTTCTGGCTTCCAGCTCTTCAATTCTACTCTTTTGCCCTTTCTGTGTATTGTCCATTTCTGATATTTTATTATTAACCATCTGGACTTCTTTTTGAAGGTTTTGAATTGTTTCCAGTGCTGTGTCTATCTTGTTTGATTGCTCCTGTAGCACTTCCCTGACTTCTTACTTATTTTCCTCCACCACTTTTCATAGCATTTGAATTTGTTTCCTTATCATTCTGAATTCCTTCTCATGCAGATCAAGAGCCTCTTCTTGCACTGGAAAATGTGTGTCTGCTTGCAGATAATTTGTCTCAGTCTTTTTGTGTGTGTGGTTTTGGACACATGTTGAGATCTTTAATTGTGTTTTCTTGAACATTTTCAGTAGTTGTGTGGGTTTTTAATGCTTACATGAATGTATGTTGCTGTGTTGTTAAGCTTATTGACCATCTCCTGGTGGTTATGATCTGAAGATAAGCTTCCCTTTTTATGTGTAATACCTAGAAGCTGGTATTGGCTTCTGTCCAGATGGTGGGATATTAAGGGTATGCTTGTAGCTTGGCTGTATGAGCATGGTTTCTGTCTCTTCTTGGGTAAGGTAGGGAGAGAATCTCCCACCTCTGGGAGAAGAGTGAGGCCAAAAGTACCAAAGACAGAAGCAATATAAAAGCAAAAACAGAAATCACCAATCAAAAACAAAAATAAAATTGTAGTTGACTCTCCAGTGGCCTTTGCTGTGCATGCAGGGAAAAAGTGTCCCACCTAGGTCAGCTTTGGGGCTGGGTCCCAGAGTCAGATGTCATAAGAAGCAGCCTGTGAGATTCTTCTCTATATCAAGGGAAAACTGTGGGTGCAATGCTGGACCCTTTTGGGGGTGTGCTCCTGCCCAACTGAAGGTGTCTCGGCTGGGCAGTGAGGGTGCGATCGGAGCGAAGAGGAAAGATATGTGAAAATTGAAAAACAAAAGATGAAAAATTGGTCACGCCTCTCCTTCCAGATGCGCAGCTCCATAGCTTCTAGCACTGGGTCACTGTCTCCACTTGGCTGAAAGGTAGACTTTTATTTTCTAGTTTACCTCTCAGATCCAAAATTTTATGAGATTT
>NW_006408920.1:1614265-1614774 GCF_000296735.1 Chrysochloris asiatica
TATTGCACTTAACATCACAAGCATTTAGATCTCCAAGCATGGATCACTCAGGTCAATGAAATCAGTCTTTCATGTTTCTTTTCAAACTACCTGCCCCGGGATGGTTACCCTCTTGGTTTACAAGATAACAGAAGCTACAGATGATAGGTATTAGTTCAGATCTATAGGGAAAGAAGGAGCAGCCTATTCCCAACAATTAAATTATATTTTTATTGATTTTTTTTAGACTATCTCAAATTATCTACTTTTACCAAGTACAATAGTGCCATTAATTTAATGACAAGAACTAACTGGATTTTGCCCTATGGTCCTGAACCTGAAAAGTTTGGAATTACCAGGAATGGCACACACTAATCAGAACTCTGTACTGTATCTGGCATTGGTTTCAGTTTGCTCTAAGTGACCTGGATTATGCAAATGCTGAATGCACACTGGAAGAAAATTTGTTTTCTAAAATTGACAGGGGAAATTGGCAACCTAGTAACCTGGGATACACCACTTAGAGTTTG
>NW_006408920.1:1614939-1620298 GCF_000296735.1 Chrysochloris asiatica
TGCCATTGAGTCGGTTGCAACTCATAGCAACCCTGTATAGGGTTTCTAAGGAGCGACTGGTAAGTTTGAACAGCCGACCTGTGGTTCAAACAGACCATGCTGTCCTGCACTTATCCTACAGCACCATACCAGTACTCCTGCAATAGCTATAAAATATTAAAATATTAATTCTTATGTAACACAATCCATTTTGGTTCCCAAGTGTTATCAACTTGAATCCAACTCATAGCACAATCTTGTTTATGGTTTCCAAGGAGGGGCTCATTAGTTTGAACTGCTGTCCTTGTATTTCAATCTGACCTTGAGGTAGATTGCTTATCCTATGTTGTCACATCAGTAATCCATACTTAATGTTTTGTCTTCAAAGTAGCAGATATACTAATTCATTTAGTTAACAATATAACCAGCAATTGTCTAATCCTTAGCCACTCCATTATTTTCTAATTTGGGTATTTCATGGTATGATTTGATCAATTGTGATTGTGCTTTCTATGTTAGGTTGTCTATGGTTAAATTATTAAATGGTTAAAGAAACAATTTGAAAGTGTTTTCAGGAAGTCTGATTTTTCTAAAGAATCTATTTTTGTTGTTGCTAAGTCCCACCAAGTCAGTTCTGACCCATAGTGAACCTGCATAAGGTTTCTGAGGAGCAGCTGGGGAGCTTGAACTATTGACCTTGCAGTTCAAACTGGCTTTACAGTCCAGCACAGTATCCCACAGTGTCACACTATTATTACCTATTATTACATGAAGTTTTTATAGGTTTACTGTTTATATTTCTAAAGAGACTTTGAACATTGTCTGTACTGCATAACTTTATTTTAAAATGAACTTGAAATCTACATTGGTGACCTTCACAATTGTCTTAATTAGTAGAGTCTTACTAAGTGAAGTCACTACAATGGTTTACTATATTCCTTAAATAGGTTCATAGTTTAACACCATTCTTTTCAAAGAAAAGCTGCAACTATGCCCTTACTTGACCTATGCTATTAGCTTAAGTCTCTGGAAATCAAACTAAATGTGGAAATCATGCTTTTGGATAAAATTGGGTTTAACAAGGAACATATTTAGGTAGAAATGTAATGTAGTGGTGAAGGTATAAGAATATTTTATGTTTTGCTTTCATGAATCTGACATCATATCTATATGTCTGTATAAGTCTATTAATGTACATAGAATTATATATATGCATATTATTCATATAAATAATTATTTGAACTTACACAATTTGTTTGGCTTATCTTCAGTTGTTGTTGGTAAGTGCCATTGATTTGGTTCCAACTCATAGCTACCTGGTATAGGGTTTTCTAGATAGCGTTTTCTAGGAGCAACTGGTGGATTTGAACTGCCAGCATTGAACTCAAACTGACCAATCTTCAGTAGTCAATTTAATATTCTCTGTTCTAAGAGAGGGAGTAAGCTTTGATAATTATTATTTTTTTTAAAATGAGTTTTCAATATCTGCTCAAAACTTTAGCAGAAAGTTTAGAATGGTGTTTTGAAGGATCACTATTAGTCGAATAGTCAATAGCAAGCTTATTTTCATGTTCCCTGAAGAAACAAGAAATGTGTCAAGGTCAATATGTAAGGCATTTAAAAAGTTTCTTTGTTTATATTACAGCACTTCAGAATTTCTCAGAGAAAATGTCAGGGCTATTTTTGATTTTTAAGTATATTGTGTAGCTGACAAATTGAGCCTGTTCAATAAGTGATGGACAAAGAGATAAATTCACTAATAGACAGGTATATAGCTTTCAACTTTAGGGCACACATACTTTAGCACAATATTCTAGCATAAATCCTGATTCATAACAAGCATAGTAGATATTCATATAATTATTGAAAATTAAACAAGTGAATAAATGAATGAATGTTTCAAATATCAAGGTTTCAATTCTTTTGACTTTGTAACTCAAGATGAAAAAAAAAAAGATCCTGAAAGATAATTTTCAGATTTCACGGGTGAGCTTTAAAAAAAAGAAAATGCAAGTAGTTAGTTATTCATGGAGAAACCACACATGCACACACATGCAAAAGCTGAAGTTTTGGAAGTCAGTAATAAATGAACAGGGAAAGTTAAGCTAAAATGTCCCATATGTTCTGTAGTAAAGAAGAAGAACAAGAAAAAAAAAAAGAAAACCTTTAAATATGCTTCTGAAAACACGGAGAGGAGGAGGTCCTGAGAACCCAAGATAGAGTGTTTCAAATGGCAAGGGGATAATATGAAAATGTGAAATGTGAAAATGAGTGAAGAACATAGTCCTTCACTCCATCAACACTCTCTGAGATCCTGTAAAAGGGACATATGGGAGCTGAAACTTAACTAAGAAGTGGGAATTTCCTTGCAGAGATCGTAATGATTTTATAACGTTTCTCATACTTCTGAAGAGAGAACATGTGAAAGAGATAACAAAAAAGTCATATTTATTATAAACTGATTAATACATTTTCTTTTAAATTAAACATTATGACCATAGCACATACATATCAATATGAATAAATCTTTTCAGTCATAATTATTGCAGATGCAAATATATTTAATCTCTTATTTAATTTGCTAAACAAACAAACAAACAAAAAAGCATTTAGATAATAAAGAGCGAATTCTTTCTTAAAAGCTTTTGTTGTTGTTGTGTGCCAGGTTGGTTCTAACTCATAGCGACTCTATAATAGGGTTTCTGAAAAGTGACTGATGAATTTGAACCAGCAATTTTATGGTTAGAAGTCCAGTGCTGATTCTATAGCTCCAAATTAGGACTTTGAAAAGCTCTTATGAGTCTTTTTATGTTATTTTTGTTTTTTTTTTTCATTGAAGACACTATCATTTATGAAGTCATACACATGTCATACATAATAGACACTGTTCCATAATTAAATCTAAATGAATAGTGAATATGATTTAAACCTTTCTTAATGAATTTAAGGGATAGTTGTGGCTCCATATAATAATCATTGAACTGCAAATCACAAGGTCGGTGGTTAGAGCACACCACTAACTTGTGATGGAAAGATGAGGCTTTCTGCTCCTAAAAAAAGGTTAAAAGTCTCGAAAACCATATACAGGATTGCTATGAGTTAAAACTGCCTCCATGGCACTTATCAACTAGCAACAACACAATAAATGTGAAAATACCCACTGTCATTAAGTTGATTCCAACTCATAGTAATCGTACACGTTTTCTGTAAATTCTTATGGGAGCAGAAAACATCTTTCTCTTGTAGAGCAGTGTGTGGATTTGAAATGCTAACTTGGCAGTTAGCAGTCCAGTGCTGATGCTACAGCACCAACACAAATATTTAGAAGATGTGAAGGAAAAAGATGAAGTATTTATCAGAATTGTGACTCCTGGTGTGGTGTTATAGAATCAGCACTGGACTATTAACCACAAGGTCAACAGTTCTAACCCACCAGCTACTATTTGGATATCCTATACAGGGTTGCTGTGAGTCAGAACCTATCTGATAGCACTTAACAACAGCAATGTTAAATATATAAAATGTTCATAATGCCTTACTGGGACAAAGGTATGAAAAATCATTAACCATATCCAGATACCTTTAGGACTGAGTCATGGAGTTTGGGGATTTAGGATCATAATTCTGGGTACAAAATCATTTGACATACCATAGTCTGCAAACACAATGTTCTACATCTGAATTTGATTAGCAACTGTGGTCATAAAACCTTGAGGGCAGCCATCTAAAATATAACTATTGGTCTTTTCCTGTCTGGAGCAAAAAATAGAGAAGAAACTCAAAGACTAAGTGAAATAATTAGTTCATAGAACTAATCGACCATATGACCAATTCTACTAGCCTGAGACAAGAAGAATCAGATAGTACCCAGCTAGTACTATTCTCTGCACTCATCAAGATAACACTGGAAAAACCTGGGCAAAATAGGAGTGGGGGGAAAGAAACATTAAAGAAAAGAGCAAACTTACTAGTCTGAAGAGATTGGTGGAGTGGAACCACAAAGGCTGTGGCCCTTACGTTGTTGTTGTTAGGTGCTGTGGGGTCAGTTTTGCTTCATAGCCAGTTTATGCATAACAGAAGGAAACACTGCCAGATCCTGCACCATCCTCACAGTTGTTGTTACACTTGAACCCACTGCTGCTACAACTGTGCCATTATAGCTCATTGAGGGTCTTCCTCCTTTTCTCTGACCCTCCATTTTGCTTGAATAATGTCCTTCTGCAGGGATTGGTTGTTGTTATTGTTAGGTGCCATCCAGTTGGTATCAACTCGTAGCCACCCTATGCACAACAGAATGAGACACTGCCTTGTCCTTCGCCAACCTTACAACCATTGCTATGCTTGAGTCCATTACTGCTGCCACTGTGCCAATCCATCCTGTTGGGGTCTTCTTTTTCTCTGACCTTTCACTTTACCAAGATTGATGTCCTTCTCTAGGGACAGATCCCTCCAGACAATATGTTTAAAGTATGAGAGACAAAATCTGGCCATCCTGGATTCCAAGGTGCATTCTGGCTATCCTTCCTCCAACATAGATTTATTTGTTCTTGATTGCTGCTTCCATGAGAGTGGATCTGAGCAAAATGAAGTCTTTCACTATTTCAATCTTTTCTCCTTTTATCATGATGTTATTCGTTTTCTCAGTGATGAGAAATTTTATTTTCTTTTCATTAAAGTGCAACCCATACTGAAATCTGTAGTCTTTGATCTTCATCAGTAAATATTTTAAGTCCTCTTCACTTTCAGCAAGCAAGGTTTTATTATCTGCATTTCACAGGTTGTTAATGAGTTTTCCTCCAATTCTGAGGAACAATAACATTCAATGTAGCAGCACACTTAATTTTTTCCCTTTGTTTTCCATTGTCACTTGTTCTTTCTGTGTACTGAACTGTATTTTTGGGTAAACACTGCCATTTACATATCATATAGTTGATGTTCTGAGGAGTATTTTCCTCATGGATGTCATTGTTCACTTTATTAGCCTGCCTATTATTTGGCTGAAAGGTGATATCTGAGCTCACTTACAGATTTGAAGGGCATATAAGGAATATTATTGCTGAAAACAGAATTCCACAAAGTTGTGTGCTTTATTGACTAGGCAAATGCTTTCTACTGTGTGAATCCTAACAAACAACTAATGCCATCAAGCAAAATGTGCATAATTCACTGAATGGGCAACTAATGTACCCTTTAAATTTCACCCAAATACAATAAAATATATATGATCCTGCTAAATATATTTTGTCTGCTAACCTGGGCACATGTTTTCAGATAATATTTGAAATGGTTCGTTATAGAAAATAATAAATAATATCCTAATTAGTGATTTAACTAATTTTAGCATTTTTAAAAATCATGGGAAAATGGAATATTTTATATA
>NW_006408920.1:1620398-1621294 GCF_000296735.1 Chrysochloris asiatica
TAAAAATCATGGGAAAATGGAATATTTTATATATATATATATATATATAAGTATATATATATATATATAGCTGGTTTGGTGTTGTGAGTTAAATTGCTGGACTGCAAAGTTGGTTTGAACCACAAGATTGGCAGTTCAGGTTTAACAGCCACTCCTCAGAAACCCTATACAGGGTCACTATGAATTGGAACTGACTAGATAACACTTAACAACAAGAGCAACAACAATAAAGACACACTTAGATATAATATGTATATTTGCATATCATACATAGGATTTGTATTTATATTCTTTAGTCATTCAAAATATTGTGAGGAAGATACTAATTGTTCTCTCTGAACTACACTGAACATATCATTATATAATTCTTATTACCATTTTACTTATGAGCTATGAAAAAAGATGTTTAATTAACAAACAGTTCACAGTGCTCAAAATATAGGTTATTACAAAAATTATTACAAATATATTTTTATATTTCAATTTATGGATTCATACATTTGAAATTATAGTGAACATATTATTTTACATATGCAAGCATGTATGGTTGTGAAGAATATTAAACATACCATGGACTGTCAGAAGAAGGAAAAGATTTGTGTTAGAAAAAGTACAGCCAGAATAATCCTTAGAAGTTAGGATAGTGATACTTTCTTTAACATAATCCCTGGATAAGTACATCATGTTTAGTGAAGTCATTAGTGGGTGATGGAAACAGAGACAGACAATACATGAAATGTATCAACAGTGGTTGTAAAAATGGGCTCATATGCTCCATCTGTGAGGATGACAAAGGATCAACCAGTGTTTCATTCTATTGTACATCTGATTGTTGAGTCGGGCCCAGCTTGAGGATAACTACAATAACCCAACAACATGGGTGATGAAAAGAAAAT
>NW_006408920.1:1623203-1625076 GCF_000296735.1 Chrysochloris asiatica
ACTTCAAGATAAATCTTCAAAAGTTCTTCTTGATGATGAAGAAAACAACGTGTCATTAAAAACAAGATAGAAGGAAAAGATATGAATGAATATCAGAAAAATATGCTGAAACTTATTTTCCAGCATACAGATACTAAGACAAATAAAAGAGATGTGAAAGTAAAAGAGCTAGATAGAAAATTTCAAAGGAGAGCTCGAGAAGACAAAGTTAAGTATTACAATGAAATGTGCAAAACCTGGAGTTAGAAACACAAATGGGAGGAACAAGATCAGCCAGCATTTCTCAAGCTGAAAAGATTGAAGAAAAAAAATCAAGCCTTGACTTGCAATATTGAAGGATGCTATAGGCAAAATTCACCACTTGTCTAGCAGTTTGTCATACTGTGGTGCTTGCAAGTATCAGTGACATTGAAAGTTATACCACGGATATTTTAAATACCACCAGGATCACATATGGTAGATGGGTTTCAACTAAACTTCTAGACTAAAGCAGACTAAGAAGAAGGAAAGAAGGACTTCTTGAGAATATTTAGTCATGGAAAACCTTATGAATAACAGTGGAACACTCTCAACACCAGATCATTGAATACTGAAACATGATGAAGAGCACCCGAACATTGTCAGATACAGAGCTGGAAGTTGAGCCCCTCAGATTTGAAGTCAATAAAGTTACAACTGGGGAAGAGCTGCCACTTCAAAATAGAGTTGACCATGATAACGTTAAAGGAGTAAAGCCTTTGGGATCTTCATTTACTGTTGGGGCACAACTCAAAATGAAGAGAAACAGCTATAAACATTCATTTAAAATTGGAACATGGAATGCAGAAAGTATGAATCTAGGAAAATTGGAATTTGTCAAAAATGTAATGGTACACATAAACATTGATATACTAGGCATTAGTGAGCTGGAATAGATTGGCATTGGTCATTTTAAATCTGACCGTCACATAGCTTACTATGCTAGGAATAACAGTTTGAGGAGGAATGGAGCCTCCTTCATTGTTCAAAAGAACCTATCAATATCAGTCTTAAAGTACAAACCTGTCTGTTACACCTATAAGGAATACCGGTTAATACCATTATTATTCACATTTATGCACCAACCATTAATGCTAGTTATGATCAAATTGAAGAACTCTACCAACTTCTTCAGTCTGATATCAGTCAAACCTGCAATCAAGATATATGTTTGATAATTACTGGTGATTGAAATGCAAAAATTGAAAAAAAGAAAATATGGCTTTGGTGATAGATATGATGCTAGACATCACATGAGAGAATTTTGCAATACCAATGACTTCTTCATTGAAAATACCTCTTTTTAGACAACATAAAAGACAAGTATACTTACGGATCTCACCAGATGTAATATACAGAAATCAAATTGATTACATCTGTGGAAAGAGATGGTGGAAAAGCTCCATATCATCAGCTAAAACAAAGCCAGGGGCTGACTGTGGAACAGACTAGCTCAGATGCAAGTTCATGCTGAAACTGAAGAAAATTCAAACAAGTTCAAGAAAGCCAAAATATGACCTTGACTATATCCCACCTGAAATTTGAAATCATCTCAAAATAGATGTGATGCATTAAACACAAAAGATCAAAGACCAGAGGAGTGGTGGGATGACATCAAGACCTTCATACAGGAAGAAAGCAAAAGGTCATAAAGAAGACAAGAAGAAAGAAGGAAAAGACCAAAAAGAACATCAGAAGAGTCTCTGAAACTTGTTCTCCAGCATAGAGATGCTAAAGTAAACATAAAATATAAGGAGGTAAAAGATCTGAATAGAACATTACAAAAGGCAGTTCAAGACACAAAGTCAAATATTATAAGGAAATGTGCAAAGATCAGGAGTTAGAAAACCAGAAA
>NW_006408920.1:1625571-1632325 GCF_000296735.1 Chrysochloris asiatica
TACATGGAACGAGGGATAGCATTACTGACATCAGAGGGATCTTGGCTGAAAGGAAAGAATATCAGAAAGATGTTTACCTGTGCTCTATTGATGACACAAAGGCTTTTGATTGTGTGGATCATGACAAGCCATAGACAGCATTGCAGAGGCTGAGTATTCTGGAACACTTATTTGTGCTCATGAGGAACCTGTATATAGATCAAGAGGCAGTTGTTTGAACAGAACAAAGGAACACTGCATTGTTTAAAAATAGGAAAGATATGTGCCAAAGTTGTATTATTTCATCATATTTACTCAATTTGTGTGCTGAGCAAATAATCCAAGAAGCTGGATTATATGAAGAAAATGTGGCATCTAGATTGGAGGAAGACTCATTAATAACCTGCATTTTGCACATGATACAACCTTGCTATCTGAATGTGAAAAGATTTTAAATACTTACTAATGAAATTCAGAGACTACAGCCTTTTGTATGGGTTGCATCTCTATATAAGGAAAACAAAAATTCCTCTCCCCTGGAACAATGAATAACATCCATATAAATGGAGAAAGATTGAAATGGTCAAAGACTTAATTTTGCTCAGATCAACCATCAACACTCATGGAAGCAGCAGTCAAGAAATTAAGTAACATATTACATTAACCAAATTGGCTGCACAAGACCTCTTTAAAATGTTGAAGAGCAATGATATCAGTTTGAAGACTAAGGTGTGCCTAAGCCATGTGATGGTATTTTCAATAACCTCATATACTTGAAAAAGTTGGACATTAAATAAGGAAGATCGTAGAAGAATTGATGAAATTGAGCTATGATGTTGGAGGACAATATTAAATGTACTATGGACTGCCTGAAAAACAAACCAATCTGTGTTGGAAAAGTACAGCCAGAATACTCCCTGGAAGCCAGGGTGCTCAGACTTTGTATATCAAACTTCAGACATATTGTCAGGAAGGACCAGTCCCTGCAGAAGGCTATCATGATTGGTAAAATTGAGGTTTGGAAAAAAAAAGAGGAATATCCCCAACAAGATGGATTGGCACAGTGATAGGAATGATGGACTCCAATGTAGCAATGATTATAAGGTTGGCACAAGATCGGGTGGTGTTTCATTCTGTTGTGCCTAGGGTCACTATGGGTCAGTACTGACTCTTTGGCACTAATAACAACAATGGGCAAAATAATGAAAGATGCAGAAAACATTATAAGAAGATGGAATGAATATGCACAGTGGTTGATGTTTAAGTACTTTATGAGATAGCATATGATTAGGAGCAAATGGTACTGAAAGGTGAAGGCCAATGTGCACTGATGGCATTGGCAAAGAACAAGGCTCTGGGAATTTACCTTATACAAAATGAAATCTTTCAATACACTGATGCAGCACTTGAGGCACTCACTCATCTATGCCAAGAAATTTGGAAGACAGCTACCTGGCCAACTGATTTTAACAGATCAATATTTGTGCCAATTCCAAAGTGAGGTGACCTTACAGAATGTGGAAATCATCAGACAATACCATTAACATTGTGGCTGATGTCAGATTCATCTTGGCTGAATGTAGAGAATACCAGAAAGATGCTTACCTGTGCTTTATTGACTATACAAAGGCTTTTGACTGTTTGGATTATAACAAAATATGGATAACATTGTGTAGAATAGGTATTCCAGAACACTTAGTTGTGTTCATGAAGAATCATTTCATAGACCAACAGAACAGGAGGTACTGAATGGTTAAAATCAGGAAAGGTGAATGCCAGGTTTGTATTCTTTCACCATACTTATTTATTCTGTTTGCTGAGCAAATAATCTGGAAAACTGGGTTATGTGAAGGAAAATATGGCATCAGGATTGGAGGAACACTCATAACAACCTGTGATATACAAATTATGCAACCTTTCATTTTGAAAGTGAAGAGGACTTAAAATACTTATTGATGAGCTTCAAAGAGCACAGCCTTCAGCATGGAATGCAGCTCAGTGTAAAGAATACAAAAATCACCACTTGGCCAATAAATGGTGGAGGTGTTGGTGGTGGAGGTGTGCCATGGAGTCAGCTCCAACTCATAGTGACTCTGTATAGAGTTTCCAAGGCTATAAATCTTTACAGAAGCAGAACACCTCATCTTTCTCCGGTGTAATGGCTGGTAGTTTCAAAATGCTGACCTTGATGTTAGCAGCCCGACTCATAACCACTACACTACTAGAACTCCTTGGGCCAATAAATAACATCATGATAAATGGAGAAAAGATTGAAGTTGTGAGAGACTTCACATTGCTTGGACCCACTGTCAGTACTCATGGAAGCAGCATTCAAAAAATCAAGTGAAGTATTTCATTAGGCAGATCTGCTACACAAGACTTCTTTAAAGTTTTCAAGAACAAAAATGTCAGTTCAAGGACCAAGGTGTGCCTGACCCAAGGCATGGTATTTTTAATAGCCTCATATGCATGAGAAATTTAGACAATGAATAAGGAATACCATAGAATAATTTACACATTTGAGTTGTGGTTTTAAAGAAGAATATTAAAAGCACCATGGCATGCCAAAAAAAAATAAGCAAATCTAGGTTGGAAGAAGTAAAGCCAGTATGCTTTATAGAAGATAGGATAGCAAGAGTTTTGCTCTCATACTTCGGGCCAGACACTATAGAAAGACATCATTCTTGGTAAAATGGAGGGTCAGCTAAAGAGGAGAAGACCCTTCTAGTGTCTGGATTTACTTGATGTGGCATTTCTAATTAAAGTCTTCTTAATTCCCACCAACTGTTTTGTTGTTGTTGTTAAGTTCTATTAAGTCTATTCCGGCCCATAGCGACCCTATATAGGGTTTCTTAGGACTAGCTGGTGAGCTTGAACTGCTGATCTTGCAGTTCACACGGCACATTAATCCACAGGTTGGGACTATGCAAATAAAGTATATGGGATTCTAAAACTGGAATTTGGTAAATTTGCCCTCCAGGTAGGCTTAAAAAGAGCCATCTCAGAAGCAGAGACAGAAGATTCTGGGAATACCAAGAGGAAAAAACATGTGTGATACCATTGTTGTTGTTGTTGTTATTATTAAGTACCGTTGAGTCAGTTCTGACCCATAGCGACCCTGAACAGGGTTTCCGGGGCTGTAAATCTTTACGGGAGCAGAAAGCCTCATCTTTCTCCCGCGGATCAGCTGGTTACAGATGCCTGTATAGTGAATAAAGCTGAGTGCCTGTGGGCAGGATACTGACTTTAAGAATGTGCCTTTTGAGCATTCACAGGCTGGCTAAAACAACTTTGTAACACTTGCCGGAACAGGGCAGAAGCCAAGAGACCACCAGTTAGAGGCCAAATATAAGAAAGAAGCATACATTCAATATGGCAGACGTCTGCCTCCTGAGCTTTTCTGATCCTGAATTGTACCCTTTTCACTTCCCTAAAAAACTCCATATTCTCAAGTATTGTTATGAGTTCTGTGTGGTCATTGCAAGGGATTATTGAAACCAGATGTGAAGTAGAGAATGCTGTGGGAAGGACAATTGGTGTCAGAATAGGGTAAGGAAGATAGATGGATGGAAGAATGCCTCGCTTCTGCTTTTTAGGTATTAGCCTTGGGATGATTTTGAGTATGATTGTCTTTCCCTTTGTGAAGTCATGGTAAGTCATGCATGGTCCCCACATGGTTTTTGCAATGCCCAATAAGATGGATTGGCACATTGGCGGTAGCAATGAATTTAAGCATAATAACTGGGCAGTGTTTTGTTCAGTTGTGCTTTGTGTCTCTCTGTATGTTGGAACCAACTTGATGACACCTAACAATAGAAATAACAAGTAGCTAGAGGCTAGGTGGGCTATTAAATAACCTACAATGCAAAGGATACGCTTCACAACATATCATTTGTGTGATAAATGCGCTATGATTGACACATCCCGGGCTAGGGTAAGAGAAAAGGAAAGGAACCTCATAAATATGAAAGTAGTTGGTAACAGCAAGAAATCACCTATTTCAGTCTAAGGATGTAGCTTGCAATGGACTCACTGAGCCCTGTAAGCACTGAATGAGTTTGCAAAAAATACGCATCTTAATTCATATAAATGCTCTTAATATCATCTATACTAGCAAGATACACTTGTAGCCTTCCCTTTATAAATAAGTGATGATTTTCTTTCTATCATAGATAGCAGGTTTTCCACTAATTGATAATGCAACTCTTATGCCTACTTTTGGCCTCATACTTTACTGTCTTACCAATCGCTATTTATAGTCCACCCTTGGTCCAGTGATCCATGCCTAGATACCTTTAAGGAAATGGTGTTGTGCAAAGGAAGAAGTTCTACATCTGATCCAGGAAGCATCAGAGAGGATCAGCTGGAGATTGTTCCTGAGCAATATAGTGATTGAGCATCCTGCATCCCTTCACATATACATCTTCCACCTCAAAAATAAAATTTTCATGTCATACTGTCATACAATAATTTAAAAGTCTCCATTCTGGTGTGGCACTGTAGGATAAACACTAGACTCCTGATTTCAAGGTCAGCAGCTTGAACTCACTAACCTCTCTTCAGAAACCCTATGCAGGGTCAATAAGAGTCTTAACCAACTCTAAGGCACTTAACAACAATAAGAAGAACATTCTATAAAAACATTAATCAGGAGAGTAGAGAATGCTATTTCTATTGTTTGTAGGCTTGATATGCATAATGTTTTTTCTTGCAAAACCATGATCCTTTTCTTAAAAAATCATTGTGATGTAATTACTTTCACAAGATTGACAGCAACAGCCAATCTATTATAGATTTTTATGACATGTTAATTTCCCATCTGTCCAAAGCACTTTTTTTCTATGGCAGCATTTTAGAAAAAAATTATGCGTATTGAAATCTCGCTCTTCTTCTAATTGCAGGTTGACAATTATCAATGCAATATTCCTGCTAAAAGAGAAAGCATGCCTCTTCATTTTTCCAAAAGGTCACTTTTATTAAAATATGATACTTCATTGTAACTTCCAAGTCGAAGATTATTTTCTAGTAAAATAAGCAGACTCTCTCTCTTTTACCTTTGTCTCTAATCCCCAAATTACTTTTTACATTTACTATATCCAAAATTCACTTGTGAAATTTGTTTTGCATTAAGTACTTACTGAGGTTTAATTGACATATACCATACAATTATGAAATTAATGTTGACTTCTATAAATACATTGTGATTGCTGTGCATGAATAAACCACTGACAAGTTGATTGTTATCTATTTCTTCTTATGAAAGTGAGTCAAAAAACTTAAGTCTATATGAAAATATAGAAATAATTATCTACATTTATTTTCATTTTTTATTTCTGCTCTGCTAGATGTAGATAACTTTGTGCCAACATGCTAATTCCTTTGTCTTTCTGAGTGACTGGGAGATTATGGACTGGCCAAAAACCTAGGCTGGTTGGTTCTCATAACAAGAAACCTCAAACTTGACTTATAGATATTTTTTGAGTGCAACATTTCAAAAATGTTGAGAAGCATTAATTCATATTTCTACATATGGAATATATTATTTTACCATTATAAAAGGGAAACAAGATTGATGAAATTGAAAAGGAAGAAGAGAAGATGATGGAAGTTGGTAGAGGTCAAAATGAAATAAAATGAAAGAGGATCTATAGAGATTATTTAAATTAGGGACCAACTATAATGCATAATTTTTTTCAGCCTAATAGTATTTAGAAAATACTCTATAAATACAGACATTTAAACAAAATTAACAGAATGAAGAAGAAAAAGGTATTAAAATCCATTATTATTTCAAAACGAATGTTCTTGATGAGAGGAGCAAAAGTCAATTGCATTTTAAAAATAACCCCCTCCCCCCAATAAATACCCTTGTACTTTCTCCCACTTAATAATCCCTTTATGAATAAGAATTTTATAGTCTTCTTTCTCAGGTGATTCAAGTGGAAGCCTTCATTTTGACTAAAATGCCACTAAAATGATGGGACAAAAAGAAAAGTAATATTAGTGAGAAAGGTAAATTTAGCAGTGCTGATTAGATAAATACTCAGCTGATGTGACAATTATTGAAACTAGCATTTGCAAGTTGCATTAGATCTGAACCTTTTTTCATTTAATTTATTAGAATGCTCTGAATACAGATTAACTTCCTTATCCTAATATTTCGTGCTTCATTAGCATTAAAATGAGAACTGCAAGTTCCTTGGAATAACCTTTAAATTGTTTCTTCTAACTTCAGAATAACTTCTGACAGCATCTCTAAATCTCCTTGAACTATTATTTTGTCATGTTCAACCTCTCTCAAGCTGTTTAATTTAGTCTTTACCAAGGGCTAGAGTTTTTAAAATTGAATTTTAAAAGCAATCCATGAATTTTGTCTTGGAGACTGGGGGCACACAGTAAAATTCTTGCAACCCTTTATTTAGATTTGTTAGTAAAACTTCAGGCCAGATGGAAGCTTTAAGAATAAGTCCCTAAAATATACCAAGGGACATAGTGAGGGTGGTCTGATACAATGTTTTATGCATGATGTTTTCTCCAAATGTCCAGCAGCAGAAAAGAAAGGGTAAACATTGAAGTTCTTGTTACAATGCCTGCTGCTTTTACGAAGTACTCAGGAAAGAAATTTGCTGACGGCACTGGCTTGGTATAGGTTACATTAGTTAGAGAGCACAGAAACCAAATGATTTCCTAGAAAAGGTATTTTGAAAATGGAGCAAAAACTAATGGGAGGAGAAAGACAGAGAGAGAGAGAGAGAGAGAGAGAGAGAGAGAGAGA
>NW_006408920.1:1632425-1638366 GCF_000296735.1 Chrysochloris asiatica
AAAGAAAGGAAAAAGAACTCTTACGAAAAGACTGAAGAAACATTTGCAGGCAATGCTAGAAAGAAATAACAAGTTCTCGATTTTTTAAAATCATTTCTTATATGACAAATGGGACCATGGTGGCACCGTACGACAAACTCTAGACTGTAAACCACAAAGTCAGTGTTTCGAGCCCGTCAGACACTCAACAGGAGACAAATAAGGCTTTCTGCTCCCACAAAGATTTATTTTTTAAAAAGCCTCAGAAGCTTTGTACAGGGTTGCTATGAGATGGCACCGACTCAAAGGCAGTTAGCGTCACCAACAATTTGATAGTTAAACAGATAAAAAATATTACCTGCACTGCTGTAGTTGTTAATTGCCATCAAGTCAGTTGAGTTCTGACTCACATGGCCCTATATAGGGTTTCCATGGAGTGGCTGTTGAATTTGAACCGCTAACCTTGCTGTTCAAACTGATATTGCAGGCCAGTGCTTATTCTACAGCACCACACCAGGGCTCCATTATATGGCTATTCCTTCTTGAATCACATAATGACAGTAGGCATATGATCTAAAACACATTTTACAATTTTGCTAATAGAGATATTTTGTGAAACTTTTAACTCAAATTTTAAAGTGCATTTCAACCATGCACATGCTTTAAGATTTCCTGATTTAAAACAATAATCTCCAGAAAAATAAAAATGAATTGATTTTATGCATGCTTCCAGGTGAAATGGACCAATTTCAAACTCTATGATTTTTAATCGTATCTGCGAAAGGATATTTAAGGCACTTCAGGAAATTAAATTTTTGTTTCTTTTTCAAATGTGCTAAATTAAACCAACCATTTAAAATATATCACAGAATCACACATTTTGACTTGGATTTTCAACACATTTGAAAGGAAGTTATATTACTTTGAGATTATCATATTTTACTAACAATGATTATATATATGTCTATATTATTACATTTGTTATGTGCCATTGAGTTAATTATGACTCGTAATGACTCTGTATAGGGGTTTTAGAGGAGCACCTGGTGGGTTTGAACTGCTGACTTTGTGGTTTGCAGTCCAGCTTATCCTTATCATCCCCCAGGACTCCATATATTTAAAGAATATTGGTTGTCAGGTTTAAATAATACATATTTCATTGAATAACTATTATTTTCTCAGAGCTTTTTATTTCCATTTCCAATTTTCTCTATTTATAGTATGTTGTTGTGGCACTGAGTTGGTTCCAAGTCACAGTGACCCTGCATAGGGTTTCTGAGGGGCAGAAGGTAGGTTTGAACTGTAAACCTGTGGTTCGAAGTCCAGTGCTCATACACAGTGCTATACCAGAAGTTCAATGAACATAATTTGACATGTGATTTTTCTTTCTAATGATGATGATTCTGAAACTTATGACATTTTTATTTGTTGTTAAGTATTGCCAAGATGGCTCCAACTCAAGCGACACTGTATGGGCTTTTTGAGGAGTAGCTGGTGAGTTTGAACTGCTGACTTGCAGTTAACAAAACAGTGCTTATTCCTACAACGCCACACCAGTAATCTGAAACTTATGACTAATTTGTTCCAAATTGGCCTTTATATATAAAACTGAAGATTGGCTTTGTAACTAATTCAATTTTTCATTTAAGTAAAATCCTTCAATCTGTATTAGAATAGCCATCAGTGCTTACCTGTCTGTAGTAGCCAAGTGTCCTTTGCCGACTTATACATGGTAATAAAACACAGTGGAATAAATTGTTTTGTATTGTCACTTGTGGTTTCCTATTATAACCTTCACAGGAGTGTATTCCTTTTCCTGTCTAGTGCTAAATGCTTAAAAAAATAATAGTACAGATCTTACCCACTGAGAGAACACTTATGAATATATTTCAATTCCTTCAGCAGGAATAAGTTAATAGACAAAAAACTTCTTTCTGACATAATTTTGATGTAGAATTATTATCATTATTATTGTTTGCTATGGCAAAGAAACATTTAAGCCAATTCTATATATTACATGGAGTCCTGGTGTGTTGCTTGCAGATAAGGACTTGACTGCTAATCGCAAGGTCAGTGGTTCAAACACTATTCAGGTACACTATGAATCAGATTTGACACTGTGGCTCTGAACAACAAACAAAATATATTACATTTGGTAGCGTGGTGGATCTGTAGGATAAGAAATGGATTGCAAACAACAAGGTCAGTAATTCAAGTACACTAACCATTACTTGAGAGACAGATGAAGCTTTCTGCTCCAGCAAAGATATACAGCCTAGGAAACCCTATACAGGGTTAGTATGAGTTGGAACAACCACTCGTCTGTCAGTTTGTTGTATTGTGGTAGATAGTGTGTTGCTGTGATTCTGGAAGCTATGCCACGGGTCTTTAAAATACCAGAAGGGTTTTCCATGGTAGAGAGGTTTCAGTGGAGCTTCCAAACTAAGACAGATTAGGGAGAAGGAGATGCAGACTACTTCTGAATGCTTAGACATTGAAAACATAATGAGTAGCAGCTGCAAATAGTCAGATAATGTGCCAAAAGATGAAAACATGAGTAGCACCAGAATATTGTCAGCTATAGTGCTGGAAGATGAGCATTTCCAGTAGTTGTTGCAATTAGGAGTTGTCAAGTTGGCTCGTACTCATAGTGACCTTGTGCACAACAGAACTAAATAATGCCCAGCCCTGTGCCATCCTCATCATAGTTATAATGCTTAAACTCATTGCTGCTGCCACTGTGCCACTCTATCTTGTTGGAGGACTTCCAAAATTCTCTGACCCACTACTTTATTAAGCATGGAGAACCAGGGATGAGACCCTCCTAAAAACATGTCCAAAGTATGAGAGACAAAGTCTTATCATACTGGCTCTTAAGGAACATTCTGGATTTACTTTTTCAGCACATATTTGTTTGTTCTTCTGGTAGTCCATTATAATTTCATTATTCTTCTCCAACACCATACTTCAAATGCATCAATTGCTTGGTGGTCTTTATTCATTGTCCAACTTTCACATGCATATTGAAAATATTGTAACTTGGAACAGGTATAGGTATTCCTTTAACTGATACTTTTGTTATTGAACACTTTAAAGAGGTCTTGTGCAACAAATTTTTCTAATTCAATATGTCACTTGATTTCCAGACCACTGCGTCCATGACTATTGATTGATAATGAATCCAAGCAAAAGGAAGTCTTTGACAATTTCAATCTTTTCTCCATTTATCATGATGTTATTTATTAGTCCATTGTGAATATTTTTGTTTCTTTTCATTGAAGTACATACAACCTATATTAAAGGCCATGGTCTTTGATCTTCATCAGTAAATATTTTAAATTCTCTTCACTTCAGCAAGAAAGGTTGTGTCATCTGTATATCTGAGGTTTTTCATAAGTCTTCCTCCAATCCTGATACCATGTTCTTCTTTATATAATCCAGCTTCTTGGATTATTTTCTCACTATACATATTGAATAAATATAGGGAAAGAATACAATTATTACATACACCTTTCCTGATTTTAAAAGTTTAAGTGTCCCCTTGTTCTATTCTAATGATTGCCTCTTGGTCTATGTACAGGTTTCTTATGCACACAATTAAGTGTTCTGAAATACCCTTTATATCCAATTCTATCCAAAGTTTGCTTTGATCCACACAGTTGAAAGCCTTTGCATAGTCAATAAAGCACCAGTGAACATTCTGGAAATCTCTGCTTGCAACCAAGATCCATATAGTGTCAGCAATGATATCCTTTAGTCCTACAACCTCTTCTAAATACAGCTTGAGTGCTTGAGTTTTTTGTTCATTGTTGATATACTGATGCATCCATTTTTTTAAATTATGTTCAACAATATTTTATGTGCATGTGATATTGTTTGATAATTTTTGCATTTTTCTGGGTCATCTCTCTTTGAATACCTTTTTCTTTTTTCCTATATGATGTTAATGATATCATTCCACAACTCTTCAGGTCTTTGGTAATTAATATCCAATGCATCAAATTGCTTTTGAGATGGTCTTTAAATTCAGGTAGGATATGTTCAGGGTCATATTTTTGCTCTTATAGACTTGTTTTCATTTTCTTCTGCTACCGTCTGAACTTGCATTTGATCCTTGATGGTCTGTTCCAGAGTTTACTTCTGCCTTTGTTTTGGCTGATGATGTTGAACTTTTCTACCATCATTCCCACTTTGTATTGTATATGGCTAGGTTCATGTGTATGTTGTTGTTGTCGTTAGGTGCTATCAAGTCAGTACTGACTTATAGCAACCCTATGTAAAGCAGAATGAAACACTGCTAGTTCCTGGGCTAACCTCACAATTGTCTGATGTCAGCAATGCTGTCCCTCGTTCCATATCTTAGTGAATCAGACTTGAGCCTCTGAAAGTTCTCTGTCAATGTGTGGTTGCAACCGTTTTTATATTACCTTTAGTAAAACATTACTTGCATGGGATATCAATGATATCATCAAATGATTACTGAAGTCCATTGGATCTCCTTTCTTTGGAATGTACTTCATGACTGATCTTTTTGATGATGAATATGATGCCATTCCTCTTCAATTTGTCATTCCTGACATAGTAAACCATGAAATTGTCAGAATCAAAATGGCCAATACTAGTCCATTTCAGCTCACTAATGCCTAGGATATTGATGTTTATGCATTCCATTTCATTTTTTGACAATTACCAATTTTCCTAGTTTCATATTTTATACATTCCATGTTCTGATTATTGTATGTTTACAGCAGTTTCTCTCCATTTTGAGTTGTGCTTCATCAGCAAATATAGATCCTGAGGGCTTTACTTCATTTGCATCATCAGGGTCAACTCTACTTTGAGGAGACAACTCTTCCACAGTCATATTTTGATTGACTTCCAATCTGTGGGACTCATCTTCTAGCACTATATCTGACAATATTCTGTTGTTCTTCACCATATTTAAATATTTAATAATCTGATGGTGACAGTGTTTGACTGCTATTCATATGGTTTTCATGGACTAAGTATTTGGAAGTAATCCATCTGTCCTTCTTTTCCCAAAGCTCAGCTGAAACCTCTCCACCATGGGTGAAACTGCTGGTATTGAAAATACAAGGGGCATAACACACAATCAACCACAGTATGACAAACTGACAGATGAGTTGTGGATACTAGGCATTAGTGAGCTGAAATGGACTGGTACTGGTCATTTTGTATCTGACAGTCAAAAGATTTACTATGCTGGGAATGAAAAATTGAAGAGCAAAGTCATTTATGTATTATCAAAAAGAACATTTCAAGATCAGTCAAGAAGTACAATGCTATCTGTGATAGGAGAATATCCATATGCCTACAAAGAAGACCAGTTAGTGCCACTATTATTCTAATTAACACACCAACCACAAAAGTTAGTGATGATGATATTGAAGAATTCTACCAATTTTTTCAGTCTCAAATTAATAAAACATGAAATCTAATGTATCAACAATTACTAGTGATTAGAATGCAAAGGTTGGAAACAAAGAGGAGAGATCAGTAGCTGGAAAATATGGCCTTGGTGACAGAAATGATGCTTGAGATCACATGAGAGAATTTGCAAAATGAATGACTTCTTCATTGAAAATACCTTTTAAACAACATAAAGGACAACTAATCACATGGAATTTCATAAGATGGCAGATCAGGTTAATGTGCAATGAGGAGATCCATCACCAACAACACAGAATACCGGACCAAACAGGCTCAGGGGATGGTGCTAGAACTCTGAAACACAATTAAAGGAATATTTAGAAGCTTGAAAGGCTTATAGTTAGAGGAATTTGTAGCAGAAAGAAGAAATCCATTGCTTTCTAATTCAAGATACTCAGCTACTTCCAGAGCTACTACCATCTTGGGAGAGACCAAGTGGGGGAAAGATCAGAACAGCCATGAATGCCTGACAGAACCACAGAGAATCAGGTGTGGACATTCCTTTTTTTTT
>NW_006408920.1:1661799-1683135 GCF_000296735.1 Chrysochloris asiatica
CCTCAGAATCACAGCAACTCAAACCACCACAGCATGACAGACAGACGAGTGGTGGCCGTTTGGTTTTATGTCTATACTGTCTCTTTAAATTTTGATGTCAATCTTGATACAATCCTGATATAATCAAGATACAATCAAGATGTTCTCTCCTAATCCATCAATCCTGGTACAATTAAGATAAG
The DNA here is from genome assembly GCF_000296735.1 of Chrysochloris asiatica. NCBI lineage: Eukaryota > Metazoa > Chordata > Mammalia > Afrosoricida > Chrysochloridae > Chrysochloris > Chrysochloris asiatica. The sequence goes on from NW_006408920.1 coordinate 1,661,982, forward strand.
CTCTCCCCAGACACTTATCACAACAATATTCTATCACTTTTTTCTATTTGGATATGACCATAGGACAACACAGGTAAAAACCAGGTGGATATGCAAAAGATAGAGAAGGAGAGAAATGAAGATCTTAAAAGGGTATGTACTTTTGAAATAGAAAATAGTTATCTTAACTAAAATAGAGAATTTTTAATTCATCAATCAATCAAAGCAAAGATATACCCACACAACCCATTATGAATGTATTAAGATTACTTTTAGATTACAGAGTTATAGCTTTCTTTACATGGTATACTCTGGTTGACTCAAATTGTACATATCGATGGCTTCTATTCTATGCTTGTTTCTGTACTAGATGTTTGGTATATAATTGTGACTCTGATGTTGTTTTAAAAATATTTGAATTCAGAAAAAGATTCAAAGAAGTACATAGTGAAATGTTATAATAAATAACCTGGGGGCAAAAAAAAAAAAAAATCAGGTTTTGGAATTGGGAAAGCATTCTTAGATAAGGTAAGATGTAAAATGAAACAGAAAAGATAAATGAAAACCCTTCCAAATGAAAGAATATCTAAGAAAAGGGTATTTCAGTAAAGAAAGCAATATATATAAATGTCCTAAAATAAGGAAAAACATAATTAGATTCCAGACTCCCAAATAATTGAATCTACTCAGAGCAAAGATCATAAAAGTAAGTGGCAGTGGAGTAATGAGATATTTAGGCAAAGAGACAAGAAAAGGTGAGTTCATTCAGGGATTTTTTCATGAGGTATGCATATAATACTGCAAGGTCAATGGCAAGTCAAAAACTTGAAAAGAAGTAGACGGGGTTGTGTTTGCATTTTGAAAGATCATATTTATTTCAGTATGATAGATGGATTAGGAAGACACCTAGTAAAGGCAGTGAGGCCAAGCAGGAGGTAATTGCAATGTTCTACATGAGCTATGAGCCAGGAACTACAGTGATTTCTTTGAACCATAAGCCAAATAACCAATCTGCTACATAAGAGTAAGGAAGGAATACAAAACAATTTGAAGTTATGCTTTCTATTAGAATCATATTCAAAAATTTATTCAAACTATTAATATTTTAGAGTACAAATATTGCTTACTAAATTGAATGAGAGTACCATAGCTTTAGATTTAGAGCTGTCCATGTTCTTAGTAGATACAGTGTACTAGTAATGAACACTATTTAAAATATAAGCAATTAAACTTTGTTTATTCTGCTGACATTTAATCTAATAAAATTTTCATCTATACAGTATGTAGGCCTTTTAAGTCTATACGGGATATGTTTGCTCTTAGCTTTGCCAAAGGCAAAATGTATTTTTGTTAATATAATGAGCATTATGCTTTCCTTTGTAATCCCTTATTTATGACTTATTCAGTATATTCTTTCAGTTGGTTCAAAGTGTTCTTTTTTTTTTTTTCTTTTGAACACTCATGAGACCTCCAATATGACTTTATTTTATATGAATTAAAGTGATAAGCTATTTTTTTTTTTTTAATGGTTTATTGTGAGTTTTATGATAGTTTACATGGGAGAACATTAGCTTTACGTTCATCCTATGGTGTATAATTTCTTTGCCACGATTATAATACCCTCCATGCATCATATACAAACCAAAGGGTATACCCAGTGATCCTGGCCCCTGCCCCAGTTGTCAGCACACAGCCCCTCTCCCTCTCTGGGTCTAGAGTCCCCAGCCACTCTATCTTTTCATGTCATCATCTCTGCCTCCATCTTTGGTGTGACTGTTTCTCTGGGTAGGGTCCCACACTCCACTTTTCTCCCTTGATGGTACCAGAGACCTCTGCTCCTGGACTGCAAAGTCAATCATTCCCCTCCTTTTGCTACAAAACATCTACCTTTACATTTCAAACCCTCACAATCAGTCCTGATAACCATTATTCACTATTGTACCACAAGTGACTTATCCCCATTTCCTTTCATTACCCTTTCCCAGACAGAATGGATACTATTCAGTGGAGATTTTACCTTCCTCTGTGCCCTCTGGATCTAGGCTCCCTCTTGAAAGCTTGTAAGCCAGTCACTTCTTGCCTTTTAGCCCTCCATTTTGGGTAGCCAAGGTCCAAGTTGCCCATCCCTGTCCTCTCCATGTGTGGAGGGGGTGGGAATGATCCTCGCTGTAAAGATTTGTTCCCTCTTTTTAGCTACTGCATCCATAGCTATAGGTTAAGTTCATCAAATTGTATCAAATTATTCTTTTTTATTTATTTTTCTTCCTTCTTCTGGTTGAGCTCTGATTATCTAGTCATTGAAGCCAGGTCAAGTGGGTATTATCTGCAAGTGTGGGTATATTTATGCATATGCTTTCTCTTCTTATCAGCTGGGTGCTTCACTCTGCATTCTAGTCCTCTGTGGCTATGTCACTGACTCTGGGCCCAAGAGTCCCCAAGGTCTTGCCACATTGGATAACCTATTCTTTTCAGGAATAACTAAATGGAACAAAGTAAATATGTCTTTCCTCAGTGACAAAGAAAAGCAGTTTATGGAGAAATTTGCATTTGGCAATGGATGTGTGCCAAGAACTTTTGATAGATCATAATTATAATTACCTTACTTTAAAATGCAACAATTAACTTAATTGTTAATTTCTATGACGCTTTCTTCCTCCCTGCGGATATTTTCCCTCCTTTCATTTTTCTGTTCTTTGATTTCAGTTGTTGTTAAGTTATTGTTAAGTGCTGTTGAATTAAATCTGATACATAGGTTTGAAAGACTGACCTTGCAGTTAGCAGAACAATGCTTAGCCTACAGCACCACATCAGGACTCCAGTTAGAAAATATTTATTAAATTATTTAAATTTAAGAGATCATAGCTGGATTATATGTAAAAATACCTAAAAATCTAGAGATAGATGCCTGGCTAATAAATAAAATGAATCTTCTTTCTCATTTGGATTTCTGGTGTGGCACCATATAATAAGCACTTGATCTCAAGGTCGATTTGAATCATGAAGTTCAAACTCACCAGCTGCTCCTCAGAAGCCCTATGCAAGGTTGCTATGAATCACATCTGACTTGATAGCACTTCACAACAGCATTTCCTCATTTATATAAAAACAGCACTTCAATAATGAAATAATAGAATGAATTTATAAGTATTAACATTCATAACAGGTGTGTTAATCCTGTTGTACCAACTATCAAGATATTAAGTAGTAATTGGATAAATATTAAATGAATTTAAAGTTTGCTAGTCTTGTTGCCAAAAAGTAGAATCTAATTATACTTACTTCTCACTTATCAATATGGTGAGACGTCAAAAAGCAAGCCCTTATGCAAAGATCAGTGTTATCTGAAAGTTACTTAACTTCCTTACCTACTGCTTTATGCAAACTCCTGCAGACAGGATTTGCATGATACCCAGGCAGAGGTGGCAGAAGAAAGTTCTACAGACCACAGCCTGCTATTGGGCAGTGGTTTCCAAATCTCCTAGTTCACAGTACCCTTCTGCTCCTTTAATCCCTACATCTCCCTGCTCTGAAGTTACCATATTCTCCTTTGCTTGGTACTGTACTCCTTTGACAGGTATTCTTCCTGGGATCCCTTTTCCTTCACATATGCTTCCTAAAGAGCAGTAATAACTTGTGCCTTTTGCAGTCCAATCAGCCAATTTGGTTCCTGCACCCCAAGGTGCTCCTATCCCTCTTTAACAGTATATGATATAATAAAACTACTGGCTTTCATGATTAAGGGCTGAGATTTTGCAAATTGTTTCCAACACTCTTTGCAATATGTTACTAACATATTTTACACTGTAATCTAACCTACACTCAAGGTAAAATACCTTTCAAGATTGACATAACAATTGGAGATTAAACTGTTCTTTTATTGTAGTTTATCAATTCTCAAAGATCCTATAATGATATATTTTATGTATTAGAATGTTTATTTTATATTTTATTGTTGCTATTGCTGTCAAGATAATCATCCTTATAAAATATTCCAACCACCAAAATGAAGCAAGTTAGTGATATTAAACTATTTCCCACATTTTATATTATTCATTAAACCTAGAAGGATATATGTAAAGTATATAAGAGCAGTTATATATTTAAGCTCCACACCCTTATCATTATTACACATTAGTGGATATTTTTGAAAAATTTCAATTACTACTACACTACCTATGAAGCCAAGGACCATACCTTAACTATGTAGAATCTTCAGTTTCTCATTAATTCTGTTTGTTTATTGAATTATTTTTTTTTTTACCTGCCCCTGTGACAGGTAATGAGACACAATTTATAAATTTCATAAAGAATCCAGCATATTTTTCATGTGATGTGAATAAACTGAAATCCATATTTCAAATTAAACTAGGCACAAATAATTTTCTCTTTGGGCAAAATAGGTTTATTGTATCCTCAAATACTAAATTTCTCACATTCTTTTTGCCCTATCATCTTGGCAGGCAAAGTTTGCAATAATCTGCCAAATATTCTATCAATTATTCAATTCAAACTTAAATTCTATCTTCTGATGAAACCTCATGTAATTCATAACGCTAAACAACTAATATTTACCTTTCTTTAAACTTCAAAATTGTTAAAGCACTTTTACATAGTTTTATTTTTTATACTTACAAATCCATAAAATTATTATTTAAATCCATTTTTTGAAGAATTATTTGAAGTTCAGGAGATTAAATGGGCTCAGGTTTCCATATCTAATGAGTGAAAGGTTTAGAGTTAATCCTATTATTTAATGTTCACTTTTGTCTATGTGTTTTGTGAGACAAATAAAGGCCATCTTATCTGTCAAAAAACAAACAAACAAAAAAAGCACCTGCCATCCCTCCCACAACACTTTCTGCTCAGCTTTCTTATAAAATTCATTGCAATGTCTGCTCAGAACTCAGACACCATACTCACAGGCTTATTAGGGAAGTTAACAGACTACACCACCATTCATCTTTCAGTTTGGCTTGTGTGTTACTGTGTTGCTGGAAACTAAGCAGGTAGTGTCATTCATGATGGACAGGTTCCAGTGGAGCTTCCAGATTAACACACTAGAAAGGAGAGGCTAAGAGCTTCTGAATGGTTAGTCACTGAAAACTTTAAAGAAAAGCATTAGAATATTGACAGATATTGTGTCTGAAGGTGAGCCCTGCACTTTTAAATGCATTTAAAATATGACCATGGAAGAACTGCTTTCTCAGTGTAGAGTTGATTTTAATGACATGGATGGAGCAGAGCTTTCTGGACCTTCATTTGCTGATGGACACAAGTCAAAATGAGAAGACACAACTACAAATATTTATTAATTTGTTGTTATTGTTGTATAGCGACCCTGTATAGAGTTTCCAAGGAGCAGCTGGTGAGCTTGAACCATCAACCTTGCAGTTCAAATGGCCGTGGGATGGACTGACAGAGTGACAGTAAAACTGGGTTCAAACATAACAACTATTGTGAAGATATTACAGGATCTGGCAGTGGTTTGTTCTGTTGTGAATAGGGTCTCTATAAGTTGGAACCAACTTGGAAGCACTTATCAGCAACCACAAGTTACAATGTAGTATCAGAAATGCACAGAACACAGCTATTTAAGTTAGGACATTCTCTCCTCAGTTGTGCCTGCAAGTGGGCCTTTTTCTTACTTTCTGCCCTACTTGGGCAATATTACAAAGCTCTTTCAAGGCTACTTATAAATGCCCAGATAACTCTCTACTCCCCTGTAAACTCGTTCCGAAGATACTCAGCTCTAGCACTAGGGTTTTGCTAACATAACTTCCCAATTAAAAGTCTGGAGGAACTCAATTCACAAGTGAACCTCCTGCCCAAAGGCACTCCATTTTACTTACACCATGGGCTGGAGCAAGCACACCACTTTATCAAATTCTCTGACGTTTATTTTGATGTTGTTATTTCTCTTCCATTTGTCTGCTGTCACAGCTTCTCTGTACTTGGGTAGAGAAGACAATGAGCACAGATCTCAGAGTCCAAAGGATGTGCTCCATTCCTGGCTCTTCTTGTTGGTAGTGAGAGTCCCCTTATGCTTCTGATGATTTATTTTATATCCACATTAGAGTTCCAAATTTTAAGTCACATTTTAGTCCTATTAGCAATCATGCAGAATCAAATAATCTATCAATATTTCACCCATATTTTCTGATCCAGATCCATCAGGAAAAAGTTATTTAGAGAGAATTTACAAAGACTTTGGCAAAATGAAGCATGTTAAATTAATTGTACCGCATCCTACAGCTCCAAATACTTTGAAACTTTCTAAAGAAGTATGCATACATTATATTGTGAGATGGCTTGAATTGTGCTGCACAAAAATACATGTTGCAAATCCTACCACTATACCATAATAAATTGTATTTCTTATGTTAATGATGCAGAATTAGTGAAGAGTGTGTGTTGAGTCAATATTTTTGAAATATAAAAAAGACTCAACTCAAGATAGCAAGTAGAGATTAGATAAGCTAGATGCCAAGAAACATGGGGATTTCCAAAGAATTAGCACAAAAAAATGTTGAAGAGACATGACTTTCTTTCAGATCCAACAGAGAGAAAACCTTCCTTTAGAAGCAGCACCCTAAATTCAGTCTTCTAGCCTTCTAAACTGTAAGAAAAGACAGTTCTTTTTGTTAGAATTACCAACTTGTAGTATTTCTGTTATAGTAGCACTAGACACTTATAACAGAAGGGGGCTGCCCAAGACTTGGGTAACATCCCAGTGGTACTGGAAGAAGAAGTTGAAGTCTAGGACTGAGAAGCCTGTACCCAAAATCTAGACAATTTGGCTAATACTTAGAATCTGGAAGGCAGAGACATTGCTGAAATGATTTCAGAGATCAGAGAATTATTTTAAAGGCTTAAGAGCTAATATAAATTTTTCTGTTGGTCTTTGGAATTCTTTGGTATTAGTTATCCCTTCCTTCCCTCAGATTGCTCCCATTTGTAATGGAAATGTCTATCTTATGACTGTTCCACCGTTGTGCTTAGATAGAAAGCAGATAACTTGTATTCTAGATTCCAGTGGTTCATAGATAAAAAGGAGTTTTGTGTTAGGATGCAATATGTCAAAGCTGACCCATATTTGCTTCAGATGTTTCAAAAGATGAGATTTTGGACTTAGAGCTAATTTAAGACTTTGGGGATGATACAAGGGGGTGAATATGCTTTACATGTAGCAAGAATATGAATTTTAGAGGGTCAAATATGGAATGTCATGGGTCAAACTGTATTTTTGACATTTTAAAATTCATAAAGTATGCACTAAATTTTCATTTTTTCTGAGCATTCATTCATTAAACAAAATGTATACTTTAAAGTGTGTGTGTACTTTGTAGAATGACCTATAACATTATAAGATGTTATAGTTTTAAGATAAAACTTTGTATTGTGAGTTGAGTGAAGGTTACAGAGAAGATGATCAGATTTACATTTTAAAAAATCATGACCCCTCTTTTTTTTAAATAAATGATTGCAAATCCCTCAAAAAGACAAAGCTGAGAAGAGATGAGGAGGAGGATGAAAGGGAAATATAAACCACAGGGAGGAAATGGAATAACTTATTTCCCTTTCATCCTCCTCCTCATCTCTTCTCAACTTTGTCCTTTTGATCTTGAATTGTTGACCACTCCATGGTGAGCATAAACCTTACTAAGTATTGCTTCAGTTCCGTCAGCTTGAGCAATGCTGCACGTTTTCTTCCTTTTTGGTATTCTGATTCCAGATCTTTGCACATTTTGTTGCAATATTTGACTTTATCTTCTGAAGCTGACCTTTGAAATTTTCTGTTCAGCTCTTGGACCTCCTCATTTCTTCCATTTCCTTTAGCATCTCTATGCTGGAGAGCAAGTTTCAGTGTCTCTTCTGACATCCATTTTGGTCTTCTCCTTCTTTCTTGTCTTCTTAATGACTTTCTACTTTCTTCCTATATGATGTTCTTGATGTCATCCTACAACTCTTCTGGTCTTCAGTCTTTAGTGTTTAATGTATAAAGTCTTTCATTCAGATGATCTCTAAATTCAGGTCACATTTTGACTCTCGTGGACTTGTTTTCATTTTCTTGAGCTTCAGTCTGAATTTGCATATGAGCAATCGATGGTCTGTTCCACAATCTGTGCCTGGTCATTTTTTGCCTGATGATATGGAGCTTGTCCATTGTCTCTTTCTGCAGTTGTAGTCCTGGTGTGATGCTATAGGATAAGTGCTCAACTGCACTTTTGGTGGTTCAAAGTCAACAGTTACTCCTTAAAAACCCTATACAATGTCACTTTGAGTCAAAACTGATTCACTGCACTTTATAATAACAATGTGTTCCACCATATTCATAGGTGGGTTTACAGCAAAGATAAATATGCAAGTACAAGTATCACCTCTTGGATCATTATGTATTTGTGCTATCATATAATTTGACTCTTTCTCAATCTATTCAGCCTGTGAATCTGTCCATCTATCTACCCATCAAACACTTGTTCTAAGGCTGTGTACATAGCAGTATTTTCTTCTATTCTCCTTGAACCCTAGCACCCCTCCCTGTGTCTTAACCTGTCTTCATCATTCTTCCTCCAATCTCATACTTTCTGTAACACACCCTCCCCATCACCACAGTTAACAGGTATCTACTCTCTAGACCACAGTTGACTGTGAATGATACAAATGGAATGAAGCCTGCAGGAACAGCATTTGTTGATGGGGCACAACTCAAAATGAAGAGAAACAGCTGTAAATAATCATTACTAATCAGAACATAGGATGTATGAAATATTAATGTAGGAAAATTGGAAATTGTAAAAAATGAAATGGAGCACATAAACATTCATACAATAGGCTGAAATTGATATTGACCAACTGATATTGACCAATCACTTGGTTTTCTATGCCAGGAATGACAAATTGGGTGGAAAGTTTTCATGTTGATTAAGTTTATTATTATGTTCATAAGGAGCCCTCCATCACACATTTGTCACTTTGTCATACTGTGGTTGCTTGTGTATTGCTGTCATGTTGGAAACTATGTTACTAGTATTTTAAATATCAGCTGGTGGACAGGTTTCAGTGGAGCTTCTAGATTAAGACAGTCTAGGAAAAATAAGAGGTGAACCACTTCTGAATAGTTAGCTAATGAAAACCTTATGAATAGTAAGGTAACATTGTCTGATATAGTGTCAGAAGATGAGCTCTCTCAAGTTAATAGGCATTCAAAATACTACTGTGGAAGAGTTACATCCTCAAAGTACAGTTGACCTTCATGATGTGGATGGAGCCTAATCCTTCATGATGTGTATTAGGACCTTAATTTACTGATAGGACAAAACTCAAAATGAGAAGAAACTGCTACAATCATGAATCTATAATCAGAATGCAGAATGTACAAATTATAAAAACAAAATGGAAAATATAAAGATTGAAAACCTGGGCATCAGTGAGCTGAAATGGACTGATATTGGCCATTCTGAATTAGTCACATGGTTAACTATGCTGGGAATGACAAATTGAAAACAAATGGATGGCATTTATTGTCAAAAAGAACTTATTAACATCTATCTTGAAGTACAATGTTTTCTGTGATAGGGCAATATCCCTATGCTTAAAAGGTAGACCAGTTAATACCACATTTATTCAAAATGAAAGCTAAATAGGAATCCTAGAAATAAGAAGATAAAAATGACAAACTTTTGTTAAGTAGCATTGAATCAGTTCTGACCCATAGTAACCTTGTATATGTTTTCCGAGGAGCAGCTGGTGAGTTTGAACTGCTGATCTTGTGGTTCAAACTAACTTTGCAATTCAATCCTTATCCTATGGTGCCACACCAGGACTCCATATACAGCAAAAAATGATGAATTAATAAATACTCAAGAAATGGTTGTGTATGTATAAATATATTGTTATTCTTTCTGAATTAAGCTTGTCTTTATTTTTCTAGTGGCACTATGAGTTAATACACTGGACTGCACAATCAGTATGAACTATAAGATCAGAAGTTCAAGCTCACCAGCTGCTCCTAACAAACCCTATAGAAGGTTGCTATGAGTTAGAACCTACTTGACAGCACTTAACAACAACAACAACATTTTACTAAAGTACTAGTACATAGTTTATCAGTTGTAAAACTATTCTTATTTATGACTTTGTGAATGATATTTGTTATTACAGATATCTCTTCTTTTTATTTATATTGATTTGGTATTAAAATTTATTTACCTTTTTACCTCTTTATTAGGCTAGCTATATCTCTTATTCATGCAGTTTATATGCTTAATTTTCTATATTTTAAATGATAAAATATTTTTAATCTCTAGGAGATGTTTCTTTATTTTTACTTAGTATTTCCTTGATGAAGCCAGTCAGATTAAAGCAATTCAAAGAAACCAAAAGTGTGCTATAAACTTCATTCAAGAATATCTGCTAGAATTTAATGTATAGCTCTTGAAAATAGCTGAACCATAGTAACAGAAGCATAATATTCATTAAAAAGCAGATACATTGGACTTTTAATATTTTAATACTTTGCCTTTAAAAAGTAGGTGAAGTGCTATTTGAAAGATATTGTCTTCTTTATAAGATTTCATTAAATTTTCAGGTGAATATTTCCCTGAGATGCTTGACTTAAGAACCGATTAAAATGAAAATGTGTCCAAAGAACCTTGCAAAAGATGCTGTTTGTTTGTCAGCTGGGAACATCTGACAAATTCTTATATGAAATATACGAGAAAATGTACTCCATTAAAAAGTAGCATTGCACCTGTAACAGATTTATACACGTCTACATTTCTAAAAAATGTAGACGTGTATAAAATAAAATAAAAGTAATTTGTAACTTAAGATTATTTCTGTGATATTTTGGTTTTTTCCCAATTCATTTTAAAAATTCTAGGCTCAACCCATTGTTAATGAAATACTTATTTTCCTTCCTAGAATTGAATAAATTCCTTCAAATTTTTATCTTTCTCAGACTAGCATCAGATGTTATTAAAATTCACTCGATAAATATTTCCATACCATCAGCTTCATCAAAATTTTATATGTATAACTGATATGTAAATAAATCAGTCCTGGTGTGGTGCTGTAGGATAAGCAATGGAATGTTAACCAGAAGTCGGTAGTTCAAACTCATCAGCAGCTCCTTGGAAACCCTATACAGTGTTTCTGTGCATCAAAACCAACTCAAGTACACTTACCAACAACAACAGTAAATGAGAACAATCAGTGGTATCATTGCCTTTGGTACAGATTCAAAGGCAGGGAACAGAGTGGAACATTTCACGGTAAAAAAAAGAAGGAATCAAGTTTGCCTTGGTTGGAGACTAATGGTATGGAAAAGCTGTTGAAGGGTTGACTAGAAATATTGCCTTATATGTGATTGGTTATTAACGTTACTAAATATTTAGCTTTCTATGATTCCAAACCAGTGAGAAAAAGTTACTGAAGTTGTTAGCTATTGATCAATTGTTGACCATTTTGAATGATTACTATAGAGATGATGGTTTGACTTCTGGCAATGTAAGATGACTATATTTTGCCAGAGATCTATTTTTATATATATGGTTTGCAATTCATTTTTCATATATTCAGATTTTTGATGCAGACTAGGTCTTAATGCTTTCATTTGTTTAACCTTTTCCTTGTTTATTCTCTTACTTCTTCAACAGCCTGTATTTTGCCCCAGTTACAATTCACACCAATTATCTGTTAGTTTGTCATATTGTGGCAACTTGTTTGCTTTTTACTGTGATTTCATATACTAGCAGGGTCATCAGTGTTGGACAGATTTTAATGGAGTTTCCAAAATAAGGCACATTAGGAAGAAAGACCTCTTGATCCAATTCTGAAAATTAGCCAAGGAAAACCTTTTGAATCACTAGAGAACATTGTCTAGCTCATTTTTGGAGGGCATGTCATCAGGAAAGAATCAATCACTGAAAGTAAACATCATGTTCAGAGAACTACAAAGCCAAAAAGAAATAGGTTGGCCCTTGGAAAGGCCAACTGCTATGCAAAACATAATGATAAACTCAAATTTTCTCAAAACTGTGAAGATTATGGAGAACTGATCAACATTTACTTCAGCTGTTTATAAGGTATACAATGCTAGCTATGTACCTAGCAAGACACATATTTGGTTATTTGGTTATGTCATTCTACAATGTGAGCACACATAAAGTATACTCTAAAATAAAACCAATTTTTGATGTAATTATCACCAAAGCAAAAAAAAAAAAAAAAAAATCTGTATTTACAAATATTGAAGAATAGTACATATGAAAATTCATAGGATATAAAATACTTATTGATGAATATCAAAATCTGCAACCTGCAATATGGATTGTACTTTAATATGAATTAAGTAAAAATCCTCACAAATGGACTAATAAATATTATCATGGTAAATGGAGAAAAGATTGAACTTGGTAAGATTTCATTTTACTTATATTTACAATCAACATTCAAGGAAGTAGCAGCCTATAAATCAAATAACACATCACATTAGGTAACTCTACCACACACAAAAATACTTAAAGAGCAAAAGGTATCACATTGAGGATTAAAGTGCACTGACTCAGGCTAAAGTATTTTTAATCACCTCATACACATATGAAAACTGGACTATGAATATGAAAAAAAAAAAAAAAAACAGATAAAAATTGATATGTTTCAATTATGCTGTTGGCGAAGAACATTGAAAGTACCATGGACTGTCAGATAAATATAAATCTATTTTGGAAAAAGTATGGTCAGATTACTCCTTAGAAGCAATAATGACAATATTTCATCTCTTGTATTTGCGTATGTTGTCAGAAAGGACCAGTCCCTAGAGAAGAATATCATGCTTGGTAAAGTGGAGAGCCAATGAAAGAGAAGAAAACCCTCAGTGAGATGAATTGACTAAGGACAGCAATAATAGACTCAAACATAAAAAATGTGAGGATGGTGCAGGGTCAGGCAATGTTTCATTCTGGTGTTTATAGTGGTTACTATAAGTCAGAATCAAATTAACAGTATCTAACAAGAGAAAAAAAAAAAGTAACCTTTAAATTTATTATGCTACATATTATGTAGATTCTAAATTACTACAATAATGTTTTCATTGATTTACTCACATTTATATTTCATCACCATTGTTATTATTGTTGTTGTTAGGTGTTCTTAACTAGGTTCCAACTCAGAATGCCCTTACACACAACAGAATGAAACACTTCCTGGCCCTGCTCCATCTGCACAGTTCTATTACACTTCATTTTTGCTGCCACCATTCCTATCAATCTTATTGAGGGTTTACCTGTCTTTCTTTCTTTCTTTTTTTATTTTGCTGACCCTCTACTTTTACTAAGCATAATGTTTTTCCCAAGGGACTGATCCCTCCTGACAATATGTTTGAAGTATGAGAGATGAAGTCTTGCCATCCTAACTTCTGAGATGTATTCTGTCTGTATTTCTTCCAACACAGATTTGTTTGTTCTTCTGGTAGACCATGGTACTTTTGATATTCTTCTAGAACACCATAACTCAAATGCATACTCAATCACCATATATATGTAAATACAGAGTAAATCTGTATGCACATTGTACTAGATATGGAGTCAATAATTATATTTTTGAACAAATATTATACTTCAGACCATTAAAAATATTATCACGGTGTTTTAGTCTTGAACATGAAAGAATAAGAAATTTCATCACCAGTTATATATGCCATTCATTCTCCTCACAATTATGAAGCACACGACATGTGCACACTTGTATATACATCCACATAATCTTTGTAATTTATAGCAATAACAAATAATACTTAGGGTTTTAACTTAGTTCTTAATCAAGCTTAAGATACCTTTAGTCTTTTGTAAACTTTATTTCTCAGAACGTTCTTGGAAGGTAATGTAAATGTTTTTTCTTCGGTAAAGAAAAGCATTTCCTAAGTTTTTCAAACTATTTATTGAATCAGGTGAGATCCTGTCATCCTTTTTATATTCAGGATCTGTATCAGATTTGCTTTGGCGTTAACCATATACAAATTATTCTTGCATCTTTCTTGTTATTCAGGTAAAATGATGGTGAGGATAAACTGTTGCCAGATTCAACCAGTGAATCTCTTAACTAGGTATACAATATATTCACCTAAAAAACGTTTATGAACTATTGTTGTTTTGGATGTTTTCTATCCAAATTGTTTGGTATGTAGAGAAGTATCAGTGTTTTAAAAGTTTCCTCAAAGATTCAATTGGGCATAACTCCAGCCTAAGACAATCATAACATACTTAAATCTACAGATGACATAGTTACTTACAATGAAATTTTTTATGCCTGATAAAATGCAAGATTGAGCACAGGAGAAAGTCTTTATGTCTCCAGATTCCTGTCTGCACCAATTCCTTCCTTCACTAATCCTTTGTTTCCTTCTTTTCACAATGCTGAACATGATAATGTCATGTTTGAAAATATGGCAACATTACCTTAACCTTGATATGGCTATACCAACACAAACCTGAAAGATTAGAAGGAATGAAGAATCTGATTATTTTATGTAGTAAAAATTGTTCATATGTATGTAAGTATTTTTTCTGTAGATACAATGATATACTTACCACCAAACAAAACCAGTTAATGCCACTATTATTCAAATTTATGCACCAACCACTAAAGCCAGTGAGAATGAAATAGAATTCTACCAAATTCTTCAATCAGAAATCGAAGAAACATGCAATCAAGATGTATTGATCATTACTGATGATTGGAATGCAAAGGTTGGAAAATATGGCCCTGGTGACAGAAATGATGATAGAGATTGCATGATAGAATTCTGTAAAACCAGTCATTTGTTCATTTCAAATACTTTCTTTAGATAGCATAAGAGATGACTACACACATGGACCTCACCAAATGGAATGCAGAAAAATCAAATTGACTACATCTGTGGAAAGAGATGGTGCAAAAGCTCCATAGCATCAGTCAAAACAAGGCCAGGCCAGGGGATGGTGGAAAATTGTGGAAAAGACCATAAACTGCTCATATGCAAATTCATACTGAAGCTGAAGAAAATGAAAACAAATTCATGAGAGCCAAAATATGACCTTGAATTTATTCCACCTGAATTTAGAGATCATCTGAAGAACAGATTTGATAACATTAAAAACTAAAGACCGAAGACCAGAAGAGTTGTGCGATGACATCAAGAACATCATACAAGAAGAGAGCAAAATGTCATTAAGAAGACAAGAAAAAAGGAAAAAGTCACAATGGATGTCAGAAAAGACACTGAAACTTGTTCTGAAGCATAGAGATGTTAAAGCAAGTGGAAATATTAGGAGGTAAAAGAGCTAAGCAGAAAATTTCAAAGGTCATCTCAAGAAGACAAAGTCAAATATTGCAACAAAATGTGCATGATCTGGAGTCAGAAAACCAAAAGGGAAGAGCATACTCAGCATATCTCAAGCTGGGGGAATTGAAGAAAAACTCAAATCAAGACGTTCGTTATTGAAAGATTCTCTGGGCTAATTATTGGATGATACAGAAAGCATCAAAAGAAGATGGGAAAATACAGAGTTACTGTACCAAAATGAAATGTTTGGTGTTCACCTGTTTCAAGAGGTAGCATATGATCAAAAACCAATGATCCTAAAGGAAGAAATCCAAGGTGCACTGAAGGATATAACAAAGAACAAGGCACCCAAAATTGATGGAATACAATTTGAAATATTTCAACAAAGTGATACAGCACTTGAGACACTCACTTATCTATGCCAGGAAATTTGGAAGACAACTGTCTGGCGGATTGATTGGATTAAATACCTATTTGTGCCCATTCTAAAAGGAGGTGACCCAATGGAATGAGAAAATCATTGGACAATATCTTTGATATCCCATGCGAGTAAAGTTTTATTCAAGGTAATACAGAAATGGCTGCAAGCATACATTGGCAGTGAACTTCCAGAGGTTCAAACTGGATTCAGAAGCCAATGTGCAATGAAGGATAGCATTGCTGATGTCCAGTGGATCTTGGCTGAAAGCAGAGATTACCAGAAAGATGTTTACCCGTGCTTTTTTGACTGCACAAATATTTTTGATTGTGTGAATCATGACAAACTATGGACAACATTGCAAATTATGAATATTACAGAACACTTAATTGTGCTCATGAGGAATCTGTACGTGGCCCAGGTGGAAGTTGTTAAACCAGAACATGGGAATACTGAATGGTTTAAAAATTAAGAAAGGTGTATGAAAGGGTTGTATTCTTTCACCATACTTATTAAACCTTTATGCTGAACAAATAATCTGATAAGCTGGTTTCTATGAAGAAAAATGTGCATCAGGATTGGAGGAAGACTCATTAACAACCTGCAATATGCAGATGATACAACCTTGTTGAAAGTGAGGAGGACTTAAAATACTTACTGAGAAGATCAAAGACCACAGCCTTGGATGTGGATTGCATCTCAATGTAAAGAAAACAAAAATCCTCACCACTGGACATATAAACAACATTCTTATAAATAGAGAAAAGATTGCCATTGTCAAGAACTTCATTCTTCTTGGATCAACCATCAACACTCATGGAAGAAGCAGTCAAGAAATCAAATGATGTATTGCATTAGGTAAATCTTCTGTACAAGAACTTTTAATGTGTTGAAGAGCAAATATGTCAGCTTGATGACTAAGGTGTGCCTGACCCAAGCCATGGTATTTTCAATAATCTCATATGCATGTGAAAGATTGTCAGTGAATAAGGAAGATCATAGAATAACTGATGTGCTTGAGTTATGGTGTTGGAGGGAATATTGAAAGTGCCATGGGATGCCAAAAGAACAAATAGATCTCTATTGGAATAACTGCAGTCAGAGTGCTCCTTGGAGGCCAGGATGACCAACCTTTGTCTCTTATAATTTGGACATATTTTCAGGAGGTACCAGTCACTGGAGAAGGATGTCATGTTTGGTAAGGTGACAGGTCAGAGACAAATAAGAAGACTCCCAGTGAGATGGATTGGCAAAGTGGCAGCATCAATGTGGTCAAGTGTGACAACAGTTATAAGTGAAGTTGACCCAGGACGAGGCAGTGTTTCGTTCTGTTGTGTATATGGTCGCTATGAGTCAGTATCAACTCAATGGGACCTAACAACAATAACAACAACAACAACAATATCTACATTTAGGACTAACTGATTTTCAGACATCTTCCAGTCTTCTGCTATGTGTTCAGAATTCAGTTATTCAAATATGTTTATTAAGAGTTGAGAGTAGGTGACTATTTAACTTAGAGCATATGTGTATGAAATATGGATAAAATTGACTAGTGTTCAACCCAAATAATTATCCTTACTAATTATTTAAGCACTCCCATATGGAGAAGAAGTTACAGTCTCTCTAAAGACAATTAGTAGTCCTGGTGTGGCTCTGTGGGTTAATGCACTAGACTGCATGATCAGTTTGAACTGCTAGCTCAGTGGTTTAACCTCACCAGTCGCTCCTTGAAAACTTTATACAGGGTTGTAATGATTCATAATTAACTTGACTTCACTTAACAAAGACAACAGCAAAGACAATGAGAAGTATTATAAAAGTAGAATAATATTGTAAACATATATCAGAAGCATAAGGAGAGGCAGTACAAAGCTTTGGATTATCCAAGATTCCTGATCTCTACATCAACACAAATGAAAATTCATTGAAAAAAGCAAAAAAGAAGGAACAGTAAAAGGTGTGTGTTTGGGCGGACAAAAGTTCTATTTTCAAAGTGAATGGATGAAGACAAACCAAAATAAAACCCACTGCCATTGAGTCAATTCCAAATCATAGCAACTGTATATAAAGTTCCTAACTTTCAAATCTTACAGGAGCATCAGGTTCATCTTTCTCCTTCAGAGTAACTGGTTGATTTAAATATATGAGTATGATTAGCAGTCCAATGTCTAACTAACCAGGGATCCTAAATGAAGACAAAGAGGTGAAATAAATTCTGCAAAACAAATTCAATATTCAATAATGAATCTTGATTGTAGTCTTCAACTTTGATGCTAACAGCACATGCACTTCATATAAATGATATCATACAGTGTAGGAAAATACATAGAGACCAAAGATATTGTTGTTAAATGATGTTGAATCAGTTCCAACCCATCGTTAGCCTGTACAGGTATTCTAAGGAGTTGTTGGTGAATTTGAATCACTGATCTTGTGGTTGTGGTTCAAACCAACCTTGGGGTCTAGTAACCAGTTCTACACTGGTTACTGAAAGTTGGTGAAAGTTGTTGCTTACAGACACCAAGTTTCTGTTAAGTCACTCGAAAAAAAACTGGAAATGGATAGTGACAATGGATGCACAACATGGCTATAATTAATGTCACTGATATGAACATGTAAAACACATTAACTTGGGAATGTATAAATTTACCATAATTTGTGGGGGGAAAATCTCTATTATTATCACTTCATCATACTTTAAATAATTCTGATATATAATTTCATCATAATATGTATTGATATTTACTTGATATTGGAGTGAAAAGACTGGAAACAAAGAGGAAAGATTAGTCATTGGAAAATATGGCTTTGGTGATAGAAATGATACAGGAGCTCTCGTAATAGAATTTGCAAAACCAACAACTCTTAAATGGAAACACCTTTTTTAAACAACATAAAAGACAACTATACATGTGGACCTTACCAGATGGAATATACAGATATCAAATTGACTTCGTCTGTGAAAAGATAATGGAAAAGTTCCATATATTAAGCCAAAACAACTGTGGAACAGACCATTGATTGCAAATATGCAAGTTCAGGCTCAAACTGAAAAAAAATTAGAAGTCCATGAGAATCAAAATATGACCTTGAACATATCCAAGCTGAATTTAAAGGACATCTGAAAAGCAGATAATTGATAGACACTAAAGACTGAATACCAGAAGAGTTGTGGCATGACATCAAGAACATGGTATAGGAATAAAGTAGAAAGTCCTTAAGAAGACAAGAAAGAAGGAAAAGTAAAAAATGGAGGTCAGAAAAGACTCTGAAACTTGCTCTGCAGCACAGAGATGCTAAAGCAAAAAATGAGGAGGTAAAAGTGCTGAATAGAAAGTTCCAAAGGACTGCTCTTGTAGACAAAGTCAAATATTATAATGAAATGTGCAAAGATCTGGAGTTAGAAAACCAAAAGGGAAGAACATTCAGCATTTCTCAAGCTGAGGGAACTGAAGAAAAAATTCAAGCCTCGACTTGAAATGTTGAAGGATTCTATATGCAAAATATTGAAGGATGCAGAAAGTCTCAGAAGACTATGGAAGGAATACACAGAGTCATAGTACCAAAAGGAAATGTTTGATGTTCAACCATTTCAAGAGGTAGCATATGATTGAGTGCCAATAATCCTGAATAAAGAAGTCCAAGGTGCACTGAAGGCATTGGCAAAAAACAAGGCATTAGGAATTAATGGAATACAAACTGAAATATCTCAACAAATTGGTGAAACATTGGAGGCACTCACACATCTAAGCCAAAATATTTGGAAGACAACTACATGGTCAACTGATTGGAAGAGATCTATGTTTGTGTCCATTCCCAAAAGAGGTGACCCAAAACTAGACTCCAGGAATTGAAAGATTACAAATTTAAATGTTTCAAAAATGATTCAGCAATGGAGATGCTCACTCATATATTCCACAAGACTTGGAAGACAAGCTACCTGGACAACCAACAAAAGGAGATTCATATTTGTGCATAGACCCAACAGAATATGAAAATCATTGAGTAATATTATTATCACATACAAATACAATTTTTCAGAAGGTAATTAATAATGGTTGAAGCACTACAATGACAGGGTTCTTCCAGAAATTCATGCCAGATTCAGGATAGAATATACCATGAGGCATATAATTGTTGTTATTAGATGGGTCACGGCTGAAAGTAGAGAATATTATAAAGATGTTTGCTTGTGCTTTCTTGCCTAAGCAAAGGGTTTCATTGTTGTGGATCAGAGCAAATTATGGATCACATTGCAAAGAATGGGATTAGAATATTTCATTGTGGTCTTGAGGAAGCTGTTCATAGACCAAGAGGCAGTTGTTCAAACAGACCAAGGACATACTGAATGACTTCATATCAGTAAAGGTATGCAACAGTGTTGTATCTTGTCAGCACACTTATTCAATCTATATCTTAAGCAAATAATCAAGAAGTTGGTTTGTGTGAAGAAGAATGTGACTTTAAGACTGAAAGAAAATAATAACCGGCAATATGCATATGACACAACCTCGCTTCCTGGAAGCAAAGAAGACTTGAAGTACTTACTGAGAACATCGAAGTCTGCAGTTTGCAGTAAGAATTGAAGCTCAGTGTAAAGAAAACCAAAATCCTCAAATCTGGAACAATAAATAACATTATAATAAACAGAAAAAATTCAAGTTGTCAAATATTTCATTTTCCTTGGATTCACAATCAATGCTCATAGAAACATCCATCAAGAAAATCAAAGGACAAATCTGCTGTAAAAAATTAAATATTAAATATTAAAGAGTAAAAATATAACTTTGAGGATGAAGGTATGCCTGATGCAAGACATAGTATCTTCATTCACCTCATGTGTATAAAAAAGCTAGATAGAGAAAGAAGACCAGAGAAGAATCAATATATTTGAACAGAAAGCCTCATCTTACTCTCTCAAAGCCACCAGCTCCTCCTCAGAAATCCTATACAGGATCTCTCTGGGTCAAACTAATTCTATGTCACTTAGCAACAACAACAAGAGCGGTGACAGAGGTGAAAAATAGGTGGATTGGGATTAGTATTTTATTATTTAAAAAAAAAATCCAGTTAATATACAATTAATTTATCAAAATTCCAGTAAACAATAATGCACCTTATCCATTATATTCAGTCATGTTTAATGATTTGGAATAAATAATCACATATTCATCAGTGTATTCACTCATATTTTAATTTTATTATTAGTTACACATATATTTTTCATATGTTATCATCCAAGTTCCAGAAATTATTTAAAGTGAATTATACAATACAATGTATTGATATCAGTGGGATACTGGCTGAAAGCAGAAAATACCAGAAAGGTATTTACCTGGTTATTTTTACTGACTATCTGACTATGTGAATCATAGCAAATTAAAGAACATATTGCAAAGAATGGAAATTCCAGAACACTTAATTGTACTCAT
>NW_006408920.1:1684087-1686057 GCF_000296735.1 Chrysochloris asiatica
TCAATGACAATAAAGGCACCAGTCAAGACATGAAAAGACATCACAATGCACTGGGCACTGTACTGCAATATATCTCATAAAATGGTTTAAAAAAAAACAAACTAATATGTCCTTTTAAGAACTAAGGAGAACTTGACCCAAGTTACAGCATTTTCAACGATCTCATATTCATGCAAAAGCTAGACACTGAATAAGAGTTCTGAAGAAGTGATATCTTTGAAATATGGTATTGGCAAAGAATATTCCATATACCATGGACTGGTAGAAAAAAAAAAAATGTATCTCTTGGAAGAAGAACAAACAGAATGCTCATTAGAAGCAAGGATGACAATAATTCATCTCATGCACTATGGACATGCCAGGGAGGAACAAACGCTGGAGAAGGACATGAGTCTTGGTAAAGTAAAGGGTCTGTGAACAAGAGGAAGATCTCGATGAGATGAATTGACACAGTGCATGCAACAACAGACTCAAACATAGAAATGATTTTGGGGATGACACAGTTATACGCTGGTATACAGTTATGCTCTGGTGGACATGGGATCACGATTAGTAACAACCAATATAATGGAACTCAAATGCAATAAAATGTTGTTAGGTGCCACTGAGCTGATTTCTACACATAGCGGTCCCATGCACAACAGAATGAGACACTGTCATCCTCACAATGGTTGTTATTTTTGAAACTATTGCTGCTGCCACCATGTCAACACATCTCATTTGAGGTCTTTCTCTTTTTCATTAGCGCTCAATTTACCAAGCACAATGACCTTCTCTAGAATTTTTTTTTGACATGTCCAAATAATGAGAAATGAAGTTTGAACATCCATACTTTTAATGAGCTTTCTGGCTGTATGTCTTCCTAAAAAGACTTGTTTGTTCTTCTGACAGTTTACAGTACTTTCACTATTCTTTGCTAGCACCATAATTACAATGTATTAATCATTCTCTAGTCTTCTTTATTCACTACCTAATTTTGACAGACATATGAGGTGATTGAAAATACCATGACTTGGGTCAAGCACTCCTTTGTCCTCAAACTGAACTCTTTGATCTTGAACACTTTAAAAAGGTTTTCGCAGAAGATTTGCTTAATGCAGCACATAGTTTGAATTCTTATCTGTTGCTTCCATGAGCATGGATCATGGATCCAATCAAAATGAAGTCTTTGACAACTTCAGTATTTTCTCCATTTATCATGTTTGTGAGGATTTTTGTTTTCTTTATATTGAGATAAAATCTATACTGAAAGCTGTAGTTTTGGATCTTCATCAGTAAATATTTCAAGTTCTCTTCACTTTCAACAAGGTTATGTCATCTGCGTATCATAGGCTGTTAATGAGTCATTCTCAAATTTCTGATGCCTCGCTCTTCTTCATGTAATTCAACTTCTCGGATTATTTGTTCAGCATATAGACTGAATAAGTATGGTGAAAGAATATAACACTACCTCACACTTCTCCCGATTTTAAACCATTGTGTCTCCTTTTTCTCTCCAAAAAACTACCATTTGTTCTGTGTATGAGCACAATTAAACACAATTCTGGAATTCCCATTCTTTGCAATGCTATCCATGGTTTGTTATAATTTACACAGTCAGCTGCCTTTGTGTAGTCAATAACGCTCTAGAAAACATCTTTCTCATATTCTTTGCTTTTCATTTTACCTTAACAATGTTATCCCTCATTCCACATCATCTAATTCTGGTTTGATTTACTGACAGCGTCTTGTCGTAGTGCTGCAACCAAAATTGAATTATTTTACACAAACTTGTTTGTTTGTTTGTTTGTTTTTTGCATGTGATATTAAAGATATTATTCAATGGTTTCTGCATTCTGTTTGGTCACCATTCTTTAGAATGCACACAAATATGTATCCTTTCTAATCAGTTGGCCAGAAAACTGTCTTCCAAATTTGTTGGCATAGAAAAATAAGTGCCTCCAATGCTGCATCAAGTTGTTAAAACATTT
>NW_006408920.1:1686842-1687329 GCF_000296735.1 Chrysochloris asiatica
CTAAGCTCCATATTGAAACCTTGTAAGCCAGTCACTTCATGCCTTTATTGCCCCCTCATTTTAGATAGCCAATGTCTAAGTTGCTGGTCCCTATCTACCCTGTGCACAGAATGAATAGCATTGATACTTGATTTGAAGACTCTTTCCCTCTCTGTTGGTATTTAGAGTAACTACAGCTCTGAATATAGGCCAGGTTCATCATGAGGTATCTTCTGTCACTATAGCTGTTCCAGTCTGCTTGTCCTTTCTAGTGGGTATGTCTCACCTCACAAGGTTGTGGATGGGACTCAGGATTCCACCTAAGGTCCTATACTCTTTTAAAGGCTTTGCATGAGGCCTATTTCAATGGGCAAGTTTTAGGTATTCCATTCAGTTATAGGCTGAAGGCGGGTTTACAAGTTTTCTCTAATCATGTTTCCCAACATTCCTTTCTATCCCACTCAAGTTTCTATTTTACAATAGTAGGCAAGGGAAACTAATATTCATA
>NW_006408920.1:1689469-1691464 GCF_000296735.1 Chrysochloris asiatica
GTCCCGGACTAGAAAGCAATAGATTTCTTGCTTCTGCCACAAATTCCCCCAGCTGTGAGCCTTTCAACCTTCTAAGTATTCCTTTATATATGGTTCGGAGTTCTGGGACCATCCCCTGAGCCTGCTTGGTCGGGTATTCTGTATTGTTGTTGGCGGAGCTCTTTACTACACATTCACCCAATCCACCATCTTGTTTGTTCTCTTATCTTTTTTTTATTCTTCCAGTGTCATTAAATATTTTGCACAGAGTTTGAATTTTTCTTAAGATCTTTCAGCTTGAGAAATTCTGAGAATGTTCTTCCTATGTGGTTTTCTAGCTCCAGGTCTTTACATATTTCAGTATAATTTTTCTTCTTGAGCTACTCTTAGAAATTTTCTATTCAGCTCTTTTAAATTCTCATTTCTTACATTCACTTTAGTTGATCTACATCCAATTGCAAGTTTCAGAGTCTCTTCTGACATCTATTTTGGTCTTTTCTTTCATATCTTTATTTGACCTTTTGTTTTCTTGATGTATGATGTCATACAACTCCTCTGGCCTTTGTTTATTAGTATATAATCCATCAAATCTGATCTTAACATGCTTTCTAAATTCAGGCAGGATATATTCAAAGTTATATATGGGCTCTTGTGGACTTCTTTGAAAAATAAATTCAACTTTAGCCTGAATTTGCATGTGTGCAACTGATAGTCTGTTTCACTGTCTGCCTGGCTTAATTTTGGCTTATTACATTGGCTTTTCCATTATCTCCTGAGGTTCACATGTAGAGTCACATTTTAAGTTGCTGAAGAAAGATATTTTTTTGAAGAAGCCGTGGATCTTAGAAAATTTTATCATGCAATCAGCTACCATATTTTCCAATTAGAGATCCTTCCTCTTTGTTTTCAACTTTCACATTAAAATCCCCAGTAATTATCAATGTGTCTTCATTGCATGTTTGATCAATTTCAGATTGAAGAAGTTGGTAGATTTTTTTCAGTTTTGTCATAATTGACTTTAGTGGTTAGAGTATAGTTTAAATAATTGTCACATTATCTGATTTTCCTCATAGACTAGTGGATATTATCCTATCATAGACAGCACTGTACTTAAATGCTGTTGTTAAATGCCAGAAAGTCAGTTTCAACTCACAGCAACCCTGTATAGGGTTTCTTAAGAGTGACTGATGGGTTTGAAGCACCAATCTTGTGGTTAGCAGTTCAGAGCTTATCCTACAATGCCACACCAGGATTCCACATAGACCTTGAAAGACTCTTTATGAAAATGAATGTAATGCCAATCGTCTTCAATTAGTCATTTCTGGAATAGTAAACCATATGATTGTTTAAATTCAAAATGACTAATACCAGTGCATTTCAGCTCTCTAATACCTAGACCACTGATCTTATTATATTTCACTTTAATTTTGACAACTTACATTTTTCCTAGGTTTCTACTTTTCATGTTCCATATTATGACTATTAATGAAATTTTAGAGCTGTTTCTCCTCATTTTGAGTATGTACCATCAGCCAACAAAGTTCCTGAGATCTTTGCCACATCCATGTCATTTAGGTCTACTTTACTTTGAGAATACAGCTCTTTCCCAATAAAATTTTGAGTGCTTTTTATCCTGAGGGACTCATCTTCTGGCACTATTTGAGACAATGTTCCCCTGTGATTCATTAAGTTTTCAATGACTTACCTTTCAGAAGTGGTGTAATGTTCTTTCTTTTTAGTCACTTCAGCATGGAAGCTGCTGAAACTTCTCTGCCTTAGTTCTTCTGGTATTAAACAACTGTTCATAAAACTTCCAAGAGCACAGGAGCACACACACATGCCACCACAATAGGACACACGACAGACAAGTAGTGCAACAATAGCATACCATACCATAATTCATAAACTATTTACCTACTGCCATCATACATAATCATATATAAAGTGGTGTCCTAAGATAAGCACTGGACCACAAGGTCAGTTTGAACCACAAACTCACCAGCCGCTCCTTAGAAA
>NW_006408920.1:1692214-1693002 GCF_000296735.1 Chrysochloris asiatica
AGAGGTGAAAAATCTGTGTATATATTATATGATGAGCATGATTATATTATAAATATTTTTATGTACCATGTGCAAGCTTATACCACTGTACAATTTCAAAAGAAAGAAGTGGCTTTACAATAATTATTTTATCCATTTTTTTGGTATAAGGACTTATTATTTTGGCTGACAAAACAACCAGGACTTATAATAAGAATCTCCTTTACTTACTCATGGAAGGAAATTCCCTGTTTCCTCAGAACATTTTTGTAGAGACTCTTGAATTTGTACCTGCTTTGAAACGATAACCTATCTGCATTGCCGTTTTCTCCTTTTATTTTCATTATTTGGAATTCAGCTCATGCCCAAAACAAAGAAGCAATTGTACTTCAAAAGTACTGCAGCTGGTTTCCTCCAGTGGCCACTGCCCACATTCATAGCTAGGGAAGGTGGGTCAGGCTCATACAAGATTAGTTTAAAAGGAAAATCAATACTGTCTTTTTATGCCCATAAACTTGTAGAGCTAGACTGGCCAGAATCCAAAGAGGAAAGACTCAAGTGGAAAAAAAGAATTGGCTGCCAATGAGAATAATATTGGGAGATGCATACAGGTTATTTGGACTTTTGCCAATGGACGTACCACTGGAAGTAGAGGTAGATGACTTGCCTTCAACCATATAATTGGATTTTAAAATATAAATATTGAAAAACAATAAACCAGTGACAACTTTCTCTTGTTGTTAGTTACCTTTGTATTCTCTCTGACTTGTATTTACCCTTGTTGTTGTTAGGTGCCATTGAGTCAGTAC
>NW_006408920.1:1694432-1695291 GCF_000296735.1 Chrysochloris asiatica
TTGCATCCTCTCTGCCCAGCCCAGACACCTGAGCAAGTGGGAGTCCACCCCCTAAAAGGACCAGAGTTGCACCCACATTTTCCCACGTCACAGTGAGTTGGTCTCTGGGAGAAGCCCATTGGTCCCACAGACTAATCCTTTGGTGGCGTCTTATGAAGTCAGATACTGGGACCCATCCCTAAAGTTGACCTGGATGAGACCATTTATTCCTGCCTACCCAGAAAGGAAAAAACAGGTCTGGCCATACAGTAAAAGTGTATCATTGTTGTTGTTAAGTGCCAGCCAAGTTGATTCCAACCCATAGTATAGGGTTATTGAGGAGCAGCTGGTGAGCTTGAAATGCCAACCTTGCAGTTCAAACGGCTTTGTAGTCTGGCACATTAATCTGCATCATCATACCAGTAGTACCCAAACTGTATTGCTGTTGTTAAGTGCTGTCTAGTCAGTTCCGACCCATAGCGATCCTGAACAGGGTTTCCGAGGCTGTAAATCATCACAGGAGCAGAAAGCCTCATCTTTCTCCCGCGGAACAGCTGGTTGTTTCGAACTGCTGACCTTGCCTTTTGCAGCCTGATTCGTAACCACTACACTACCAAAACATATTAGCACCCTGTAAAACCCCAATATAAGAGGCAAGAGCCAATACCAACTACTACACACAAGGATGCAGCTATTTTGACAATCACAATATGTACATGTAGATACCTAAGTGACCTTCAGAAATAAAAATAGTGAACAATCTTTCTTCCATTAATTTCTCAATATCTGTCTGTGTACCTCCACAGTGGTGACAAGAGTAGGGACCTGAGAGAGTGGACACACCCACCCACTGCTGGAGGTTTCTACTGTGCACACACAC
>NW_006408920.1:1717781-1721327 GCF_000296735.1 Chrysochloris asiatica
CAGAGGAAAAGAGGAAGACCCCCAATGAGATTGATTGGCCAAGTGGCAGCTTCGATGGACTCAAGCATGGCAACAATAGTGAGTTTGGCCCAGGATTAGGCAGGGTTTCATTCTGCTGTGCATAAGGTCGCTATGGGTTGGTACTGACTCGATGGCACCTAACAACAACAACAACAAATGCATTTTCTCTCTTTATCATTAAAATAAAGTCATATTATAGAAATCCACATGAATTAAAAGAAAATATAAAACCCATATTCAGCTAAGTTTTGATTTTTAAGGCTTTATTGGGAATTTACTATAGGGCTTAGTCCATAAGCTGATCTTTATCTCTTTGCCTTCACTTCTGCCACCATCTCTGGTGTCACTGCTTTTCTAAGTAGGCTCTCATGCTCCATTCATGCTCTTTCTTCTTGATGGTGCTGGAGTGCTCTGGTCCTGAAAGATTAACTATTTCCCCCACTTAATTGCACATCTTCTATAATTATAGTTGTGAAAACTGCAATTTATCCCAATAACAATTGCTCACATTTGAATTATAAAATCCTATGGCCATTGTCCCCAGTCCCCTTTCACTAAGTCCATGTACAAACGAGAAAAAGTACTCAGTGGGTATTGTATCTTACGTCCCTCATTCTGAAACTTCACATACTCATAAAAGCTTGCAAGCCAGTCACTTCGTGCCATTATGCCTCCCATTTTTGATAGTCAATGTCTCAATTGCCTGTTTCTATCAACCTGAAGAAACAAACTTGATCCTTGATGTGAAGAATCCTTCTATTTTGTTTGCAATTTTGAGAAACTGCATCCATAAGCCAAGGTCCAGTAAATTGTAGCAATTTATACATGCTCACAGTATCAAACTTCTTTTTCTTCATCTGACCGCGTTCTGGTCAGCAAGCTATCCAAGATAGGTAAAATAGTTATCATATACAAATTTTGGAGTTCTCGCACACCTCTGCACACTTCAGACCATCTGGCCACTTCACTCTCAGCTCTAGTCCCCAGTGTCCATGGCCTCAGAAGGTCACACATCATCCTAAAGTTCAAACCAGCCAGTCCTTCCTCTTGTCTCCCTCATCTGAAGGACAACAGGTGTTAATAGAACATAGGCAAATGCAGCTTATGTCCTCATTGGTGCATTTCCCTAACTTCCGCTCATAAGAAGACCAGGACAGTCATCAGCCAACATACTAGGCTCCTTGTTGGTTTCCTTTAAGTTTCAGCTTTCCAGGGGGATTTATCCTGATGGCTGACTTTTCTTGCCTTTATGGCTCCAACGTAAACAATTTGCTTGATAGCCTAATAGCCAACTGGTCTGCTTTTTTTTTTTTTAAAAAAAAAAAACTAGTCTTGCTTTCAAAAGTATCTTCTGTTCTTCTAGCAGTTCCAAGTTGGGCTGCATGTCTTTTCAAGTGGGAATGTCCCACTTCAGAAGGTGCTAATTGTGACTCAGGATTCCACCTAAGGTCTCATACTTCACAAAGGCTTAACAAAATAACTATTTCCCTATCCAATTCCAATCATCTATAGGCCAAAGATGGGCTTCCCTGTTTTTTGTAATTATATTTCCCAATATTAATTACTAAAATACTTGAATATCTTTTTTTTTTTTAATAGTAGGCAAGGGAAGCCAATATCCATAAGACTGTCAAGTCCCTAAACGTTTTTCACCTCCTTTACCCATTCAGTCTATATCTCAAACCATGTATCATAGAATACTGCTATTTCAAGGTTGTGTATACATCACTATTTATCTCTATCCCATTAAGTCCATGCATTCTTCCTTAAGTCTTCCCTATCTTCATTGTTCATCTGCTACTCTCCTCATCCATGTAAATTGCCCCCCTTCCCATCATTGGAGCAATCATGTGTCTACTCCCTAACCTGTGAATTTTTCTCCCTATTTTCCCACTCCTGGTAACCATCTAATAATTTTTATTTTAGTATGGAGATTTTTCTTTTTACACTATGAATGGTCTCATGAAATATTTGTCCTTTTGTGATTGACTAATTTCACTGAGCATAATGTTCTCAAGGTTCAGCATTATTCTTTAAAGTTGCATAGTATTTCATTGTGAATATGTGTCAAAGTTTGTTTATTCATTCTTTCATTAATGGGTATTTAGGGTATCTCCATTTCTTGCTGTTGTGAATAGTGCCATGATGAACATTAATGTGCATATATCTACTTGTGCTCTGGTTAGCATTTCTTGTGGCTATATACTAAATAGAGGAATTACTGGATCATAAGGTATTTCTATTTTCAAGTTTCTGAAGAAGCACCATGACATATTCCAAAGTGGCTGAACCATTTTTCAGTAACACCAGCAATGTATGAGGGTCCCAGGCTCTCCATAACCTTGCCAGCGCTTTTTATTTTCTGTTTTTATGAATTTCACTGTTAATGCTGTGAGATGATGATAGCTCATTGTTTTAATTTTCATCACTCCAATGGCTAATGATCATGAACATGTTTTCTTATGTTTGTTGGGTGCCTGAATACGTTCCTTGGTAAAGTATCTGTTCATTTCCTTTGCCCATTTTTTAAAATTAGGTTATTTGTCTTTTTCTTGGAGAGGTGTTGTAGCTTCCTGCAAATGTTAGAGATTAGTCCTTTGTCTGATATATCATAACAACAACAACAAAAATTCCCCAGTCTGTGGGCTCCCTTTTTATTCTTTCAGTGAAATCTTTTGATGCATATAAGTTTCTAATTTTGTGTATGTCCCATTCATTTATTTTGTCCTCTATTATTTGTGTGTGTTTTTTGCAATGTTTGATAGTCAATGTATTAGATATGTTTGATAGTTGATGCATTAGAGCGCCTATATTTGCCCCTATTTTTTCATGATAATCTTTATAGTTCTGGGAATTACATTTAGGCATTTAATTCATGTTGAGTTGGTTTCTTATGTGAGATATGGGTCTTATTTCATTCTTCTAAAAATCGATTTCCAGTTTTGCCAACACCATTTGTTGAAATGACTATCTCTTCCTCATATAATGTATTTTGGCCCTTTGTCAAAGATTGGTTGACTGTATATGGATGCATTTAGTTCTAGGTTTTCAATTCTGTTCTATTGATATATGTATATTTCATTATACTAATACCATGTTGTTTTGACCACTGTGACTGTCTAGTAAATTTTGAAATCAAGAAGTGAGAGGTACTGGGAGTGGACGATGAGTGTAGAGGACAGCTTTGATTTACTGCTTGACACAGTCCAGTAAATAATAAGAGTAGTCTGATGAAACAGATAGCTCTCAGACGTTGCTTTCTACCTTCTCTATAGAGTAATCTTAATTTTACTTATAAATATATATATAATTTGGCAATATTCTCAACTTTCACTGTGAGTTCTATAAACCTTAGAAAAAACTAGCTTAGCAGCAATTGCTTTCAGCCTTGGTGGATTGAATATAAAGAGAAATTGTATAAGTTGCTCCCTTTCCTTAGAAAACCTAAGTAACTGCATTTGTGAGGCCACAAAAACAGATAGCTTATTAGAGTCAAGCTGACCTACCCCCATAGACCTCACCACA
>NW_006408920.1:1722747-1730550 GCF_000296735.1 Chrysochloris asiatica
ATTGCTTAGGAATGGGCACAATTGTGGATCTCTTTCAGTCTATTGGTCAGGTAGTTCCCTTCCAAATTCCCTGGCATGAATAAGTGAGCAATTCCCGTGATCTTCTAGTCATATTATTCTAATAATTATTTATATATTAAAATAAGCAATTTAATGTGTAATCACCTAAAAGATTCTAAGTAGAGATTTTATAAATTTTAAATAAAAATAGTCAGTGTACAAACAAAAACTTAATATCACAGTTCCATTCTACAGGGAATTGTCCTTTCTTTTATGTGACTACAGAAATTTAGTTAGTCTTATGTTTGAACTGCAAGGTCGGTGGTTCAAGCTCACCAGCTGCTCCTCAGAGACTCTATATAGGGTCACTATGGATTGGAACCAACTTGACCGCACTTAACCAACAACATAAGAAATGATGTATTAGGAGTCCTGGTGTGGCACTGGTGGTTTAATGCACCAGACTGCAAAGCTGTTTGAACTGCAAGGTCGGTAGTTCAAGCTCACCAGCTGCTCCTAGGAAACCCTATACAGGGTCGCTATGGGTCAGAACTGACTCGACAGCACTTAACAACAACAACATGATGTATTAGGAGTCCTGGTGTGGTGCCAGAGGATAATAAACTGAACTTCAAGGTAGGTTTGAACTGAAAGGTCAGCCATTCAAACTCACCAGCCACTTCTTGAAAACCCTACACAGGGTGGCAATGAGTCAGAGCCAGCTCCACTGCACTTAACAAACAACTACATGATGTATTATGTATTAAGCTCATTAGGCTTTAGAAATAGAAATAAGACACAATTTAAACTGAAGCTGGAATTCTTGTTGTATTTAGGAGACATTAAGTCAGTTCCAACTCATAGCAGCCTTATGCACAATAGAATGAAATACTATTGAATTCTGCACCATCCACACAAACATTGTTAAGTGTAAGCTCATTACTGTTGTCATGTGTCACTCCATCTCATTGGGGAGCCTCCTTTTTTTCACTAACCCTCTAATTTACCTAGTATAATGTCTTTCTGATAATATATCCAAATTATGATAGATAAAGTCTGACCATTCTTGTTTCTGAGGACAATTCTGGCTGTACTTCTTCCAACATAGATTTGTTTGTTTTCACTGGCAACCCATGGTTCTTTTGATATTCTTCTCCAACATCATAACTCAAATGCATCAATTCTCCTACAGTCTTCCTTATTCACTGTCCAACTTTCAAATTCAAGTGAAGCTACAGAAAATACCATGGTTTGGGTTGGTGCTTCATTGTCCTAAAACTAACATCTTTGCTCTTGAACACTTTAAAGATTGGACTCATGCAATTTGTTGTTTGATTTCTTGACTGCTGTTTCCAAGATTGTTGATCGTGGATCCAAGCAAAATAAAGTCTCTAACAACTTCAATCTTTTCTCCATTTATCATGATGTTATTTATGGTGAGGATTTTTATTTTATTTACATTGAGGTGCAACTCATACTGAAGGCTGTGGTCATTGATCTTCATTAGTGAGTATTTTAAATCCAATTCTATTTCTGCTCCTGCAGGCTGCATCACCTGCTTATCACAGAATGTTAATGAGTCTTCCTTCAATCCTTATGTCGTGTTCTTTGTCATATAATCCAGTTTGCCAGATGATTTGCATAGCAAATAAATGAATAAATATGGAGAAAGAATTCAACTGTTTTCCTAGTTTTAAAACATTCAGTGACTCCTTGTTCTATTAAAAAAACAGTCCCTTTATGTACAAGTGCCTCATTATCGCAATTAAGTATTCTGAAATAAGAATTCTCCACAATTTTGTCCATAGCTTGTCATGATCCTCACTATCAAAAGCCTTTGCGTAGTCAATAAAGCACAAATACACATCTTTCTGGTATTCTCTGCTTTCAGCTAAGATCCATCTGACATCAGCAATGATAGCTCTTATGCTATGTCCTTGTTTGAAACTGGATTGAACCTCTGGCGGTTCCCTGTCAATGTACTGTTGCAGCTGTTTTAGAATTACCTTTAGCAAAATTTTACACGCATGCAATATTAATAATTTGGGTTACCTGTTTTTGCAATGGGCAAATATGTAACTCTTCCACCAGTTGGTCAGGTAGCTGTCTTCCAGATTTCTTGGCATAGATGAGTGAGTGCCTCCTGTGTTGCATCAGTTTGATGACAGATTTAAATATATATTTCATCAATTACCAGAGACTTGTTCTTTGTCAATACCTCAATGTACCATAGACTTCTGCATTCAGCACCAGTGGCTCTTGATAGTTTACTTTCTTTTGAAATGACTGAACATCAACTATCTATCTTTTTTTATGCTTTCTGTATCATTCAATATTTCGACAGAGAATTCTTCAATATTGCAGTCATAACTTAATCTTATTTTTCATCTCTTTCAGATTGAGAAATGCTGAGCATGTTCTTCTTCTTCTTTTTTTTTTTTTATTTTCTAGCTCCAGATCTTTGTACATTCCATTACAATACCTGATTTTGTTTTCTCAAGCTCCCATTTGAAATCTTCTGTTCAGTTGTTTTATTTCCTCATTTATTTAATTTGCCTTATTATGTCTACACTGGAAAGCAATATTGAGAGTCTCTTTTGACATCCAATTTTGTCCTTTTCTTTTTCTAGGATATTGATGTTTATGCATTCCGTTTCATTTTTGACAATTCCCAATTTTCCTAGATACATATGTTGCACATTGGTGTCCTGATTATTAATGGATGTTTACAGCTGTTTCTCTTCATTTTGAATTACACACCATCAACAAAAGAAGGTCCCTAAGGTTTTGCTCAATTTATCTCATCACGGTCAACTCTATTTTAAGGAAACAGTTCTTCCTCAGCTGCTTTTTGAGTACCTTCCAACCTGAAGGCCTCATCTTCTAGCACTATATATGACAATATTCATCATGTTTCAGTATTCAGTAATTTGGTGCAGACAGTGTTCCACTGTTATTCATAAGCTTTTCAGTAACCAAATATTCAGAAGTAGTCTATTTCTCTTTACTCCTAGTCTGTATTCATCTTAAAGCTCATCTGAAACTAGTCCACCATGGGTGATCTTTCTGACATTAAAATACCTGTAGCATAGCTTCCAGAATCACAGCAACATGCAAGCCACCACAGTGTGATAAATTGACAGACGAGTAGTGGATCCTGGCATTAGTGAGCGGAAATGGTCTCCTATTGGCCATTTTGATTCTGACAGTCACATGGTTTACTCTCATGTGAATGACAAACTGAAGAGGAATGACATCACATTTATCATCAAAAAGAACACAACAAGATCTGTCTTGAAGCATGCACCTGTCTGTGTGTCTGTGATAGTATAATACCCATACACCTACAAGGAAGACCAGTTAATTCCACTAATATTTAAATATATGCACCAAATCTAGTGATGATGAAATTAAAGAAGTCTACCTAAATGTTTAATCTGAAACTAATCAAACATGTAATTAAGATGTGCTGATAATAGCTGGTGATTGAAATGCAAAGGCTGGAAGCAAAGAGGAAGGATCAGTATCTGGGAAATATGACTTTGGTGATAGAAACCATACCAGACATTACAAGATAGAATTTTGCAAGACCTATAACTTCTTCATTGCAAATACCTTTTTAAAACAACATGAAAGACAACTATATACATGGAATTCACCAGATGGAATATAAAGAAACCAAATTGTCTACACCTGTGGAAGGAGACTGTGGAAAACTCTATATCCACAGCCAAAACAAACCCAGGAACAGACGGTGGAACCCACTATCAAATGTAAGTAGAGGTTGAAGCTGAAAACAATTTTTAAAAGTCCACAAGAGCCAAAATATGACCTTGAACATACCCCACCTGACTTTAGAGATAATCTGAAGAGCAGATTTGATGTATTAGACGCTAAAGAACAAAGACCAGGAGAGCTGTAGGATGGTCAAGATCATCTTACAGGAAGAAAACAAAAGCTCATTAAGAAGACAAAAGAAGGAAAACACCAAAATAGGTGTCAGAAGAGACTCTGAAACTTGCACTGCAGCACGGAGATGCTAAAGCAAATGGAAGAAATGAGGAACTAACAGAGCTGAATAGAAAATTTCAAAGGCGAGCTCAAGCAGGCAAAGTCAAATTTGATAATTAAATGTACAAAGGCCTAGTATTAGAGAACCAAAAGAGAATAATATGCTCAGCATTTTTCAAGTTGAGGAAACTAAAGAAAATATTTAAACCTTGAATTTCAATATTGAAAGATTCTATGGACAAAATGTTGAATATTACAGAAAGCATCAAATGAAGATGGAAGGAATACACAAAGTCACTGTACCAAAAATAAATGGCCCATGTTCAACCAGTTTAAGTGGTTTCATATAACCATAATGCACTGATGGCAGTGACAAATAGCAAGTAACAGGGGATTGATATAACGCAAATTGAAATCTTTCAACAAAATGCTTCAGCACTGGAGGCACTCACTCATCTACACCAAGAAATTTGAAAGACAACTACCTGGCCAACTGACTGGAAGATATTCATATGTGTGTCTATTCCAAAGAGAAGTAACCCAACAGGATGCAGACATCATTAGGCATTATCATTAATATTGCATGTAATTAAAACCTTGCTAAAAATAATACAAAAACAGCTAAAACCATACATTGACAGAGAATGTTCAGAGGTTCAAGTCAAATTCAGAAGAAACCATGGAACAAGGGATATCACTGGTGATGTCAGATGGATATTGGCTGAAAGCAGAGAATACCAGAAAGATTTTTTACCTGTGCTTTAATTTATATTCAAAGTTTTCAATTTTGTGCATCATGACAAGTTATGGAGAACATTGTAGAAAATGAAAGTTCTGGAACACTTAATTGTGCTCATGGGGAACCTGTATATATTTGAGAGGCAATTGTTTGAACAGAACAAGGGAACACTGGATGGTTTAAAATAAGGAAACTTTTGCACCAGAGTTCTATTCTTTCATCACACTTTTTCAATGCATATGCTTAGCAAATAACTTGAGAAGCTGGATTATGTGAAGAAAAATGTGGCATCAGGACTGGAGGAAGACTCATTAATATCTGCTATATGTAGATGATAACAACCTTGCTTGCTAAAAGTGAATAGGATTTAAAATACTAATGAATATCAAAGACCACAGCCTTTGGCACGGATGGAATAAACAACATCCATGGAGAAAAGACTTAAATTGTTAAGGACATCATTTTCCTTGGATTAAAGATCAACACTCATCGAAACAGCAGTCAAGAAATCAAGCAACACATTGAAGTAGACAAATTTTCTGTATAAGAAACCTTTAAGATGTTCAAGGGCAAAGATATCAGTTTGAGGACTCAGGTGCACCTGACCTAAGCCATGGGTCACATGGGTCACATCTCATATGCATGTGACGGTTGGACAATGAATAAAGAAGGCAGTAGAATTGATGCATGTGAGTTGTGGTGTTAGAGGATAACATCAAAAGTGTCATGGGCTACCAAAAGAACAAGCCAAATTTTGTTGGATGAAGTACAACAAAAATGCTCCTTGGATGCCAGGATGGCCAGACTTCCTCTCTCATATTTTGAACATATTTTCAGGAGGGACCAGTCCATGGAGAAGAATATCATGTTTGGTAAAGTGGAGGGCCAGAGAAATAGAGGAAAATCCCAAATAAGAATGATTGGACAGTGGCAGTAGCAATGTGCTCAAATGTAACTTTGAGGCTGGTTCAGGAAAAAGTAATGTTTCATTCTTTTGCACATAGTGTCACCATGAATCAATTTTGCCTAAATAGCACCCAACAACAACATCAGCTACATAAATGAGCAAGCTTTGCCTATGTTTCTTACTGAAGAGAAGTAAAAACATGTTTCCATGAAACAGACATTAACAAGTGTTATTGCTGCTTCATTAATAATTTCCCAAAACTGAAAACAGCAAAAATATTTATCAATAGATGGATAACTTGTTATATATAATAAATATACAAAGATGATTAAAAATTCCCTGAACTCTGGCTACAGAATTTATTTATTTTAATTAATTTTTATAAAGACAAATGCATACATTTCCAAACATTCTCCTTGCTTTTCAATACACTGTGTCTATCTGTCATCAAGTTTCAAAATATTTTAGGATGAACTGCATTCCCCATATGCACCACTGTCTTCACTTCTGCATCAGAGGTGAATCTTTATACTTGCAAGGCTGTTTTCAGGGGAACAAGCAAATAAAAATCCAATGGGGTAACATCAGCACTATGGAGAGGATGCTTTAATACCTCAAATTAAGTCTTTGCAGTGTCAACAGTGTGGTCAGATGTGTAGGAATGTGCATTGTTATTCAATACCATGCTGTATTAGATAGCAATTCTCTGTGTTTAATCTGAAATTTAGGCTTCAACCCTTCAGTAAGCATTTGCCTATTAGGCGCACTGTTGATTATTGATTTTTTTCCTGATAATGTTCCAGTATTGGCCCATGAGAATCCCAGAAATCTGTAAGCATCAATTTTCCAATTGATGTTTGACTTTCAAACTTTTTCCTGGTTGGTGATTGAGGATGTTTATATTCCATACCCCGCCGTTTGCTCTCAGGCTTGTAGTGATGAATCCATGTCTCATCACCATTAATTATTTGTTTAAGGAAATGTTTACCTTCCTTTGAGTCAAGGTCCAAATTTTGTTTGCAAATATACAAATGCTTCTGTTTATGCTCTTCCATGAATTGTTTCAGTATCCATCTCAGAAAAAACTTTTGAAACCCAAGTCTGTTGTGGATTATTATATAGGCAAAGATATGACTGATATGCAAAGGATTTGTCACATACTCCACTGTCACTCAACTTTGTGACAGATTTATTTCACATACAACCTCAATGTTGTCATCAGCCATGGACCTGGATGGACATTGCAGTATAACCAAAGTGTGGATAATTTTTAAAAACATTATTTCCCCCTTTCCCCCATTTCAATACCTGTATCCCAGAGCCCTGTTGTTCCAAGGTTGTGCATACATCATTCTTTACCTTTGTCCCACTTAGCCTATCCAAACCTGCCTAATTGTTCTCCCATCTGCTTTGTTCTTCCATTCCCCTCTCACTTTTTGTATATTGCCACCCTCCCCAGCAACCAAACTATCCAGTGTCTATTCCCTGCCCTGTGCTCCACCTTCCCTTCCCTCCCCTAATCCCACCTCCATGCATAACATGGGTGAACCTTGAGGACATTATATTGAGTGTGGATAATTTTTGCCTAACCTTCATATATGTCACAGCACAGAAATATATATATTTGTTGTTATTGTTAAGTGCCATTGAGTCGGTTCCAACCCATAGCAACCCTGCACAGGGTTTCAGAGGCTGTAAATCTTTATAGGAGCAGAAAGCCTCATCTTTCTCCCGCGGAGCAGCTGGTAGTTTAAACTGCTGACCTTGTGGTTCACAGCTCAATTCGTAACCACTACACTACCAAATATATATATATATATTGTTGTTGTTGTTCTCAGGTGCCATCAAGTCGGAACCAACTCATAGCGACCCCTTTGCACAGCAGAACGAAACAATGTCCAATCCTGGGCCAACCCCACCACCACTGCCATACTTGATACCATCAATGATGCCACCTGGCTGATCCATCTCATTGGGGGTCTTCCTCTTTTTCTCTGATCCTCCATCTTACCAAGCATGACATCCTTCTCCAGTGACTGTTCCCTCCTGACAATATATCCAAAGTATGAGAGGTGAAGCTTAGACATCCTGGCCTACAAGGAGCACTCTGGCTGCACTTCTTCCAAAATAGATCTATTGGTTCTTT
>NW_006408920.1:1739730-1740648 GCF_000296735.1 Chrysochloris asiatica
AGTCTTCAACCCTAACCAACTAGAGTCAATCCATTCTCCATCACATCTACAATTAGAGACCAATCCAATATGACACAGATGCCCCAGTCAAGAGGCAGTGCTTCCCAAAAGGACTGTAGATCTCTCTTGGTAACACTAAATGAATGAGCTATCACACTGGTTGAGATGAAAGGCGATCTGACCTGAGGCATGATGCCACAGGGGAATGGAATCTGAACTGTCAATGCAAGGTGGAATGGAGTCCACTAGAGCATGCACACTGAATGCAACCAGAATTGGAGAGAAAAAGTCAAAGATGAAGCACATTATAATAAGAAGGAAATGGGCCAGACACATCAAAGCCAAAAGAGAGAAAAACCAACAAGAATGCATCACAGGACAAAATGCCTACCTATCTACGCAAAGGTTAAAGTGGTTCTCTCTACTGAAGTCTGGAGGTGCCTAACATCTAATTAAACTTCAGCTAAGCTCATCATGTGTCGTAGTGGGGAAATGCATGTTACAGCTGAAAATTTAGGGGAAAAAATAATACAAATAAGAAAAACACTAAAAGACAGAGCTTCTAAAATTCTAGGACGAACCAGCTGGAACCAGGGTACAGGCTGAGCCTACTCTACAATACCACCACCAAATAAGAAGGGAAGAGAAGGGAAGCTGTGTGAGAAGCAGCAGCTATTTCTCTCCTAAGGGGTGGAATATCTCCTCAGGTGGTAGCTATAGATCTTGATGAAATGATCCCAACAGTCCAAGACCAGCAGCTGCCCCATAGGAGTGATGGCAATGCCCACTGGGCAGGTGAGCCCCTCCCGAATAAGGACACTATAGCCTCCACCCTTAAGAAAGTGGAGAATCTCCTTGCGACTGCTGTCAGCCACAATGAGGTAACCATGGGCATCCACACACATGCCAGCAATGCAG
>NW_006408920.1:1742242-1743867 GCF_000296735.1 Chrysochloris asiatica
CCCCAACGAAATGGATCAGGCAGGTGGAATCATTGATGGCATCAAGTGTGGTAGTGGTATTGAAGTTGGCCCAGGATCGGACATTGTTTCATTCTGCTGTGCATGGGGTCACTATGAGTCAGTTTTGACTCGATGGCACCTGACAACAACAACTATATATATATATAATCATAATAGAAAAATTATGCTACATAAGACATCTTTAAATTGTCAGAGTAAAGATACCAGTTTGAGGATTAAAGTGCACCTGATTCAATTATTGTCTTTTCAGTCACCTCATAGGCATATAAAATTTAGGCAAAGAATAAGGAAGATCATAGAAGATTTGATGCATTTGAACTATGCATCATGCATCATGATGAAGAAGAATATTAAAAGTATCATGGATTGCCAAAAGAAAAAAAAAATCTGTGTTTAAGAAGTATACAATGCTCCTTAGTAGGCAATATGGTGAGACTTCATATGTCATACTTCGGGCATGTTATTAGGAAGGATAAATCCCTGGAGAAGTGCATCATGCTTAGTGAAATAGATGGTCAGAAAAAAAGAGAAAGTCCCCCAATATGATGGATTGACACAATTTTAGCAGCAATGGACTCATGTAACAATTGTGCGTATGGAGCAGGACTAGGCAGTGCTTCAATCTGTTTTACATAATAGGGTTGCTATTAGTTGGAAATCACTCAAGTATACCTAATAACAAAATATGACCTATAAAATGAATTAAACTAACAGATGACTCTCAGAGATATTATTCTGTGTGCAAAACCCACTTTCACTGCCATTAAGTTAATTGTTACTCATAGCTACCCTATGTAGGGTTTCTAAAAATGTAAATCTTTACAGGAGCAGAAATCCTTTTTCTCTTGTGGAGTGACTGGTGGATTCAACTGCTAACCTTTCTGTCAGAATTCCAACCGACTATATCACAAGGGCTCCCTTACTCACAAATATTTAGTGTGAGTTAATTTTTAAGAAATTCTGGAACAGGCAAAACATTGATAAAATCCAGAGCATTGTTACTTGAATTAGACATTAGACTATGTGTGGGGAGTGGGTTGGGAGTAGTGGATTACAAAACGAGACACGAATTCTCTGGATAGTTGGTAGCTCTCTATATCTCTCTTCAAGTGGTACTTATATGAATATATGTAAGTAGATATGTATGTAGTGTCAAAAATTATCCACCTGCACACAGATTTTTAAAGAAAGTGTTTGGGTGGTTGATGGCAACACATTATTATATTTTATGGAGACACACCAAGTTAAATTATGTTCCTCTGACTTGGTTAACTTTTTCTATTGTATAATTCAAAGACAAAAAAATAAGCCAATTTGCAAACACTTAGGGACTATTATGAGCTAAAAAAAAATGCTACCAATAAAATCCATCTTTACTTGGCATATCACTTAAATGTAAGAATGTGCTTCAAATAACACTTTGTTCACTCAAAATATTTGAAACCTGACAGCAAATAATATCTGAAAATGTGCACATATGTCTTTTCAAACCTCATAGAACATTAATTATCAAGGCTTAGATCTATTTTAGAGTTAACAGCTATTTCATTATTTTTGAATTTGAAACTATGATGAAATACTCCTTAAAAAAATATTTCTGTTTT
>NW_006408920.1:1745302-1746691 GCF_000296735.1 Chrysochloris asiatica
AAAACAGTAAATTTGTATTAGAATTTCAAAACTATATATGTGTTTTCCATTTAATGTAATGGTGGTTCACATATTAATTAAAGAAAAAATTGAAAGTTATTATACAGTTATATCCTTTTAATTGTGATTTGAAAATACTG
The DNA here is from genome assembly GCF_000296735.1 of Chrysochloris asiatica. Taxonomy (NCBI): domain Eukaryota; kingdom Metazoa; phylum Chordata; class Mammalia; order Afrosoricida; family Chrysochloridae; genus Chrysochloris; species Chrysochloris asiatica. Next base: position 1,745,443 of record NW_006408920.1, read on the forward strand.
AAAATCTGCTATTTACTATGGAGATACATCATATATACTCAAACATTTGAATACTCTTGTTTAAGAAAAAACTGAATACAAGCCTTCAAACATAAAAACTACTCAAATTTAGCTAAAGCTAAGAAAATGTTAGTTTCATTTTTCATTAAAAGTTCCAAACTCATTCTGAGACTATGCAAATATATAGAAAAAATTTAGTAATTATACCTACATGAAAACATTTATTCAATAACTGATGTTGCTGTTATTATGTGCCATGGAGTCGGTTCTGACTCATAGTGATCCTGTACAGGGTTTCCGAGCATGTAAATCTTTACAGGAGAAGAAAGTCTCATCTTTCTCCCACGCAGTAGCTGGTAGTTTTGAACTGCTGACTGTGAGATTAGCTACCCGATTCATAACCACTACACTCCCAGAGCTCCTTATTCAACAACTACTATGTGTTCAATTCTATATTATGCAGTATTTGATTATTACATTTATTATAAATGATATTTTCTAAAGTAATATCAATCTTTGTCACTCATGTTTGAAAGAACCGTATGTATATATTTGGAGTAAAGAAGTTGCCTTTCAAGTGGCCAAGAAACGTTATATTAATAGGTTTATGGAAAAACATGCTCAGTATTTCCAAAGCTGAAAGAAGTGAAGAAAAAAATCAAGCCTTTGGTTGAAATATTAAGAATTCCTTTGTAAAAATATTGAATGATACAGGAAGCATCACAATAAGACAGAAGTAATATACATAGTCACTGTAACATAATGAATTGAAGTAACATAGCTCTAGTAGTATAGTGGTTACGTATCGGGCTGCGAACCACAAGGTCACCAGTTTGAAACTACCAGCTGTTCCGTGGGAGAAATATGAGGCTTTCTGCTCCCATAAAGATTTGCAGCCTTGGAAACCCTGTACAGGGTCGCTATGAGGCAGAACCGACTTCATGGCACTTAACAACAACAACAACATATGATAATTAATGTTTTGTGCTATCTTGTCTTGGCTAGTGTTAGCAATAGTTTAGCAGTAAAATTGTTTTCATCGCCTTCATGATGAGATCTAAATGATGCAATCCTTTCCATGATGCAATCTGATGTGATCAGTTGTGATCTGATGTAATTGTCCTATGTGTTGTACATCCTGACTTCTATAAAAATTAGACTAGGAAAAATCAGAAATATTATGTTGTACTGAAGTCAATCTATTTTGATGTATAAAAAGAGAGAAGTGAGCAGAACTCACAGCAACCTA
>NW_006408920.1:1748022-1749770 GCF_000296735.1 Chrysochloris asiatica
AAAGATATCAATAAAAATGTCTAAATGTCCCAAATACAAAAACAGATAGAATTAGAAAGAAAGTTACATATCAAAAGCCTGCATAATTTTAGGTAGGAAAAAATTAAAATTTGAAAGTACATACACTTTTTTTTTTTTTTTTACTTTAAATGCATTTTTGTTTTTAGATAACCTTTTTTCTCCTTTAAAAAAATGCCTCTGCACCAAATAATTTGGGGTCTCAAGATGACATTAGTCCCATTCTGTTCAAGTACTGGTGTTATGCAAATAAAGAGTAGCAGCCAGCTAGGAAGACAGGTGACAGGTCTAAATAATTGCCAAATGTGTTAACATTCTTCCATTTCTAAATCATCTTTAAAGTAAATCATATATGAGGTTACACCATCTTCACGATAATCCAGAAGAACAACCATACCATCTGGATTCATGTTTACACCAATAAAGAACTGGTAGTTTTTGAAATTAGCCAGAATGTGCTTGATTTTCTCTGAAGCTCCTGTCATAAAGGGTTTTATTCTTTCTGGTTTCTGTTCTTCAAGTTTGCCTTTGATTGATTTCATGTAATTTTTTATCTTTAAAATTTTATTGTGAGTTATGTGATAGTTTACATGGGAGAACATTAGCTTTACATTCATCCTACCATATATCATTTCAGTGCCATGGTTACAATCCCCTGATGCATCATCAACCAACCAAAGGGTATACCCAGCAAGCCTGCCCCATAGTCATCAACACACAGCCCCTCTCTCTCTCTGGGTCTAGAGTTCCCAGCTGCTCCATCCTTTCACATAATCATCTCTGCCTCCATCTCTAGCATCACTGTTTCTCTGTGTAGGGTCCTGCACTCCACTCTTCTCTCTTGATGGTCCCAGGGACCTCCGCTCCTGGACTGCAAAGTCAATCTCTTCCTTCCTTTTGCTACAAAACATCTACCTTTACATTTCCAACCCTCACAGTTAGTCCTGATAGTAATTATTCACTACTGTACTGCAGTTGTGTGTGTTCTTGTGCATATGGCCTCTCTCCTTATCAGCAGGATGCTTCATTCTCCACTCTAGTCCTCTGTAGCTATGTCACTGACTTTGGGTCCTCGTGTAATCTTTGATGTATTTCTTGTACTTCTTTTGTGAAGCTGGTTTCCTGCAGGTTCATGACAATGTCAACACTGTGACTACTGTGCTTTTGTTGCCTTCATCTTTGGTACCTTGAGCAGAGGCAGTTCCAACGATGAGCAAGTCGTCGATGTTACCCTCTGTCTTGCTGACCATAGTAATACACTTTTATTAATAAAAATAAGGCAAAAAAAAAATCCTACAAGGTATTATAGGGAAGAAAAGAGACCCTATATTCAATTAAAAAATATTACATAGACTCTACTGACTTTAAGCAATAGTAAGCATGAAACAAAGACCATTATAAATCTTCTGGATGAGGGAGATGACCAATGCCATGATGAGTTTCCAAAGTTCTATGCCCATGTGGTGACCTTACATACGGCACAGTGTTCTCTTCCCAAAACTATGACTGAAGAGATCAATCATGCATCATATACATACACTGGGCTTAAGGAAATCAGTGAAGGGACTATTGATGATAGGAATGCTTACAGTTGGAGGCTTTCAGGGAATTATGTCACAACTGTTGTTGTTAAGTTCTTTCGAGTCGGTTCCGACCCAATGCGACCCTGTATAGGGTTTCTGAGGAGTAGCTTTTGAGCTTGAACTGCCGACCTTGAAGTGTAAATGGCT
>NW_006408920.1:1750280-1752043 GCF_000296735.1 Chrysochloris asiatica
GTGCCTTTGAGTTAATTCCGACCCATAGCGACCCTGTATAGGGTTTCCAAGGAGCGACTGGTGAGAATGAACCGCTGACCTTATAGTTCAAACCGATTTTGCAATCTGACGCATCAGCCCACAGCACACACCAGGACATTCTATATGGGACCTTTTAATGAGATCACTTTCAGAGCAGTTGATAGTGGTGGATGTATACCATCTAGTTACTTTGGTCTCAGAGTCATGGAAGCTAATGTTCACATGTTCCATTAGTCGACTGGAGTAAATAATTCTCAAAACATCTTCAATTTTCATCACACTTATTTCTTCTGCACATGAAGAGACAAATAGTTGAACATTAGAAAGTGACTTTTGATTTTTTAAGATCCCAGATGCTATTCTCCAAAGAAGGATGTAGACCACTGTCTTTGTGAACTATGTTATTTCAGTTGACCATGGCATCCCTGCACTATGGTCCTGAACCCCCAGGACTAACTACTCATTTCCTTAAAAAAAAATCTACATTTTTTTGCCTGCTCTACCACATTCATAGAAAGGTTTGCAGCAAAGGTAAATGCACTTTTACAAATATCCTCTTCCAAAACCTTATATATCTGTGGGTTTACTCTCACTCTTCCTACCACACTAGTTAAGCCTGTGTGTCTGTCAATATATATATACCCACAGAACACTGTTGATCAAATGTTTACATAACAACATTAACATCTATCCTCTTGTTCTTGCATATATTCCAGTGTTTTTACCTATCTTCATCATCATTCTGGAATCTCCTTTTTTCTTGTATATTAACCCCCTTGGTACCTGAGTTAACATGTGTATATCTTTTAGCCAGGAAATTACGCCCCATTTCCTTTAACCCCTTGGAACCATCAAAGAATATTTCTCTTAGCATTAAGAAATTTTCTTCAGTTTTTACAATAGTGGTCTCATATAAAATTTGCCCTTTTGTTATTATTGACTCATTTCACTCAGCATAATGTCCTCCAGGTTTATCCATGTTATGACATGGATAAACCTGGAGGACATCTTTGTTGTATGCACACAGTGGAATACAATGCAACGATGCAAAATAATTTTATTATTTTGCATCGTTGCATAGTATTCCACTGTGTGCATACAACGAAGATTGTTTATGCATTCTTCCATTTATGGGCATTTAGTATGTCTCTATCGTTTCACTATTGTGAATAATGCTGCAGTGAACTTTGGTGTGCATATATCTACTCATGTCCTGACTGTTATTTGTTGTGAATATATACCAAATAGAGGGATTGATGGGTCATATGGAATTTTTATTTCCAACATATTGAGGAAGCACCATGCCATTTTTCACAGTGGTTTAACCATTTTACAGTCTCATCTGTAATGTAGGAGGGCTCTAGTCTCTCTGCACCCTCATCAGCATTTATTGTTTTCTGGTTTTAGTGAACTTTGTTTTTAATACTGGAATGAGATGATATCTCAGTGTTGCTTCTATTTGCATCTCTTTACTGGTTAATGAATGTGAATATTTATATGTCGTTTGGTCCCTTAAATGTCTTTCTTCATGAAATGTTGTTCATGTCCTCTACCCATGTTTCAACTGGGCTGTTTGTCTTTTCTTGTATGTTGCTGTTGCTAAATGTCATTGAGTTTGTTCTGATACACAGCAACACTGTATAGGTTTTCCAAGGAGCAGATGGTGGATTTGGATAGCTTACCTTGTGGTTCAAACTGACCTCGTGGTCCAGTGCTTATCTTACAGCTCCACACCAGGACTC
>NW_006408920.1:1753758-1756825 GCF_000296735.1 Chrysochloris asiatica
TACCATCGAAGTGTTATACACACTGAAGGTTGTATAACAGGTGTAATACACTGTAAAGGTCTTTGACTTTTATCAATAAGTATTTCAAGTTATATTTTCTCCCATCAAGTTAGTACTGGATAGTGTTTTGTTCTGTTGTACATGGATTCACTAAGTTTAACAGCCCAGCTCATTATTCTCTATGCTACCAGGGATCCTTTATATAGAAATTATTTAAAAATTGATAATTCTAAAAAATCAATAAAAATATTTAAATAGTATCTGAGCGTCTTATAAATACTTACTATGCAACTCCTCACATCAATCTTGTAATCTCATTTGAGATTCAGCAAACTATGGCCTGTGATCTAGTTTTTGCAAATAAATTGTATTGGAACAAAGTCAAAGCCATTTGTTTAAGTAGTATCCATGGATGTATTCATGTCACAGTGACAGAGTTAAGTAGTTGTAGTAGAGACCATATGTGGTTTCAATGCTTAAAATGTTTTTTTCTGGCCTTTGAGAGAGAAGGTTTGTTGACACCTACCTAATTTATCCTAAAATGCTTTGTAACAGAGATATGTTCTTAATTAATTCCTTTATTTTTTAAAGTCTGTAAAGAAGTGTTGTTAGAAGCATGGTATTCTTAACAATAGTCACAAAATTTACATGATACAGCACTGGACATTGTGAAGACACTATTTCAAAGACAGATCAGTCTTTGAAAGGAATGACTAATACAGTGCTATAAAAGATAATCATTAAGGACTCTCTCAACTCAGTGATGTGAATGAAGTGGTGCTCTATCCTATTGAAAACAAAATTTGTTTTATACGTTCACAGCTTTGGGAGGCACGATCTGTCAATATGTCAGGATGCATGATCTTACCACTATGTTCTTTGCAAAACAGGAATAGACTGAACTCAGTTTGAAAATTTTGTTTGAAAATTAAGAAGCATAATTCTAATTTAAGAGATTTAAGAAAAGCAATTCCAGCTCTACAGTCTGCATAATTCATAATAATTTTATGAAAATGTTCAATTTATAAGATCAACTATAATAATTAAAAGGAAAAAAAAAAAGTTGCAGCTGAGTTGATCCTTATATAATGTACATATTAAACAGAGTAGAATTGCCCCATAGGATTTCCAAAGCTGCAGTCTTTGCAGATTGCCATATTTTACTCATGCTGAGCAACTGGTTTTCTCACATGACCAATTGTTTCCAAAGCTGCAATCTTTGCAGACTGTCATATTTTTCTTCTGATGAGTAACTGGTGATCTTATATAACACATTTTTGTAGTAGCAGTTAAATGCTTAATTTCTGTGTCATGATGGCTTCTTGCTTTAATGATAGATATGTTTAAGGACAAATTAATCACTACATTGATTTTACCTTAAAATGTTTAGTTGATATTTTCTAATTAAATGATGTTATGTCAGTTATATAGCATTTTAAAAACAAAACAAAACAACAACAACAAAAAAAATAGAAATTGGAAATATTTTGTATCTGTTTATTTCCATTTTTTTCCTATATTTTTAAAAGTTGGGCAATATTTAAATTAATATTTTTCACTCTTGATTCTTTTGTACTTCAGAACATAACTAGTAATTTTTAACTTTAAAACAAACTTTTTATAAAATTCTTTGTGACATATAAGTCAATAGTTTGTATAGATTTAAAAAGTTAATATATTTTTCTATTATTAGATAATTGATTATTACCAGCTTTCTGTTACCCCTAGTAATACTGCTCAGTTAATTCTAAAAGAAGGTTTTCAAAATTTTAAGAAACAATAATTCCTAGTCATAATAAGAGAACATGAACAATTTTTCCCTCCACAAATATGTTATTAAAATAACAATGAAGGTAGAACCTTTCTTCACATTAACAATGTAATGTACTACAGAAGGTAATTCTACAATTTGCTAGAATCTAACATTAATTTAAATAAGTGCAAAATGCATAGTGACATGAGTAAACACTAACGGAGACAAATTTTACTGACTTGATAAGATTTAGTTTAGAAAAAAAAAAAGCTTGCTCCATAACAGTTGTTTTTGTTGTTTTTTGTTAAGTGTTGTCAAGCTGATTCTCACTCATAACAACCCTGCATAAGGTGTCCATTGCTGGTGTTGTTCTTTTTTGTTGTTAAGTGCTGTCAAGTGAGTCAGTTTCCACCTATAATGACTCCCAGGGTTTCCAAGGAGTGGTTGGTGAGCTTGAACCACCAGCCTTGCAGTTCCAACAGGCTTTTCAGTCTAGTACATTAATCCACAGCACCAACCAGAACTTCTTAGGATTATAAAGTGGAACAACCACTGTGGAAGTACTTTTGAAGTTGTTTATTGTGACTCTTCACACAGTAGCCAAAAGATGAATGTCCATTATAAGAGATGGATAGATAATATGTGGTATATGTAGTCAATGGAATGTTACCCTGTATAAACAGAAATAAAATTCTGACACATGCTGGAGGACCCATGAACACATTTAACAAAGTAAAATGATGCAGTCATAAAAAATGTATATTTTATGATTCCACTTTTATGAAATGTCTATAACAGGCAAACTTAGGGAAAACGAAATTTTTTAGTGGTTAACAAAGGGTAAGAGGAAAGGGGACTGAGGTTGTGGTTGTCATTGTTTAGGGGGCACTGAGCCCACATTAAGGGTGATAAAATTTTTTGCAAATAGTGACGATGGTTGCACAATTTAATGAATATACTTAATGTAACTAAATTGTGCATATAAACTACTGATATTGCATATTTTTGTTGAAATGGTATATATAAGGAGAGAGAGAGAAATAGTCCTTTTGGGATAATCATTGGACAACTAATAGTAAGGTCAGCAATTCAAACCCACCAGTCTCTCCTCAGAAATGGTAAACATGATTTTTGTGAGTCAAACTAACTCTATGGCATTTAACAACAACACAAAATATATGTGCATTCCCATTTCTTGGAAATCTCATACAGGGTCAGGCTAAGAACCCACTAGACAGCACTTAACAACAACAATAAATATATTTACCACCATTAAAAAACACAAAACAACATGTATTTTTGATAGACCAACTT
>NW_006408920.1:1757966-1759897 GCF_000296735.1 Chrysochloris asiatica
CCCAGGATCAGACTGTTTCATTCTACTATGCTTAAGGTCACTATGGTTCTTTACTGGCTCGATGACTCCTAACAACAACAACAACAACAAACCCTCAATGTCAGCAATTCAAACTCAAAACCAACAACTCTAAAGTAGAAAGATGAAACAATCTTATCCCAGGAAGAATTAGTCTTGAAAACCTTAAGTAACATGCTTGATGCTTGTCTGTTCTGCATTGGGTTGCTATGAGTTGGAATCTACTCAATGACACTGGGGTTAGTAATTATGCCATACACAAAAATCATAAATGTAAACTATCAGGGGCCATCTATGACTTATGGAAACCTTCATCATGGTAAAACAAGTTGAAGGAAATTCTACACAGAATACATGTCAGCCATTAAGACAAGCACGGATTGGTTCTTTGGGACAAAAATCACACCACTTAGTCAATAGCTCAGCAAACATACAGGTTTCCACACATATGTTGCATAGCCATGGTAGCAACAGTAGCAAAGTCTTGACAGCAGTTGATGCAGTCAAGGGCACTTACCTTCAGTGAGAAAGGAAATGAAATAGACATGTGTATCAGTGAAGATATCATTTAGATGAACATATTTGGCTACATAATCTTTCAACAATCAAGAGTTACTTAAGGCTGAAGGTATGCCTCCATGTGGAAGAAACCTTAGGGACAGGGTATTGTATTTAAGTACGCTTGAGTCTGTTCTGACTCATACTGACACTATATAGGGCTTCTGAAGAGCAGCAGGTGGGTTTGAATTGTCGACCTTGCCATTAGCAGCCCAAGGCTTATCCTACAGTGTCACACCAGGACTGCTAGGGAGAGAAAGTCATTTTTTAATTTTGCTAAAATGTAGACAAATGTCAGTTTGCAGTAAAGAACTTTGCCTTTTTCTACTGGAAGATTTAACTCTTCTGTTATAATCTTTTGATTAGGAAAGATTGTGAAAGAATCAATCTGATCTCCATATTTTACTGACATTTTTTCCTTTGTTTCAATTGTATATGAGAATTCACAATATAAAATAGTATACTAAAATGCAATAAGCTGTATTTTATTTTGCAAAAGCTTCAAATAAAATAGTACATTGAATTAACTATTTTAATTAGATAATGATAGTTTCATATCTAATTGTAAGAAATAACAGTTTTCTTGTACCCCTTACTGTTTGTTGCCAATAGAAAGATATTACCAAATACAATAAACAGAATAATATCATAACAAGGATATTGACAGTGATCCATCCACCAATCTTATTCAGGTTTCCCATTTTCACTTGTATCTATTGTGCATTCAATTCCAAACATTTTTACCCTGTGTGTAATACAAGTATTTGTCTTTAGAGTCAAGCCATTGAACAGATTAACCCCACAAGAATCATTCTTGTTTCTCTTATAACCACATATACCGTCTTGGCCTCTTGGTGTTAACACCTGTCAACCATGAATCTGTTCTTCATTTCCATAATTATCTAATTTCAAAATTATTGTATATCTGTATACCCCAAGTTAGTCATATTTCAATTACAACATACTGCACTTGTAGCCATATTTTTTTTTTTCATTTGTGTACTTATTTGCATTAACAGTATGTACTACAGGCAAAATTGCAACCTGTAATAGAACCATACAGACAATTCTCCCTAATTATCTAAGATGAGATATGACAGCCCAGTTCCCAGTGAATTCAAATGATACATAACCTTCTACAGATAGAGTTATCATTGCAACTGGAAAAATGCCAATATTTTCCATTTTTTGTAAATGTGAGTACTTTTACGTATATATGATATTGTTGTTGTTGTTGTTACATGCCATTGAGTCAGCACTGACTCATAGCAAACCTATGCACAGCAGAATGAAACAATGTCTGATCCTGGGCCATCCTCACTACTGTTGCCACACTTGAGTCCATCGATGCTGCC
>NW_006408920.1:1761047-1762672 GCF_000296735.1 Chrysochloris asiatica
TGCTTGAGATATCAAAGAGATTGTCCTATGATTTCTGCATTCCATTGGGTCACCTCTTTGGAAAGGATACAAACATGGATCTATTCCAATCAGTCAGCTAGATAGTTGTCTTCCAAATTTCTTGGCAGAGATGAGTGAGTGTCTCTTGTGCCGCCTCACTTTCTTGAAAGATTTCAGTTTTTATTCCATCAGTTCCTGGTGGTTTGTTCTTTGCCGAGTCCTTCAATGCACTTTGGACTTCCTCCCTGAGTATCATTGGCTCTCGATCATATGGTACCTCTTGAAATGGTTGAACATTAACCATTTCCTTTTGGTACAGTGACTCTGTGTATTCCTTCTATCTTCTCTTGATGCTTTCTGTATCATGCAATAATTTGGCCAGAAAATCTTTCAACAATGAAAGTTGAGGTTTGATATTTTTTCTTCAGTTCCCCCAGCTTGAGAAATGCTGAGCATATTCTTCCTTTTTGGTTTTCTGATTCTAAATCTTTACACATTTTATTATAATATTTTGTTTTACTGTCTCTAGTTCGTCTTTGAAATTTTCTGTTCAGCTCTTGGACCTCCTCATGTCTTCCATATGCTTTAGCATCTCTTCACTGGAGAGCAAGTTTCAGAGTCTCTTCTGACATCCATTTTGAACTTTTTCTTCCTTCTTGTCTTCTTAATGACTTTTTGCTTTCTTCATGTATGATGTTCTTGATGCCATCCTACATCTCTTCTGGACTTCGGTCTTTAGTGTTTAAATTATCAAATCTGTTCTTCTAATGATATCTAAATTCAGAGAACAAACAAGATGGCGGATCAAGTGGAAGTGCAGTGAAGAGGTCCACCAGCAACAACACAGAATACCGAACCAAGCAGGCTCAGGGGCTGGTCCCAGAATGCTGAACCACATATAAAGGAATATTTATAAGGTTGGAAGGCTTACAGATGGGGGTTTATGTGGCAGAAGCAAGAAATCCATTGCTTTCTAGTTCAGAATGCTCAGCTGCTCCAGGAGCTGCCATCTTGGGTGAGAACAAGTGGGGGAAGGATCGGAGAGGCCACAGACACCTGGCAGAACTGCAGAGATAAAGGTGTGGACATTCTTTTCTTTTGGTATCTGTTCATTTGTCCCTTGCTATCTGAGCACCTCCATTGTGGTAACTATAGGGGTACCTGAGCTAGTGGGCACTCCAGCCCCACCCTTGGAGGGTTCGACTATGCATGTGCATAGGTCTGCTCAAAATTTAAACAGACAGTCTCCAATTAAAACCAAATGGCCACAGCTGGCTCTGAACTGTTTATATGTAGAAAAAGGGCCTGAATGGGGATTGTGGAGCAGGACAAGCAGACAAAAAAGGAAATAGGCCAAAAATTAAATCCTAAGCTACATCAAAAAGACCAACAGTGGCATCTTGAAACTTCTCAAGAAAAAGAGTGAAAAGGGAAGCCCATTTCCTGATCACATCTACCTTGAGGCACTCAGAAAGCATAAAACATACCAAAATACACACCCATCTAAGTTTAAGGCCACAGATAATCCCTGAATATGCCACAAAAACAGAAACAGATGACCGTATCTGTACATGTCCAGAAACGAGATAAAGTGACTGAGGCAAATGAGCTGGAAGCAGAAGTCA
>NW_006408920.1:1762908-1763912 GCF_000296735.1 Chrysochloris asiatica
GAGTCCACAGAGGAGGTAGTTGAAGAGCTTCTGGAAGAAAATTTTCCTAACATCCTGAAAAATGAAAAGATGAGCATTCAAGAAGCTCAACAAACCTCAGGATGGATAGACCCTAAAAGACAATCAACAAGACATATAATAATCAAGCTCTCCAAAATCAAAGATAAAGACAACATCTTGAAAACAGCTAGGGAAAAGAAAAATATAACATACAAAGGCAAGCAAATCAGACTAAGCCCATATTTCTCAACAGAAACCATTCAGGCAAGAAGGCAATGGGGAGGCATATATAAAACACTGAAAGAAAAAACCCAAAAAAACTACCACCCAAGAATCCTCTACCCAGCAAAGTTGTCAATCAAATACAATGGTGTAATTAAAACATTCCAGGATAAGCAGAAGCTAAGGGATTTTGCCAAAGCCAACCCTGCTATGAAAAACATCCTAAAGGAAGTTCCGTGGAATGAGAAATGACAAGAACAGACAACTACAGAATGACATACATGGCAACATCAACCTGAACTCAGTCGACACATGGAAGAATCAAGAACAGAATAAATTTATAAGAACAGAGGATCTGGGAGGTCAGTCTATGATCAAAACAATTACAATGTGAAGGAAGGTAAACACAGAGGAACAGAGATTCAGGTGGTGGGAAGGACAGGTAGATTACTGAATAAAATAGACTGTCTTAAATGGAGGGAAGAACTAATGGAGTTGGGGTGGGGGTTTACTTTGGCTGTTGGGGAGGGCAATCCAAGAAGTGGGGAGGAGGAAGAAGAACAAGATAGATAGGGGAACACCAAGACAGGTTTGCATGGCCTAGTGGGACAGAAGGAAATAGTGATGCATACTCAACCTTGGAACAACAGGGCTCTGGGATACAGGGATCTAGGTACAGCTTGAAGAGGGGAAATAATACTAAAATCCTTGACTGCCTTATGAATATTAGTTTCCCTTGCCTACTATTGTAAAATAAACACTTGAGTGGGATAGAAAGTAAT
>NW_006408920.1:1766028-1771484 GCF_000296735.1 Chrysochloris asiatica
TTCTTGATGTCATCCCACAACTCTTCTAGTCTTCGGTCTTTAGTGTTTAATGTAACAAATCTGTTCTTCAGATGATCTCTAAATTCAGATGGAATATATTCAAGGTTATATTTTGGTTCTCATGGACTTGTTTTCATTTTCTTCAGTTTTAATTTGAATTTGCATGTGAGTAATTGATGGTCTGTTCCACAGTCTGCCCCTGACCTTGTTTTTACTGATAATATGGAGCTTTTCCATCGTTTCTTTCCACAGATGTTGCCAATTTGATTTCTATCTATTCCATCTGGTGAGGTCAAAGTGTGTAGTTATCTCTTTTGCTGTCTAAAGAAGGTATTTGAAATAAACAAATTGTTTTTTCAGAATTCTATCATGTACTCTCCAGGATCTTTTCTATCACCAAGACCATAGTTTTCAACTACTGATCCTCTTTGCTCCCAACCTTTGCATTCCAATCACCAGTAATGATAAATACATCTTGATTGCATGTTTGACCGATTTTAGATTGAAGAAGTTGGTAGAATTCTTCTATTTCATCCTCACTGGCTTTAGTTTTTGGTACTTAAATTTGAATAATAATAGTATTAACTGGGCTTCCCTGTAGGCACATGGATATTATTCTAGCACAGGCAGCATTGTACATCATGAATGATCTGGGTATGTTCTTTTTGACCAGAATGCAACAGCATTCCTCTTCAATTTGTCAATTAGTAAACCATTTGGACATCGGATTCCAAATGGCCAATATCAGTCCATTTCAGCTCACTAATGCCTAAGATATCAATGTTTATGCATTCCATTACATTCTTGACAACTTCCAATTTTTGCAGATTCATACCTCATATATTCCATGTTCTGATTTTCAATGGATGTTACAGCTGTTTCTCTTCATTTTGAGTTGTGCCCCATCAGCAACTGAAGGCCCTGTGGACTTTTCTCCCATGGGCTTTACTCCATTTGTGTCATCACAGTCAACTCTACTTTGAGGAGGCAGTTCTTCCCCAGTTGTTTGTTGTGTGCCTTCCAACCTGAGGGGCTCATTTTTCGGCACTATATCTGACATTGTTTCTCTGTCTGGCAGTTTGTCATACTGTGGTGGCTTGTGAGTTCCTGTGATTTTGAAAGCTATGCCACCAGTATTTTAAATACCAGCAGGGTCACCCATGGTGGACAGGTTTCCAATAAACTTCCAGATGAAGATAGACTAGGAAGAAAGAGTGATGGACTACTTCTGAATATTTAGTCAATGAAAACCTTATGAATAGCAGACAAGTGTTTATTCAGTATTAAATTTTCTTTTCAGCTATTTTTGTTGTGTCTGTTTGCCCATGGCTAATGCTTATGGCTGTTTAAGACTTTATCAGCTTTTCCCATTGCTCTTTGGCAGTAACCTACTGTAAGATTCCATAGGTCACATTGTATCCATGGTTAGCTATGACCACGCTCAGCAATTTCTTGCTTGAAAAGTTTAATCTTTCTTAATAGCTATGGATATAGCTTTCCTACCTACATGCATGACCATTCTTCTCTCAGTTTGTTATACTATAGTAGCTTCTGTGTTGCTCTGCACTGGAAGCTATGCCACAGAGGCATAGTGGCAAGGTCTCAAGTAAAAATTCCAGACAAAGACAGACTAGGAAGAAGCAGAAGCAAACCTCTTATGGATGGTTAGCCAATGAAACCATTAGCCACAGAATATTGACAGATATAGTGCCAGAAAATGACCTTCATGTTCAAAGGTGTTCAAAATACCACTGTGGAAGAACTATCTCCTCAAAGTAGAGTTTACCTTTATGATGTGGTTGAAGTTAATCTTTTGGAACCTTCATTTTTGATGTAGCAGAACTCAAAATAATAAGAAATAGTTACAATCATCCATTAATATTCATAATGTTGAGTACAAAACATTAATTTAGGTAAACTTGGAGTTATCAAAAGTAAAATGGAACACACAAAAATTGATTGTCTTAGGCACTAGTGAGCTGAAATTGACTAATATTGGCCATTGAATAGTATATTTGAAACATACAGTGATACAGCTTACTACAGTAGAACAACAAATTGAAGATAAATGGCATTGTGATCATCATTAAAAAGAACATTTCAAGGTCAATTTTGAAATACAGTTATCTGATAAAGTAATATCCATATACCTACAAGAAAGACAAGTCAATACTATAATTCAAATTTATGCATCAACCACTAAAGCCAGTGGTGATGAAATTGAAGAGTTCTACTAACATCTTCATTGTAAAAAGATCAAATATACAATCAAGGTGTATTGATAATTACTAGTGAACATTAGTGAGTTTGGCCCAGGATCGGGCAGTGTTTTGTTCTGCTGTGCATAAGGTTGCTATGGATCAGTCCCAACTCAATGGAACCTAACAACAAAAACAACAAATGAGCATTTGACACAAAGAGAAAGGCTCTGTAGTTACAAAATATGGCTTTGGTGTTAGAAATTATGCTGTGTATTGCATGATAGAATTTTGCAAGCAAAACAACTTATCCGTTGCAAATACATTTTGTTAAAACAACACAATAGGCAACTATACCCACAGATCTTACCAGATGGAATACACAGGAATCAAATTGACTATATCTAAGAAAAGAGATGATGGAGAAGCTTGAAATCATCAGCTAAAATAAGGTCAGGGGACAACTGTGAAGCTGACCATAAATTGCTTACATGCAAATTCTGGCTGACGTTGAACAAAATGAAAACAAATCCATGAGAGCTAAAATATAATCTTGAATCTATCCTACCTGAATTTGGAAGACAGCTATCTGGACAACTAATTGGAGGAGATCCTATTTCAAAGAAAGTTTACTCAACTGAATGCAGAAATCACTGAACAATGCCATTAATGTCACATCTAAGTAAAATTTTGCTTAAGATAATTAAAAACTATGACAACACTACATTGACAGGGTTGTTGTTGTTAAGTGCTATCGAGTCAATTCCAACCCTTAGCAATCCTGTGTAAAGTTTCCAAGGAGCAGCTGGTGAGCTTGAACCTCGACCTTGCAGTTCAAACGTCTTTGCAGTCTGGTGCATTAACACACAGCACCCCACCAGGACTCCTCATTGACAAGAAGCTGCCACAAATTCAAGTCAGATTTGGAAGAGGATATGGAACAAGTGATATGACTGCTGATAGATACTGGTTGAAAGAAGTGAGCAACAGAAAGTTGTTTATTCCTGCTTTATTGACTATTCAAAGATTATGACTGTGTGTATATAACAGACTATGGATAATTTTGTGAAGAATGGTTATTCCAGAACACTAAATTGTGCTCAGGAGAAACCTGCACATAGAGCAAGAGGCAGATGTTACAATACAAAAGAAGAAATAGAATGGTTTAAAATCAGAAAAGTCTGTCAGTATTGAATTTTTTCATGATACTTATTCAATATGTGTACTGAACAAATAATCCAAAGAAGCTAAATCATAAGGAGGAGAAAGTGGCATTAAGATTGGAGAAAGCCTCATTAGAAACCTGTGATACACAGCATAACTTTGCTTGCTGAAAGCAAAGAGGACTTAAAATACTGGTGAATGTCAAAGACTTCAGTAAGAATTGCACATAAATGTAAAAAAGAAATACTCACATATGAACCAATAAATACTATGATAACAAATGGACCAATTCTCTAAACTATGCCACTGGTATTTTAAATATCAGCAAGATACACCAAAATTACAAAGGTTTCAACTGACTTTCCACATTAAGGAAGACTAGGAAGAAGGAGAGGGAGACTGCTTCTGAAAGTTCAGCCACTAAAAACTTTATGAATACCCCTTCTAAGACTGAAACTCAAAGGGAAAACACCAGTAGGCATGTAAACTTGCTGATGACAACACTGGTCTACTGGTGAGTGAAAGAGGGGGAAAGGCAGCAATGAAGAAATGGGCTGAGTTCAACCACATTCCATAGACTTCTGCTGACCTGGAGATGTGAGAAAGAAGTGGAAGGGCTGGTTGATCCAAAGTGTGTTGAGAACTGGGGACCCTGAGCCCATGGACAAGGACATACCCATAGAGGGCTAGAGCTGAGAGTGAAGCATCCAGCTGATAAGGAGTTAGAGATGGCGCATAAGAATACCCAAAGTTGTAGATAGTACCCATCTGACCTAGCCTTGATGACTTGATAATCAGAACTTGATTTGTTGTTGTTATGTGCCGTGGAGTCATTCCAACTCATATAAACCCTGTACAGGGTTTCTGAGGCTGTAAATCTTTACAGAAGCAGAAGCAGAGGAAGATTTTTTTAAAAAATATTTTTTTGGTAAACAAAATGTGAGTAAATTGCGACAAATTGATGAACTTGACCAATATTCATGGATGTAGTAACTCTAAATACCAACAGAGTGCGAAGGAGTCTTCACATCAAGTATCAATGCTGTCCCCTTTAGTCACAGGGCAGATGTTGTTGTTGTGTTGTTGTTAAGTGCTGTTGAATCAGTCCGACCCATAGTAACCCTGTATAGGGTTTCCCAGGAGAAGCTGGTAAGCTTGAACCATTGACCATGCAGTTTAAATGACTTTGCAGTCTGGCGCATTAACCCTCAGTGCCACATTAGGACTCCACAGGGCAGATGTTGTTAAGTGCCATGGAGTCAGTTTCAACTTGTAGCGACCCTGTACAGGGTTTCCAAGGCTTGTAAATCTTTACAGGAGCAGAAAGTCTCATCATTTTCTCACAAAACAGCTGGTAGTTTCTAACTGCTGACCTTGCAGTTCACAGCCCAATTTATAACCACTACACTACCAGAGGGATGGGCAATTTAGACATTAGCTACATAAAATGAGGGGACAAAAAAGGCACAAAGTGACTGGCTTACAAGGTTTCAAGGGGAGTTTAGTTTAATAGTGTGTGCAGACAAAACAGTCCCCACTGAATAGTCTTCATTTTGTCTAGATGTGTCTGGTAAAAATAAATGGGAATAAGATCCTTATGATTCAATAGTGAGTAATTGTTAGCATGACTAATTGTGACTATCACAATTGTAAAGATAGAAGTTTTGTAATGAAAACAGGGGAATAGTTCATCTTACAGTCCAGAAACTAAGGACCCTAGGGCCATCAAGGGAGAAGAGCACAAGTGGAATGTGAGACCTTATCCAGAGAAACAGTAACACCAGAAATGGGGGCAGAAATGTGGACATAAAGAGAGGGAGTAGCTAAGGACTCTAGATTCATGGGAAGAGAGGGATTAAAAGCTGGCAGCCAGGAGGCACACTAGCAGAATGTGCCCTTTGGAAATATAAATTACTACATATGCCTGAGTGTTTAAAACAAACAAACAAAGAAGCTAAAGTGAATAGAGAGAAATACTGCTAACTGAGGGTACATGGAGGGGATTATAATCATTGCAATGAAACAAGGTGTATGATTTGTTGAATGTAAAACTGATGATCTGCCCTGTAAAATTTTACTCAATCCACAATAAAA
>NW_006408920.1:1771584-1780386 GCF_000296735.1 Chrysochloris asiatica
TTCAAGAGGGAGTTTAGTTTAAGAGTATAGGGGGAAAGAAAGAGTCCCCACTGGATAGCTGTCTCCTTGTCTAGATGGATCTGGTGAAAAGAGATGGGGATAAGATTCATAAGATTCAATAGTGAATAACTGTTATCATGACTAATCGCTACTGTCACAACTGTAAAGGTAGAAGTTTTGTAACAGATGATCTCTAAATTCAGATGGGATATACTCAAGGTTATATTTTGGCTCTCATGGACATGTTTTCATTTTGTTCAGCTTCAGTTTAAATTTGCATATGAGTAATATATGTAAATACAGGTATATTTTAAATATATAATGTTCCCAGCCCTCAAAACCAAATAAATATCAGATTTATAAAGATTCTTATAATGAAAGGCAATAGAGTGGAAACTATAAAATACATTAGAATTGACCTAGAGTTGTTATAAGAGAAATACATAAGATAGTTACTACCTATAAATGGCATAATACAATGCGTAAATTGTTAGAATTGACTTTATGTTTTTTTCTGCATAATATAATTTCCTGGAAATTTGTTTAAATTGTGTGTTTAGAGTTTTTGTTTGTTTTGTTGACTAGTATTTCATGGAATGCATACAATACAATTTGTCTGTTGAAGGACATCTAGCCATGAACATTATAGTATAAGATTTGTTTGAAAATAAGATTTTATTTATCTTCTGATTAAGATCAAAACAAATTTTTACTTTTTTAGAAAAAAAAACTGTCAAATTATTTTTCAGAATGCTTGTGCCATTTTACATTCTCACCAACAACGTTTCTCTGCTTCCTTTTAACTATTTTATATTATCACTATTATTAACATTTTACTCATTTTGATAGGTTTGAGATGTTATCCCACTCAATTTTTAACTTTCTCTAATGGCAAATGATGATGAAAATCTTTTCATGCATTTTTATTGTTGTTGTTAGGTGCCACCAAGTTGGTACTGACTCGTAGCAACCTTATGCACAATGGAAAGAAGCACTGTCTAGTCCTGAGCCAACTTCACAATCGTTTCTTTGCTTGTACCAATTCCTGCTGCCATAATGCCAATCCATCTAGTTGGGAGTCTTCTTTTTTTTTTTTTTTTTTTCTGACCCTCCACTTCAGCAAGAAAGATGTCCTTCTCCAGGGATTAGTCAATCGTGATAATCTATCCAAAGTGTGAGAGACGAACTCTGACCACCCGAGGTTCTAAGGATCATTCTGCCTGTACTTCTTCCAACAAGGATTTGTTTATTCTCTTGACAGTCCATGATACTTTTAATAGTGTCTTCGAACACCATAACTCAATTGCATCAATTATTCTGTAGTCTTCCTTATTTGTTGTCCAACTTTCACATGAATATGAGGCTATTGAAAATACTGAGGCTTGGGTCAGGCACACCTCAGTCCTCAAACTCATATCTTTGTTCTTGAACACTTTAAAGAGTTCCTGTACAGTAGATTTGCCTAAAGCAATACATCATTTGCTTTCTTAACTGCTGCTTCCATGAGTGTTGATAATTGATCCAAGCATAAGGAAGTCTTTGACAATGTCAATCTTTCTCCACCTATCTTGATGTTATTTATTGTTCTGGTGGTGAGAAGTTTTGTTTTCCTTATATTGTGGTGCAACCATAAAAAAAGGTTGTAGTCTTTGTAAGTAATGCAAGTCTTCTTCATTTTCAAAAAGCAATGGTGTATCATCTGCATATCACAGGTTGTTCTTCCCATCCTGATGCCATGTTCTTCTTCATATAATCTGGCTTCTCAGATTATTTCTTAGCATACAGATTCAATATGTATGGTGAAAGAATACAACTCTGGCGCATACTTTTCCTAATTTTAAACCATTTAAAGTTGTCTTGGTCTATTTTCAGATTCCTCATGAGTACAATTAAGTGCTCCGGCATAATCATTCTCCACAATGTTGCCATAGTTTGTTGTGATCCACACAATTGAATGCCTTTTCATAGTCAATAAAACATAGGTAAACATATTTCTGTTATGCTCTGCTTTCAGCCAAGATATATCTGATGTCAGCAATGATATTCCTAGTTTCACATCCTTGTCTGAATCGGTCCACTATCAGTGCACCTGCTTGTATCTAAAATACCCTGGCATAGCTAACAGAATCACAGCACTACATGTCATGACAATATGACAAACTGACAGACAAATTGTGTTTTTCATGCACCATATGTATACTATTTTTGATGAAAATCAAAGGCTACTTTGAGATCTAAGGTGACCTGACCCAAGCCATGCAATTTTCAATATCTTTATATGCATGAAAAGTTGTACATTGAATCAAGAACACCATTATAATTGACACATTTGAATTATAAACTGTTAACACAGCATATTGAAAGTACCATGGACTGTAAAAAGAATGAACACATCTGTTTTGGAAGAAGTTTGAATAGATTTCTCTTTAGAGGACAGACTGGGGGACTTTATCTCTTGCTGTTTGGACTTGTTATCAGGATGGACAAGTCCTTAAAAAAGGACATCATGTTTGGTAAAGTTGAGGGTCAATTAAAAAAGAAGACTCCCAATGAGATGTACTAACACAGCAACAGAAACAATGGGCTCAAATATAACAACATTTGTGAGGATGGTATAGGACAGGTTAGGGTTTCATTTTGTTATACATAGGATCATTATAAGCAAAATTAACTCAATGACACCTAACAACAACAAAACAGCTTTTTTTGTGTGTGTAAAGTGTTTGTTTGGGTCTTTTACTTAGGTTTATGTTGAATTTTTATTTTTGATGTTTTGATTTGTATTTTTGTCTTATTTTTTAAATGTTTATTAATATTAGTCATTTGCTGGCGATGAGGTTTATAAATATTTTCACCCAGTCTATACCTTGCCTTTTCAGTCTTTTTACATAGTCATTACAGTCTAAGGAGTTCTAATTTACATTTGGTTCAATTGATCAAGTCCTCCTTATAAGAACTTATTTTGGGTTTAAGTGTTAGAACTTTTTGCCTAGTCCTAGATCTGAATTTCTTTCTGTGTTTTTCTAAAAGTTCTTATTAGTTGTGCATTTTGTATTTAAGGCCATGATCTATTTCAAATTCATAATGTAATAAGGTTGAGATTTATTTATTTTTGCCAGTAGATAAATAATTGTTTCAGCACAATTTGTTATAAAAGCTGTATCCTTAATGCTTTGAAATAGTTTTGTACTTTTTCCTAACTTCATTTAAATATTTTTATTCTTTTCAGTACTCTGTTCTGTTCTCTGATCTATATGTATACCCCTCTACCAATGCCATATTCCTTTAATCATTGAATAGAACAATTATTCCAACATTATTATTCTTTGTCAGAAATGGTTTAGCTACTCTAAGACCTTTACTTTTTAATATAAAATTTAAAACAAGTTTGCCTATATCTACAAAACCTTTCTTGGATATTGATAGTAATTGCATTAAAAATGTAGATAGTGTTTCTACTGTGTTGTATCGTCCAAAACAGGATTTTGTAATTTTCAGCTTTCAGATTCTATAAATATTTTTATCAATATATCCCTAAGTATTCCATTTTATTTGGAGTTACTATAAATGGTACTTTTTAAAATTTAGTGTCTAAATATTAGCTGTTATTATACTGGAAACAATTTATAGTTCATGTGTGTGTGTGTGTTGATCTTGTGCCCTGTGCCCTTGTTGAACTTAACTACTAATCTTAGGAGTTTTCCTGTAGATTCCTTGGAATTTTCTAAATAAATGATTTTTTTTTCACTTACAAACGTTCATTATTATTTAGTGCCATTGAGTCAGTTCCGACCCATAGAGACCCTGACTAGGGTGTCCAATGTGCGTCTGGTGAGCTTGAATTGCGGATCTTGTGGTTGAAATAAACTTCACAGTCTAGTGCATTAACCTACAGAGCCACACCAGAACTCCAATAGGGAGCTTGTCTTTATTTCTAAAGTGCATATTTTAATTTTAATGATTTTATTTTATTACCTTATTTCAGAGGCAGAAACTTTGGTATTGAATGGATGATGAGGGAAGTCATCTTTAGGGAAAGCATTGTGATTTTCATAATATAATACAATATAAATTATAGATTTCTTTTAGATGCTATTTATCAACTTGAGATAATTTACCTCTATTCCTACAATCCCCTTCTATTCAGGAGAAGCATGAGGCTTTCCCTCAAATACTTAAAAAGCTTTTGAAACTCTTCCAGGTTCACTATGACAACAACATTCTTAACTTTCTGAGAGTGTTTCTCAAAAATGGATGTTGCCTGTCCTGTGTTCTATTTTTTCACCCATATTAATAAATGTGATAATATATTGATATTGTAGGCTAAATTGATTCAATTTAAAAATTTGAAACAGAATCACATGCTGTTGTTGTTGTTGCTAATACCACTAAGTCAGTCCCAACTTATAATGGGACTTTAAATTGTTTACAAGGTTATTAATCTTTAAAACATTAGAAAGTCTTGCTTTCTTCCATGGAGCAACCAGTGGTCTCAAACCGCAGACCTGTGGTGAGCAGTCCAGTGCTTATACTACAGATCCATACTGGGAATAAATCTCACTTGGTCATGAAATATAATCATCTTAATACATTTGAGGTTTCAGTTTGCATTTTATTTTTTAAAAGATGTTTGCTTCTAAATTGATAATAGATCGCTGTCTATAAAGTTCTTGTTGTTGATGTCCATGTGTTCTTTTGAGGTCATCAAAGGAATTTCAAAGTGCTCTTTCTTCTTTATGTTTCTGGATTGTTGTTGTTGTGTTGTGGAAGTGCCGTCGAGTCGGTTCCGACCCATAGAGACCCTGCTTAGGGTTTCCAAGGAGCAACTGGTGAGCTTGAACCACTGAGCTTGTAGTTCAAATGGCTTTGCAGTCTGGAGCATTAACTCACAGCGCCACACCAGTACTCCGTTTCTGGAATAGATGGTATAAAATCGGTCTTAATTATTTATAAGATATAAAATTGTGCTAAAAAGAAATCTTTGCATAGAGATTTATTTTTTATTGTATTCAAAATTATGAATATAAGATATTTTATGGTTATAGGTGTATTCATATTACCTATTTAATATGATAAAAAAGAAAGATGTTCAAGGTGCTTTGAAGACATTCATTGACAAAGAGCAAGAATATGGGAATTGATGGAATACAAATTGAAATCTTTCAACAAACTGACAAAGCATTGGAGGCACTAGTTCTCTATGCAAAGAAATTTGGATGACAGCTACCTGGCCAACTGACTGGAAGAGATCCATATTTGTGCCCATTTCAAAGGGAGGTGACCAAACGGAATGCAGAAATCAGTGGGCAATATCATTATATCCAATACAAGCAAAATTTGCCAAAGATAATTCAAAAGTGGCTGCAACCATACATTGACAGAGAAATTTCAGAGGTTCAAGAAGAGGATGTGGAATGAGGGATAACACTGCTGACATCAGATGGATCTTTGCAGAAAGCAGAGAAAACCAGAAAGATCTTTACCTGTGCTTTATTGACTATGCAAAGAGTTTTGATTTTGTGGATCATAACAAACTATGAACAGCATTATGAAGAATTAATATTCTGAAACACTCGATTGTGCTCATGAGGAACCTATACATAGGCCAAGAGGCAGTCATTCAAACAGAACAAAGGAGCACTGAATGGTTTAAAGTTAGGAAAGATGTGTGCCAGGGTTATATTCTTTTACCATACTTATTCAATCTATATGCTGAGCAAATAATCTGAAAAGCTGGATAATATGAAGAAAAACATGGCATCAGGATAGGAGAAATGCTCATTAACAACCTACAATATGCAGATGATGAACCCTTGCTTGCTGAAAGTGAAGAGGGATTAAAATAATTGATAATGAAGATCAAAGACCACAGCCTTCTATATGGGTTGCAACTCAACATAAAGTAAATAAAAATCCTTTATCATTGGAGCAATAAATATCATCCCGATAAATGAAGAAAAGATTGAAGTTGTCAAAGATTTTTTTTGCTTGGACCAACCACTAACACTCATAGAAGTAGCAGTCAAGAAATCAAATAATGTATTGCATTAGGCAAATCTGCTGTACAAGACCTTTTTTAAAAGTGTTGAAGAGCAAAGATGTCAGTTTGGGGACTAAGGTGCTCCTGACTCAGGCCATGATATTTTCAATAACTTCATATGCATGTGGAATCCTGGTGTGGACCTCTGGGTTAATGTGCTGGACTGCAAAGTCACTTTGAACCACAAGGTGGGCAGTTCAAGCTAACCAGTCACTCCTTGGAAACCCTATACAGGGTTACTGTGGGTCAGAACCGACTCAATGGCACTTAACTACAACAGCAACAACATATGCATGTGCAAGTTGGATAGTGAATAAGGAATATGTTGGAAGAATTGACACATTTTAATTACTGTTTTGTAGGAGAATATTAAATGTACTGCCAACAGAACAAGCCAATCTTTGTTGAAAGAAGTTCAGCCATACTGCTCCTGGAAGCCAGGATGGCCTGGCTTTGTGTCTCATACTTAGGACATATTGTCAGGAGGTAACTGTCCATGGAAATGGATATCATGTTTGGCAAAATAGAGGACCAGAGAAAAAGAGGAAGACCCCCTCTCCAATAGGATGAATTGGCATAGTGGCAGCAACAATGGGCTTAATTGTAACTATGGTTGTGAGGTTGGTGTAGGACCTGGCAGCTTTCTTTCCTGTTTTGAGTCAGAACAGATGTGATGGCACCTAACAACAACAACATTTAATATTGATTTAGTTTTGTAGTTTGTCATTTTAAAGAAATTAGTCCTTTTTTTCTTATAGGATGATAAATTTATGAACATATATGAGTTATAGGATATCTATATTGTCCTTCCGATGGCTCCAGATATACTGTGTTTACTCCTGGTGTTGGGGATTTGTGTCTTTTAATTTTCTCATTCTTGCTAGTGGTTTATCAATTTTATTAATTTTCTTTTAAGAATCAGCTTTGAATGTCATTTATATTCTCTATTTCTTCCCTGTTATCAATTTCATTGATTTCTACTCTTTATTCTGTTTTCATTGTGTCTGATGATTTTATTTTTTTTAATTTTCAGTCATTTTGAAATAGAATGCTAGATTATTGATTTCAGGTCTTTGCTTTAATGTAACCATTTTGTGTTGTAAATTTCTCTCAATCCCGCTTAAACTGCATCCCCAAGGTTTTGATATGTTATTTTTCATTTTAATTCAATTCTTTGCATTTTAAAATAATCTTTGCATTTTGGTTTCATTAGACTTCCTCAGTGACTTGGATTTTTTTTAGTAAAGAGTTATTTCATTATGGTCAGAGAACATGCTGTGTGACTTCAGTTCTTTTAGATGTGTTGAAGTTTATTTCATGGTGCTAAATACGATCTATTTTAGAGGCTGTTTCATAAAATCATAGAAATTATGTATTCTGCATTTTTTGGGTAGGATATTTTATATCAATTAGATCTCATTTGTTAATTGCCCTATTCAGATCTTTATCCTTGCTTAATTTCTATATAGAGTTTATGTCAATTATTGAGAAGGGAGTGTAGAATTTCAAACTATAAGTATGAAATTTTCTATATCTTCTTTTGGTTCTATTGGTTTTTATTTTATACTTTTTGAGGGTCCGTATTTTTGTAAGACTTCCTGGTGAAATGAGTTTATTATCATCATAGCAATGTTGTATAGGGTTTCTGGGAAGAGGCTGGTGAACTTGAACCATTGACTTGTGAAACTGACTTTGAACTCCAGCATATTAATCAACATCACCACACCAGGACTCCATATTAGTTTGCTTATATTGTGTAAATCATTCATGAAATGCATATTATATGTCCAAACTAAAAGGAGATTAAATAACTGAATTTTAATTATTTACAATCTGATGCTCTCCATATCAATTATACTTACATTACTTATATGTTCATATTCAGATATTCAGTGTCTCAACAAAATGCAGAAGCATACAATAAAAAAAAAAAAAACGTTTTATTTATTGAGTTTCATAAAAAGACATCACATTCTTTGTTTACTTAATACTTTATAAATGCTACAAACATTTAATACTTGTCATAATGTTGAGAATTCTGTTTATATTGCTTTTTTTTCTTTAGAAATGTCTATAAAATAATCCTAGAAAAAATTATGCTGTTAACTAATGTAAGTGTATTTATGAGGATAAATGTTTTGAAATTAATAACACTGCATTTTGCAATCCTGTTTTAAATTTAATCAATAACTGAATATCAGATAACAAGAAGTTCTCAAGCATATTACTTAATAAATGAATATGGCAGAAGTATTTCCAAGATTCTTTTAGAACTTAATTTTTAGAAAAGGAATAGCAGCTGTATTCCAGGACTAAGTGAGATGTTAGTAAAAACAATGGAAGGAGAAACAATATCATATGTAATATAATTTTGAAATACATTAAGTGGTGATTTACATACTGAAATGTAGCACCATTAGATTATACTTTCAGTACTAACCTACTAACATATTATAAAATAAAATTAAAGTTATACTGCCAGATATAATATAACTTCTTCATAAAATAATGTCCTGGAATTTGATGAAAACTTTTTGATTATAAATGTATGGCACAAAGCACTCTAACAAAGATTATAAAAAATACATCTTCAGATTTAATCTGATATATAATGCCGGGGTCTGACCTCGACATAGTTGTCACGAGTTTTTGGTTCACGAGGAGGGGAGATCCAGCGGCGATAGGGATAGCGAAAGAATACACAGACAAACAGAAGAAGGGAGACAATGAGGCACCCCAAAGCCAGGGTGGATACATCACTG
>NW_006408920.1:1787931-1788495 GCF_000296735.1 Chrysochloris asiatica
CAAACTGCCATATATCGGGGAGGCAAACAAAACTATGAAAGTAACTTTGAATTGAGCAATAATAAGAGTGAAAAAGGAAGCCCACATCTTGATCATCTCTATCTGGAGGCAATAAGAAAGCATAAAAACAATAACAAAACCCACAAACTCAATTAAGTATTAAGGCCACAGATAAACATTGAACATGGACAAGAAGCAAAAACAGATGAACATATCAGCACAGGTCCAGAAACAAGATAAAATGTCTGAGAAAAAAATGACATAGAGGTAAAACTGGACTCCATTCTGGAAAGAAGAGATGTCTTGGAAATGCCTGAGAAAGAATTCAGAAAAATAATTATAAAATGTTTCAAAATACTTTACAATGGAGTTGAGAAAAATAAGGAATAAGTCAGGAAAGTGCTACAGGAACAATCAAATAAGATAGATACAGCATTAGAAATAATTCAAAACCTACAGAGAGAGTTCCAAATGACCAAAAATAGAATATCAGAAATAGACAACAACTGAAAGGACAACGGAGTAGAATAGAAGAGATGGAAGGCAGAACTAGTGAGCTGGAAT
>NW_006408921.1:0-17525 GCF_000296735.1 Chrysochloris asiatica
ATAATAATCAATGTAATGAAACAAGCTGTATGAATGGTTGAATGTGATGTGCCCTGTAAACTTTCACTCAATCCAAAATAAAAACATTTAATTAAAAAGAAAGAAAGAAATCAAACAACATATTGCATTAGGCAAATCTTCTGCACAAGACCTTTTTTAAGTGTTGAAGAGTAAAGATGTCAGCTTGAGGGCTAAAATGTGCCTGACCCAAGCCATGGTATTTTCAATAACCTCATATGCATGCGAAAGCTGGACAGTGAATAAGGTCGCTATGAGTCGGTACCAACTCGAGGGCACATAACAACAACATATGGGGTGGAACAATGGAAATAAGGTATGTGGAACCTTTACATGGAATTGGTCAGTTTTGCCATCCCACTTCATTTTAAATGAGTCACCCAGAGGTAGAAAAGGGATCTTACTAATATCAAGAAGGAAAAGTCTGGAATGAAGTGGGAGCAGAGAGCCTGCTGCTTCAGAAACAGCAGAAGCAGGAGACAGGTGGGAGACAAAGCAGTAGGCTTCCCAGCCCATGGAGTGAGAAAACGAAGTGCCTCTGGGAAGAAGGTTTGCTGGTCAAGTGACATGCCTCCTGGCACTTAGCTGGCGTGGGAGCTAAGTTTGCTGACCCACAAAATCAGAGATGAGTGCCTTGGGGCTGAGACTGACTAGTAGAGTGGAGTGTCTTTGAGCCCATCATCAGCAAAGCTAAAAGAGCTTTGTAGCATCTGCCTGCTTAGGGCAGAAGCCAAGGGGTCGTATGACCAAGGGGCACATGGCTTGAAAAAGGCAGGTCTGTAGGCATTCTGAGAAGAGTCTCTCCTGATCATAGAACTGTGTCCTGAACATTTCTGATATTGAATTGCAATGTGTTACTTCCCTAATAAACCCTGTCAATGTTATATTGTCTGTGAATTCTATGTGGCCTTTGCAACAAATGGTTGAACCCAGCAGAGAAGTAATACCAAGGGAGGGACGGTTGGTCTCAGAATTGGTAAGAAAGTTGGAAGGAGGAGGCATGTCTGACCTCCACCTCACAGGAATCAGCCTTGGACTGATGCTGATTTGGATTCTCTTTCCCCTCATGAAGTTAGAGGCCAGATACTGCCCCATAGCCCATTAGATGAGCATGCTTATTCCCATTTCACAGATGACAAAACCAAGGCTCAGAGAGGATACATAACCTGCCCAAGCTCACACGTTCACTGAGCAGTGGCCCATGATTCAAGCACAGGTTTTTCCATTTCCACAGAAGCTTCCTTCTGCATCACTGTAGCTCTTGGCTGGTCTTGTTTCACTTTGTCAGTAAACTGAGGTCATTGGGCAGCATCTCCAAACTTCACCTTGAGGAATCCTGGGTTCATTGGAAGTTTCAGGGATAAATAGTAGGACATAAATCTTCTGTGAGCTGCTAAATTCAAGCACCAACTCCAGCACTGACACAAGGTCAAGGTGCCAGAGAACTCAGAACAGAGATGTTCCACAAAGGAAATTGGCAGCTTGTGTGGCATTCCACATGGCTGGTGCAGCCAGCAGTTGCTGCTGGGAGAATTCCAATTTTAATAATAATTTGGAATTTTTCCCCTATAACTCTGTTTGTAGCATTTTAAGATAAGCACTCAACCATAAGGCTGGTTTGAGCTACAAGGTGGGCGGTTCAAGCTTGTCAGTCACTGCTCAGAAATGCTATAAAGAGTCTCTGTGAGTCAAACCCGACCAGACGGCACTTAACAACAACAGCTTTATATAAGGAGCACTGGTGGTACAATGGTTAAGTACTCTGCTGCTCTCCACACAAGAAAGGTCTGGCAAACTGCTCCGATTTCTTGCCTAGAAAATTCTATAGCAGGAATGGAGAACCTTTTTTTCTGCCAACATTTATAACATGGTCATACAAAACCATCAACTTAAAAATTAGCCTGCTATATTTGGTCAAACATTTCATTAACTCACCCCCAATGTGATGGCTCTGGACTCCTGGTGTGGCTCTGTAGGATCAGCACTGGACTGCAAACCACAAAGTCGGCAGTTCAAACTCACCAGCCACTCCTCAGAAACCTTATACAGGCTTGCCGTAAGTCGGAGCCAAGTCCACTGGACTCAACAACAGTAATGTGATGGCTGGAACTGCGGTTGCATTGGCAGGGCCAGACCAAATGAATCCTCAGACTTTACACAGCCCACCCTGCTCTATGGGGCAGTTCTACTCGGTCACATGGAGTCACCAGGGGTCAAAGTCAACTCAACAGCACCCAACTACACAATAACAGCTCTGTTGTATGCTTAATGCTTTGATAAAGTGAAATTCAAAATTCTGCCTAATCAATATGTATAAATTCATTCATTCACTAGATGGAACATCCCACCGTAGTGGTTCTGCTGTGTGAAGTTCACCATGGACCATTGTTTGGGTCTTACAGTGCACAATCTAGGAATTTGCAGTGCTAATGACTACAATCTGAATTGTGCTCCCAGTAATGTAAATTATAACCCTAACACAGCCATCAGTATTACAATATCAGGTCCACCATTTTAGGCTGTACCTTCCGGGTTCTTCCCTCTCCTCTCCCTTCAACTCCATTTTGTCTGTTTCCCCGCCCTAAGCTACAAGGTGCACAGTTTACAGGGCAACATGGCTTTTGATAGGCCACAGCTGAATCACCTTAGCAATGACCACACCCTTCCTGTTGAACCTATATAAGACCACTCCCTTACCGTTGACTTTCTCCTCTCCCTCTTCTGCTTTCTGCTCTCCCTTCTTCTTCTTCTCCCTCTTCTTCTTTCTGTCCTCTCTTCTCTTTATTTCTTCTTCTTCTCCCCCGCCCCTTCCCCTTCTTTCTGCCTTCTGCTTTCTCTCTCCGGCAGAGGTCACCTTCCTCTTCCTAACGCTGAATAAAAGTCTCTAGACGGACCGTCTGGTGTGCGGTGTGGCATTAGAACTGTCAAAGAGAGCTTCTTCGTATAGATTCCTGAGTCTTAGGTGAGGAAATCTTTACTTGTACACATATCCAAGGTGATAAAGATGCAGGTGGCTTATAGACGTGTGTTTAGGTGTCACTGAGTGATTCCAACTCCTAGAGACCCCATGGGACAGAGTAGAGCTTCCCCCAGAGGGTTTTCTGGACAGTAATCTTCAGAGAAGGAGCTCTGACTGCATGCACAGAGGTTAAAGACCTGATTTGAGCCCAGCAGCGGCTTCATGGGAAAATGCTGTAGACGTCTGCTTCCGTAAATACTTACAGGCTTGGAAACACTCTGTTCAACTCTGTCCTTTGGGCTTGCTATGAGTTTGGATTTGGCATTTTATCTTTACAGGAATAGCTCTTTCTCCCACAGAGCCTGGTGGATTCAAACCGCCAAACTTTGGGTTCGCAGCCCAGTATTTAATGGTTGTGCCAACCAGAGTTCCTTGGACTACAGACTAACCACTGAGAAAGTGTCCTCTAGAAATGACCTGGATTGGTTTTTACAGTAAATCCCCAACAGGTGTTGGAATCCCTGACCTTCATTTCCTTCTCAAAAAAAGAAAAGAAAACAGCCTTAGGAGCTTGGGACCCTGGGAGCTAGCTTTCAGGGCCATGTGCTTGTTTTATATCCTGGCTCTGAGGATAAGTCCAAGAGTATTTCTCCAAAATCATAGAAACCTTTATTTAAAAATATATGAAAATATGAAGTTGTTTCTCAACATATCCTCCGTCTAGAGCTACACACCTCTGGATGTTTTGTTTCCATCTTGTTATGTTTTTCCCCAGGTCCCTCTCACTCTCAGGAGTCTAAAGAATGAATCCCACCAAGTCACCGCTTCTCAGTCACACACGAACAATAAACATTCACTTAGAATCTCTTTATTGCAAAGCAAAAGTCCGCTTCAGAGAGAGAAGCAGGTCTTTCTCCATGAGTGGGGTAGACCTGGTAGCAGTAGGGAGCACCGATTAGATTAGGTCAAAACGAAAGTACACTTCGAAGAGAGAAATGGGTCTGTCTCCACAAGAGGAGAAGACGTTTTGGGATTGGGTTGCACTGGTTTATAAAGGTATAGAGTCTCTTACTCTAAGGGTGGGCTAATACATATTAATTAGGAGGAGTGGTATGTTGAATATTCATGGGTTTTCGGCAGTTGACAGCTTGAGGCGCTATCTTCATGGGTCATCTGCCTGAGGCCAGCTACTTCTATCTGGGTTTCAGATTCTGATATCACTATCTCTGTCTCCAGGCTGGACTAGAGATGTCCTCCCTGCTTTCAGGGGAAGCGGAAGAGAGGCTCAGGGCCCCAGGGGTCCTAACTTGTCCCTGACAATATCTCTAGCTCTTCTCCACAACAATTCTAAGTTCTCCTATTTACGCCACATCAAAAAGGTAGTTTTGGTATCCTTGACAGATTCAAATCATGTTCCTTTGAAATGTTTGAGTTTAGGGAACAAAAAGAAGTCTGAAGGTACAAGATCAGGGCTGTATGGTAAATGGGGTAAGGTTTCCCAGTGAAATTCTTGTAGGCCATTTCTTGCTATCCTTGAAGAATGAGCAGGTCCATTGTTGTGACAGAAAAAAAGAAGAAGAAAGTCGTTAGCTCAACTTTCTTGACCTTTTACTGATACTACAGTTTTCAATTTTCTTAAACCTTCTTCAGAATAAGTCCCTGTGATTGTCCTGCATCCTTTGAGAAATTTGTCAAGAGAAACCCTTCAAAAAAACAGTTACCATAACCTTATGAACTGATCTGCCTTAAATTTCATTGGCCCAGAAGATCCAATCAGAAATCACTGTTCTGATCGGACTTTTTTTTTTTTCAAAAAGGACCCTAATGAGACTGACAAGTGCCTGACTGAGAGAACTTGTCTGCAGCCATGCATGCGTCACAGAGACATGTTTAAACACGGTTTGTTTCTCAATAAACCTGTGCTTATATGAACTGGAGCCCTAATAGCAATCCGTGTTTATTTACCCTAGTAAGTTTTGGACCTTGCAAATAGGAAGCCAGAGGTTTCTTGAGTCTGGAGGAAGCTCTATTGTTCAGAGCAGTGGGTTACTCTCGCTTCAAGAGAAGCTCTGTTGACCATGATATGGAGAGATGGAGCAGCTGGGGACTCTGGACTCAGGGAGGGAGAGCAGTTGCGTGCCAACGGCCACGGG
The DNA here is from genome assembly GCF_000296735.1 of Chrysochloris asiatica. Lineage (NCBI taxonomy): Eukaryota > Metazoa > Chordata > Mammalia > Afrosoricida > Chrysochloridae > Chrysochloris > Chrysochloris asiatica. The sequence continues at coordinate 5,131 of NW_006408921.1, forward strand.
GCAGGCTTGTGGGGTGTACCCTTTGGTTGTTTGATGATACATGGAGGGGACTTTATCATTGCAATGAAATGAAATACAATAAGATGAATGTAAAGCTGATGTTCTCCCATGTAAACTATCACTTAATTCATAATAAAAATTTTAAAAATAGAAGGAAGGGTGAATTCAAAGGGTCTCTTCCTAGTTGTCTAGTCATTCAAGTCATATGTTCCTGGTACACACAATGTATTTCCATTCCATTCTCTCTCTCTTTAGTGAAAGTCCCTGGATTGGTGCAAATGGCTAACATGCTTGGCAGCTACCTGAAAGATTAAAGATTTGAGTCCATTCAGAAAGGTCCATTGGAAGAAAGGTCTGGAAATCTATATCTCAAAGAAAGGTCTAGCTATCTACTTCTGAAATATAAGTCACTGAAAACCCTAAGGAATCCAGTCCTACTATTACACTGTGAGTTGAAATAGATCCAATGGCAGCTGGTTAAGGTGTGTCTCTGGTTGCAAAACTCACTTGAATGAAATGTCCTCAGACTCATTTCTGCTTCTCAAAATCTGTTTTCATCTTTCCAGGTCCAACTCAAGTGATGCTTCGCTAGAAAAAGTTCCCAGATGTACCCTAGGGAGATTTAACTGCTCCATCTTCTGCTCTCCAATTGCACAGCGTCCCTTAATCTTACCACAATCAGCCTTTGTTTCTGGCCAGCTATGTACACACGTGGCTCTTTTGATACACATAAACTCACTTTGCATAAGGACCGTGCCCAAGTGAATGCTGAAGAAACGTGGGTGCATGCCACATACAAATTACTGCTGCTTTTAGCATTGCAGGGATATGGTACAACCATTACCCTATAGCAGTAGAACTGCCCCGTAGAGTTTCCAAGGCTTAAATCTTTACTGGAACGGACTGCCATATCTTTTCCCCATGGAGTAGCTTGTGGGTTCAAAACACTGACCTTTGGGTTAGCAGCCAAATGCTTAACCACTATACCACCAGGACACCTTGTTGTTATTAAGTGCTGTTTAGTCAATTCCAATTAATAGCAATCCTGTATAGGATTTCTAAGGAACAGCTGGTGGGTTTGAACCATGACCTTGTGATTAGCAACCCAGTGCTTATCCTACAGCACCACACCAGGATTCCCCAGGGCACCTTATTGGTTGTATGCCATGGAGTCTGTTCCAACTCATAGTAAACCTGTATAGGGTTTCTGAGGTGGTAAATCTTTAGAGGAACCGAAAATCTCATCTTTCTCCCCCAGAGCTACTGGTGAGTTGGAACTGTTGACCTTGAGGTCAGCACTCCAGTGCTTACCCTACAGCACTACCAGGGACCCTTAGCAACATGATGTTGTTGTTGTTGCTAAGTGCTGTCGAATCAATTCTAACTCATAGCAACCCTGTATAGGGTTCACAAGGAGTAGTTGGTGAGTTTGAATGACCCACCTTGCTGTTAGCAGTCCAGTAATTATTCTACAGTGCCACACCAGGACTGCTAGCCATATGGTAGGACTTTATTAATTTATATTAATTTGGGGAGATGTGAATTAATGAGAAGCTGGGGTTATTTGAGAGAACAACAGCTTATTTACTTTGAAAGTCAAGTGGAAAATCAAATTAGCCTAAGAGTATTGGTGAAGAGAGTCTTACATTCTGCATTAATGAATTCAAAAGAATGTGTTGGATACAAAGTATCAATTAGGTAACAATAATTCCCTAGCTGCTTTATCTACAAAGCAGTCAAGCTTAGTGATTACGAGTCAAGGTTTGAAGGCACACCAATTTGGGTTTGATTTTTTTTTTTTTTTTTTTTTACTGTACCACAGTGTGCCGGGTGGTCTCAGAACAACTGACTAACCCTAACCCTAAATCTCTGTGTCCTCAATCTGAGAAGTGGGTGAAATCATTAGACATTCCTTCCGTGGTTGAGGGTTCCAGTGTGGCACGAGAAGATCAGCAGTGGACTGCTAACTGCGAGGTTAATAGGTCAAACCCACCAGCCGATCCTCAGAAACCCAACACAGGGTCACTGAGTCAGAACCAACTCTGTGCAGGGTACTTAACACCACCAGCACCAGCTTGGTATAAGAGGCAGTGGTGGCTCCAAGGTAGGATTCTCACCTTCCACGTGGGAGACCCCTGTTTGATTCCCAGCCAGTATACCTCAAGAACCACTTGTCTGTCGGTGGAGGCCTTCACGTTCCTATGATACTAAGTGGGCTTCAGCGGCACTCCCAGAAGAAAGCAGACAGGCTGGCAATCTGCTTCCAAAACTCAACCACCAAAAACCCTATAGATCACAGTGTTCTGGTTCCTAATAGATCATTCCACTGCATCTGGCATCACCATGACTCGGCCTACTAGATGGTAGTTAACAACAGGTCGGTATGAGAAGAGATACTCAGGTAATGTGTGTCCCACTGTACCCGACCCATTGTAAGTGCCAAAAAACTGTGGCCTGCTATTACACTAATTATTATTTAATCCGTGGAGAAGGAAATTCCCTAAATTTGAAGAAAATTTTGACCCTGTACTGAGTCTGTCTTGAAAGGGTAGAGAACAAACTCATTAGGCCAACCAGGAATAGGGTCCTGGTTGTCAAGGCCCCCAACTTGAGTGCCCCAAGCTCCCAGCAGAGGTCAGGCTTGCAGAACGAACACTGTAGAATAGTTTCAATGCCTTGCTGCTCATTTTCTAATCACCAGTCATCTTCGGAAACCCTATATAGGGTATCTATGGGTCAGAACCGACTCTGCAGCACTTAAAAAACAACAAGATGGCGTCCCAGGTAAGCACTCAACAGCTAAGCAAAAAGTTGACCATTCAAACCTCCCCAGCAGCTCCTCAGTAAAAAGCTCTGATGACCTGCTGCCATAAAGATCACAACCAAGAAAACCCTAGGGTCACTATAAGTCCGAACCTACCCAATGACCATCCAACAATCACTTCAGAAATCAAAGAGATCAACTCCCTCCCTATAGTGCTCTTTGAGTGAAAACCAAGAGAATCTGAGTGGCCTTCACCAAACCCGTATTATCAATATGCAGAAACTCCAGCAATCTAGGCTCAATTTGATGGGAACCCAAGTTCCCCCACCCCACCCCACCCTACCACATCCCCAACTTCGCCAGCCAACACATTTTAAAGACAAAAAAACAATCAATAGGGAGCATTCCGAGAGTTGCTGCCAGTAGCTAGGAGAGAATAGATACCGAGAAAGTCCTAAGGATGATAAATCCAGGCTCTGCTCCTCTCTGACTAATGTAGACACTAAAACACGCCATGAATATCCTGCTTTGAAATGTGTCATGCTTCTGAGGGACCAATCAATCTCCGGCTCTCGGTGGACCACATTAAAATAAATTTGTCACTGTGAGTTTATGAAATATTGATGGTGTTTTTTAGTCAGGGTGTTAGGAGGTGGAAAGGTGTATCAGAAGAGGGAGGCAGGGAGTGAGAGCATTGCTTTAATGAATTATCTCCAGGCTAGGAAAAGAAACATATGCAGAAGCTGGAGGAAGATGAAGCACGGAAGAAAATACATTGGAGTGGAGACCAAAAAGCTTCCAGAAGGAGGAAGCCCAAACTGTGTTACAAAGAACACTGACCAGTGAATAGGTATGCTTGGAACATGGTTGGTTGTTGTTGTTAAATGTCATCAAATCAGTTCTGACTCATAGCGATTCTGTGTGTAGGGCTTCTGAGAAGTGACTGGTGGGTTTGAACTGCTGGCCTTGCAGTTAGCAGTCCAGTGCTTATCCTACAATGCCACACCAGGATTCCTCCAAACTTCTTGTTGTTAAGTACCATTGAGTCAGTTCTGACTCATAGCAACCCTGTATAGGGTTTCCAAGGAGCAGTTGGTGGGTTCGAACTGCCAGTATTAGGGTATGCAGTCCACGCTGATCCTACAGCACCTCACCAGGAGCCTCCAAACTAATTAGACATGGTGATCACTTCTAGGGAAACCAGTTTGGAAATGCTGGCCTAAAACCTTGCTACAAAATGCCGTCCCTTGACCAGAAGCATCACCAGTCTCACTTGGGAGGAGGTTAATAGACCCCACCCCAGATTTACTTAATCAGCACCTGCACTTTAACAAGAGCCTAGGTGATTTATGCAAAGTGGAGTGCAAAACAGTACTGGTTCAATTGAGTCACACACAAACAAGAAGAGCAAGTGGGGAAAGCTGACGTGCACATGAGAATAAGAGGCTTGTGTTCACAACCCTGTCCATGGCCTGCACATGGGAACCCAGATCTGGTTTTCCTAAACTGGTACCAGAGTTTTTTGTCACCTGAGCATTCATTCATTAGCATAAACTCAGAAGACATTTGTAGAATCAGACAGGTGGTGACCTTTCCCTAAACAAGTGAAGATTCTAAGGACCCAGTGGTCTTTGTGCAGAGTCAGGAGCACCTCCACCAGTACCAGCAACACTTGCTTGAGGTCATTAAACTCCACAGGAATCTCAGGCTCCCGGCTCAGCCTCCAAGGACTTGCTTTGAAGCCTCAGACTCCAGCTGGGGTCTGCATGTGGAAACCTGAGTGGAGAACAAACCAGAACTCAGTCAGACAACCACAGAGCTCAGACTTGTGAGCAGGCACACCCCCGTTCCACTACTTGCTTAGCTGAGGGACCTTGGCAAGAGACTTCACCACTCTCAGCCCCAAGATCCTGACTGTCCTGTTCACCACTGCATGCTCAGCTCCAGGACATGCTTGGTATATGTCGTTGCAAGTTGTCATTGGGTCACTTCTGACTGGTGGAGAACCCGTGTATGCAGGGCAGGCTCTGATATTTCAAAATCAGATTACCAGGCCTATCTTCTTCTGAAGAACCTCTGGGTGGGTTTGAACTACCAACCTTTCAGCTAGTATTCCAGCACTTAACTGGTTGAAGCATCCAGCAGTTCAGCTTGGCACATAGAACAGCTAAAAGCATGCTTGATACATGAATAGATATGTAGCTGGATCTGTACAATGGGTACAACAAGAGTGCCTACTTCTGAGATTTATTGAGAGAATTCATGAAATCATATATTGAAGATGCAGGGCTCATCAGGGATACTGACTAGGGTCTCTGCTTTATTTATGCATCAGGTGATTCCACATGGGTGACTTTGAGTGACTAAGTGAATTTTGTTTGGCACTTTAGCGCTTTGTTTTGGCAGCATAGTGTGTTGGTCTGGCCTTGGACTTTATTCAGTCAGATCTCTGGTTTGTTAAGGAAACAGAACAGGATTCCACTCTCTCTGGTGGCTTCTGAACTTCGTTGTCCATTAGGCTTGCCCTCCTCCTTCCAGATGTGAATTGGTGGGTAGAAGCAATGCCACACCCTGCAGACCAGCTCCCAAGGCCTCTTGACCTTCTGCTTGGTCCAGTGATGCTCATGAACTCAAACACTTCCCTGGGGACTCAGCTGTAGAGAGAATCTTGTTCTTTTCCATAAACATGTTAGTATATTTCCATAAAGAAGTTAGAATCTTTGAAAAGAACAGCAGTCACTGTCACCCACAGGGGTGGCCCTACCCCTTCCTCTTCTTCCCACAGCAAATGGTCAGGATAGGACCAACACTCAGTGTGGGTAAGCACACCCTGCTTTAACCCATTATTCCTCCCAACTCCTCGGTTCAGTGTTCTATCTGAGTCTGTTTTCTCTTCTGTAAAATAGGGATGATAACATCTACCTAATATATATATATATATATATATATATATATATATAGGGCCACTATGTTTCAGAATTGACTCTATGGCAGTAGGTTTGGAATAAGATTGTAGAATGGTAAAAAATGGTGAAATTTTTGGCCACGATCTCAAATGTTGGAGGCTCAAGTCCACCCAGAGGTGCCTCCAAATAAAGGTCTGGCTATCTACTTCTCAAAAAACAGCCACTGAAAACCCTATAGAAAGCAGTTCTGTTCTGACATGAGTTGAAATAGACCCCATGACTACTGAGTTGGACTATGGTTGTAATAAGGGTTAAATTAAGTAATGCATGTAATTGATTGTTGATTAATGCTTTATTGAATATCAATGGATGATATCTTAGATGAATCTGGCATTCAATAAGTGATATTAATCATACTTCTGTTGATGTTTAAGAATTCACTTTGACATCAGTACACGGCAGAGACAACACTCAACAAAATTTGTTAATTGAAATAAAGAACCAATATAGCAAAATAAGATAGAGCATATTATGTTTGGAAAACTAGAAACAAAAGGATAATTAAGACTAGCAATTATTTAATGTTTTCTATATCCCTGGTAATGTACTAAAACATTTGTTAACGCTAGTTCATGTAATCCTTAGAAATAACCTAAAGAAATATGTACTATTATAATCCTCAACTTACAGATGAAAAAACTGAGACAGAAAGAAGTTAAGTAATTTGCCTACCACAACACACTTAATAAAGGAGCCCTGGTGGCATGCTGGATTACTAGCTGGACTGCTAACCACAAGGTCAGCTATTCAAATCTAGCCCTAAACCTAAACCTAACCCTAATCCTAACCCTTTCTGTAAAGATTTACAGTCTCAGAAACACCATACAGGGTCGCTATAAGTCAAAACCGACTCAACAGCATACAAGCACCACCACCACACACCTAATAAGCGATAAAGCCAAGATTCAAGCTCAGGTCTTTCTAACACCAGAAACTGTGCACTTAGTCACAAAGCTATACCACACAGCACTTTACAAATAAAACTACATGGGATCATCATCTCTTTGTATAAGACTAAAGTCAGCTCCTAAGAGACAGATCCAACTAGAAAAACTAAAGGAAGGTCAAGTGCCCTGGGATTGCTCCTGATTCCACTGGCTGCCCACAAACTGATAATCAGTCCTCCAGATGTTGGTGCAGAGCAAAGAACTTTGTGTCCTTGGGCAACCCTTGGTGCAGCTCTGGGCTAGTGAGTTAATCGAGGTCTCTGGTTCCTCGTATGGCTTACCAAGTCCTGGAAGAATGGAAGCAAGCCATCCAGTTAAGCAGCCACCCCATGCCAGGCACTGTGGTGAGTTCCTGGGATGCTAAGCTCTCCTTTCCCATATGAATTCACAGGCCAGTTGGGAAGGTACACTTGGAGAAACCGAGACTATAGCAACAAGCTCCATACTAGGGGGCAGTGGAGAAGGGTCACAGAGTTCACATCTAAGTGTGAGCTTGAAGGGTGAATAAGAGCTCTCAGTAGGCAAGGAGGGAAGAAGCACTGTGTAGGAAGACTGCAGTGTGAACATGCTTTATCAATGGTAAAATGTACTATGTGTTACCCAATGCCTGGCCACCATCATGCCGTAAAGAGGCCAGGTTAGCCTGTGCATCCAGATTTAGAAACTTAGGGTTGTCATGCAGGTCTGACTCTCAGTGCCCCCATCAGATTTATTTCCATGATCCCACTGCTGGAGTGACAGAGTTTCTGCCTCATTCCATCTGTACCACCAAGGAGGCAGGTTATGCTGGTTGGTTAAGCCGTAGACAGTCTCCATCAGTTAAGTGACAGAATCAGCCCAATCAGGTGACTGTCATTATATGAACATGCCAAGTGAATGACTAGTCGACTGCTTGATTCTTCAACCAAGCATGCTGTAGCTCTGTACACAGGACTGCAGACAAAGTCAGCTGTCTTCCCACTTGAAACCCTTCAAAGACTTCCTAGTGAAGTTCCCATGTGAGCTATAAATATAAGCCAGAACAAGAAGAATCCAAGTAACCCTTGACTGTAAGCTGTTCACATATCTAATTCCCCAACACGGAGCTTTGGGAAAGCTAGAAGAGAGGCCCAAGAAGACCAAGCCAGAATATAAATGAGGATTTACTTTCCCATTAACTTCCTTCTTCCATGTGCTGGTTGCACATGGAAGAAGAAAGTTAACAGGAAAGTAGGAGAAAAGTGGAACCATCCAGAGCTTACGAGGACCTATGTGGCTAACTATGGATGACTGAGCTGCTCTTCAAATAATTCACTGCCCTGCCAGTAAAGCCTGTGAACAACAAAACAAGTATAAGGCAGAAACCAGTCAGAGAAGGAAAACTTAAATATTTTCCACCAATAGCAATAGAAAATAAAGCTGTGCCCTATCAAAGGTAGAAAACTTGTGAGACCTGGAAACATAAAATATAGCAGTCCCATTGAGTTCCAGTTCTTACAGGTTTCATTATATTTCCCCTGACCTACTGAGATCAGATTTAGCCACATGATGTATGTCACCCTTCCCTGTGAGGGGACAACATGACGCCAGCCTATTGACCTCAAGAAGGAGCTCTAGTGGCTAACTGCAAGGTCAGCAGTTCAAGCCCACAAACCACTCTGTGGAAGAAAGATGAAGCTGCCTGATCCCACAATATTTATAGCCTCGGAAACCTTAGAGAACAGTTCTACTCTGTTCTGTAGGGTCGCTGTGAGTCAGAAATGACTCCATGGCAATGGTTTGATTTGCAGGGAGGGGACATGTAAGAGTTTGGGGTTTTTGTTTTTGTTTTTGTTTTTGTTTTTTTGACATTTAGAATGGCCATGTGAATTACTATGGTCAATGAAATATGGGTAGAAGTAACAAGAATCATATGACTAGAAACCATAGCAACACATCATGGTTTCATGTCTTTCCTTTCCTTCTCCCATAGACTGGCATTGTCCACAAAGGCATCTTCATCAATCTGGATCCCAGAGTGAAGATACCATGAAGGACAGCCAGAGGCAACACATTCAGAGTGATCAAGAAATAAATGTGTGCTACTTTAATTTATGGAGATTTGGGGTGTGTTAGTTACTACAGTGTAGCTGACAAGGAACTGACTGACACACCCACTCAGCATTGTTAAATAGAAGAAATAAAAGTGTGGAGTATGCTTGCATGAAATTTTAGCAGATGTGGATGCCACCAATTAATAAAGCAAGGTCTAAAGAATTTCCAGGAAATAGCCAGCAATCCCTCTACCCTTAGAGCAGTGGTCCTCAATCAGGGACAGTTTCAACATCTGGCACTATCTGGAGATATTTTGAGTTGTCATGACTAAGAGAATGCTACTGGTGACTAATGGGTAGAGACCAGGGATGCTACTAAATATCCAACAATGCACAGCACAGTCCTCACAACAAAAAACTGCCCAGCCCCAATTGTCAATAGTGGCAAGGCTGAGAATCTCTAACTTAGAGTGCAATTAAGAAGGGAGTAGGAAGAGGTAGGCTATCTACCATGTTTAACAATAATGCAGGTAACATCTACATACCATTATTGAATTTTCAAAGTGTTTGCTTACATGCTTTCTCATTTTACTTCCCACTCCTCCTGAAAGATAGGTATTAAGACCCTGGCTCATTGATAGATAACAGAAAGCCAAGCACACAAGCTTACTTGGAAATGAGGGGTCAGAATTCTAACCCACTTTTTCTGCCCTGCTTCCTATCATGTTTCATTAAACCATGGCTGTTTACAATGTCATTTCCTCCACGACTGCCGATCAATATTCACTCACTCATTTGGGGGCAGTATTTAAAGACAGATTGGGTTAATTTCAAAACCTTTCTAATCCCTTTGAACCTGGGGTTCAGCAAAGCAAGCACACTGCTTGGTGCATTTGTTTTGATAAGCATAGCTTTGTTTTAATTATTTATAGTAATACCAAGTGCAGGCTAGTCAATTACCCTGGTATATCTTGTCAACGGAACAATGCCTTGGAGAAGTCTCTAAACCACTGACCTCTTAAATCTTTCTGAGAAGTGGAGCAAAGCCAGGGTGGGGAATCTTGATGGAAACTCATCTATCGTCCAACTAATTAGCCAAGCAACAATAAGGAATGTTCTCTGCTTCCCACTGGAGCATTCAGGTGAGGCGAATGCTACACAGGGCTAATCAACAAAGCCTGGCAAAGGGAAAGACAAAGGACTGGGACAATGGGAAGAGAGTCATCCAAAACTGCCAGGGCAAGTCAAACAATTCCTCACTGACAAAAACATGTTGTGTAGCTTTTAGCAAAATCTCTTAGCTTATTTGTATAGAATGAAAAACTAAAGACATACTATTGGCATCAGTTAGCTTTGCTCCACCCATATATCCAGGGCCCAGAAAAACTTCCCTAAATCAATTTTAAGACTTCTAACTACTAGGATAAGCACTGGGCTGCTAACCACAAGGGCAGCAGTTCAAACCCACCTGCCAATTCTCGGAAACACTATCAAGTCAATATGAGTTAGAACCAACTTAATGACATTTAACAACAACTACAAGTACCAGGGGAGTCCTAGTGTGGTGCTGTGGCTAATGCGTCAGACTTCAAAGATGGTTGAACAGCAAGGTCGGTGGTTCAAGCTCACAAACTGCTCCTTGGAAACCCTATACAGGGTCGCTATGGGTCGGAATCGACTTGACGGCACTTAACAACAATAACAAGTGCCAGGAGCCCTGGTGGCATAATGAGCTACTCATTGAGCTGCTAACTACAGCTGCTAATCCACCAACATCTCCGCAGGAGAAAGATGAGACGTACTGCTCATCTTTTCTGACTGAGTTGGAGCAAACTAGATGGCACACAACCACCACTGACACAACTACTAATCCTGAAGATATTCAAACAGTTAAGTACTTTATTGGGTGCCAAAATTCGCACTATACTGCTAACCTGAAGGCTAGTGGTTCAAGCCAAGTCAACAGGGCCATGGGGGTAAAATAAGCCTAGCAGTCTGTTTCTATAAAGATGACAGCCAAGGAAACCCTAGGAAGCAGTTCTACCCGGTAACACAAGGGGTCGCCATGAGCCAGAAGCAACTTGGTGCCAATGTGTTTGCTTTTGGGTGTGAAGCCCTTGACTACTAACCAGAAGGTTGGTAGTTCAAACCCATCCAGAAACATCTTGAAAGAAGCCTAGCAATCTGCTTCTGAAAGTTCACTGTCATGAAAACCCTATGTAACACAGTCTACTAAGCAGATATGGGGTTGCCAGGATTAATTTGCAGCAATGGGTTGGGTCAACAAAGATGGCTTGGGTTTTTCTCTGTGGGATTTTTGTTTTTTACTTGAATGCTAGTAAGACACATGAAAGGATAATAGTATCAATTGACAGAAATAGGAAGTGTTTTTGTATTGGTATAGGGCTAAAACTGAAGACTGTAGAAGAACTGAGGAATTTGAGTTATGGTGTTGAAGAAGAGTCTTAAAAGTATCATGTACTGCTAGAAGAACAAACAAATTGGTGTTGGAAGCAACACAACTAGAACGCACTCTGGAAGCCAGGGTGGTGAGATTTCGTCTCTCAGACTTCAGACATATTATCAGGAGGGACCAGTCCCTGGAGAAGGATATCATGCTATGTAAAGTGGAGGGTCAGCATAAAAGAGGAAGACCCCCAATGAGATGGATTGGCACAGTGGCAGCAGCAATGAACTCAAGCGTAACAGTGATTATGAGGAGGGCCCAGGACTGGGCAGTGTTTTGTTCTATTGTCCATAGAACCTCTATGAATTGGAATCGATAGTACCTAACATCAGAGGCCTAAAAATAAGTCTTCATCGATATAATTATCTATTACATTGCTCAGAGATTATTATAATGAATTTGTAATTTGAGGTCTTTCTCCAGCAATGGATTTCTAATAGAGATTAAAATAAAGAATGGAGTATAAAATATATGGAATATGTCTGAGTCCAGGCAGATGTGTGAATGTAAACTTAAGACACTCAGTACTTTACTCTCTTTAAGGTTCAAAGATATAAAAACATGAATGATTGACTATGGTGGTCAGGAAAGAAGCCAGATTGCAAGGAGGAAGTACAAATTGAAGAGCAAATGATGAGAAGAAAAGAGGCTGGAGTAAGAATCCAACTCACTTTTAGAGACCTAAGAGTAAAGGATGATTTGAGCTTTTCTCTTGACTAGTGTTCTCTTGTCCTGGTTTCCTTTGGAAGAATCCCCTCTACCCTTTGTGTATATTCTTGGTGGGAGGGCGATTTGAGATAACCATTTCCCATTTAAGAAGCCAAAGAGAAATGATTCCACTTCTTCCAACTACAGTATGGTCAATAGTGGGGCAGACAGAAGGACTTAGGGCTTGAGGACTGATGCTCTCTCCCAGAACTTTTGATCTTGAGAGAAGCTGTCGTGGAGGGATATGACTGGAGTCTTGTCATTCCTGCAAAGAATAGGGGCTCCCAGCCAGACCCTTCTTGCCTTAAGATGGTTATGGGCGTGCAGGCTCATTTGCCTCTAAAATTATTATTATTTTTTTTTTAATTTAAGGTTTTTATTGTGGATTGAGTGAAAGTTTACAGGGCACATCATCAGTTTTACATTCAACAATTCATATAACTTGTTGCATTACATTGATTATAATCCCCTCCATATACCATCAGTTAAAAGTATTTCTCTTTATCCCCTTTAGCTTTTTTTTTTTTTTAA
>NW_006408921.1:39617-42673 GCF_000296735.1 Chrysochloris asiatica
AAGTGGATAAAGAGAAATACTTTTAACTGATGGTATATGGAGGGGATTATAATCAATGTAATGAAACAAGTTATATGAATTGTTGTATGTGAAACTGACGATGTGCCCTGTAAACTCTCACTCAATCCACAATAAAAACCTTAAATTAAAATTGATAATTCTCCTTTGCTTATTTCCACTGGTTCTGCTGTCAATAGCACTGGTTCTGCTGTGTTTGTGAGCCATGATGCACTTCATGGTAACATTCTCAAAAGAAAGTTAAACAGAGAGAGAATGCTACAAAGCTCAATAAGATTGGATGCTGCTGCCTGTAAATTGAAGGATACTAGGGTACTCAGAAAAGCTTGTGGAAAAATTCCATTATCTTTTCATTCCATTTGTTCAAGAGCTTTTTGAAGCCCCTTCATCCACTATTAGAGTCCTGGTGTACTGTGGGCTAATGCGTCAGACTGCAAAGTCGTTTAAACTGCAAGCTTGATGGTTCAAGCTCACCAGCTTCTCCTTGGAAACTATACAGGGTCGCTATGGGTCAAAATCGATTTGACAGCACTTAACAACAACAACAACATCCACTATTATTTGGTAAACTTTTAAGAAGGAAAGCACAGTGCAGTACATCCATAAACCAATCCCACAGGTATGTTTTATGACTATAAAGACATATGAATCATAGGCTATATATATACTGTACCATTACATGCCTGGCCAAGAAATCACTGTATACAAGAGACCTGAGATACATGTGTTCTGTGTGGAAAGCTATTGTATTTGCTAGATCTCATTCTCTGACCAGGATTTCTGAACTCCATTATAGACTTATAGGACCACAGATGTATGTGCAGTTAAAAGTTGCCTGAATGGACATTATGCAGCATGTGACTGTATTGTTTTGTTTTTCACTTAGTATTTTATAAGCATTTTTTCATGTTATACCATTGTGTTTCTGAATTTTATTATCATTTATTGCATGCAGTCCATTGGGAATCTGTAAAGTGGAGCATTTTGTGATTCTGGGTTGCTTCTGATTGCTTTCTAGATCCATTGATTTACCTATGAATAGTCTTCAAGCTCCCCGGTCAAAATAAGAAATATGGACCTTTCCAAAAGTTACCAAGGATGCTCTGGCAGCAAGCCAATCAAGGAACCATTTCATCAGTCAATTTAAATCTAATGTCAGATTCTCTTAACAGCTAAATGCTTCTCTAGGAACCAGCCTGCCCTTGTGATGCTTGTATGGCATGTCTCCAGAAAGCGACGCGTGCTCTGCTTTGCCTGCAATATAACTTGGCTTCTGTCAAATTCCAGTTATTCTTTCATGTTAATAAATGCCACCTGTGGGAAGGTGTAAATCAAAGGTCATATTCATGTAGAGATGTATATTCAGACGCAAGTGTTCAACATGTATAGAACATGTGTATTCATTCATGTGCATATTCATTGAATGTTGTTATGGTGGAAATTTCATTGTACTGAGAACTAGAAATACAGAAATATTTTCTTCCCTGGAGGGTGAGGATAGTGATGCAGTGACTTCCTAAGACACTCAGAATAAATGGAGAACCCCTTACTAATTTTCTAACGCCAATCATGAGTTGCCCCTTGCTGACTCCCCTCAGCTTTTTGCTTACCTTCCTCTTCTTGTTATTGTTGTTGTTAAGTGCTGTCATGTCAGTTCCGACCTATAGCGACCCTGAACAGGGTTTCTGAGGCTGTAAATCTTTACGGGAGCAGAAAGCCTCATCTTTTTCCTGCGAAGCAGCTGGTAGTTTCAAACTGCTGACCTTGCAGTTCGCAACCCGATTCGTAACCACTACGCTACCAGAATTCCTTGTTGTTAGTTGCCATCAAGTTCATTCCGATTCCTGGCAACCCAATGTGTTATAGAGGAGAACTAACTGCTCCAAAGGGTTTTCAAGGCTGTGACTTTTCCAAAGCAGAGAGACTTCCCAAGATGCCTTTGGGTGGGCTTGAACCATCAACCTTATAGCTAGTAGTCAGGTATTTAACCACTGTTGCTACCCAGGGACTCTACCTTTGAACCCTTCTCTTCTTCTTTACATACAAGGCACAGTGAGTTGGCATTAGAGTTAAAGTTGGAATTAACATACAGGCCATGGTCATGGTTACAGTTAGGGTTCATTGCTTCTCAATATTTGTTTTCTCCATTATCAACCCCCTAAAAAGCTTTTAAGAGTCCTGGTATAGTGCTAAAGGATAAGCACTGGACCACAAGGTGGCCATTCAAACCCACCAGCTGCTCCTCAAAAGCCCTATAGAGGGTCACTATGGGTCAGAACCAACTCGATAACACTTAACAACAACAAAGAGCTTTCATAGACATTTTTCTCCTAATGGTCCCACCATGAAATTTTATGGCCCCAGATATATGTAAAACATTTTATGTATAATCTATGTTTTATACATAAAAGTAGTTCTTTTTACAGCCCAATCTTTACCCCCTTTAGGGAGATATCACCTCCACTGATAATGTATGGGTTAATCAGGATTAGGGTCAATATCAGAATCAGGGTCAGAGTTAGAGTTGAGGTGAAGATTAGGGTCCTGACCAGGGTTGAGGTTACAGTCAAGGTCATAGGTAATGTTAGAGCTAGAAATAGGATCAAGGTCAAGGTTAGTGTAAGGGTTAGTGTGAGTCAAGATATGGTTCAGGTTTAGGGTTAGGGTCAGGTTAGAGCTGTTGTCGTTAGGTGCTATTGAGTTGGCTCTGACTTATAAAGACCCCATTCACAGCAGAACAAAATACCATCCTCACAATTGTTATGTTTTTTTCATTCAGTTCTTTCAGGTTGAGAAATACAGAGTGTGTTCTACCCATGTTAAAGTTAGGGTTCACCAGTAGTCAAGCCCTTCCTGCCATGAAGCCTTTTATTTTTTTAATGTTTTGTTATGAATTATATGAGAGTTTACATGAGAAAACTTTAGTTTTACATTCATTCCATCGAATATTGTTTCATTGCCATGGTTCCAATCCCCTCCATGCATCATCAACTGACCAAAGGGTATACCCTACAAAACCGCCCCCTACACTCTCCCCC
>NW_006408921.1:43591-44855 GCF_000296735.1 Chrysochloris asiatica
TTCCCCCTAACGGTGATGCATGTGATCACCAGTCAGAGCATGTATTTCCGTTGAGTCTTGGAAGGGGGTTTGCATTGAGGGGACCCGACCACTTGCCTTGATGTTTCCTGGGGAAGCGATTTGTTTGTTCTTGTAGTAACAGTCCATCTGCCTCTATTGTTTTGTATTTTTCCTATCGGTCTTTCTTTCAAGAAGTATCTTCTGTTCTTCTAGCCACTCCAGGCTGGTCTGCTCATCCTTTCAAATGGAAATTCTCATCTCTGGAGATCTGGATGTGGTTCAGGTTTATACCTATAGTCTTATGTGTTGCAAGGCTCCACAGGAAGCCTCCTTCACTGGGTACACTGTAGCCCCATTTTAGGTATTCCAATCAGTTATAGGCAGAAGACGGACTTACAAGCTTCTATGGTGATGTTTCTGACTATTCCTTTCTCTCCCCCTCCAGTGTCTACTCTATATTATAATGCAAGGAAAACCAAGATTCAAAAAACAGCCAAGCATGTTAACACCATTCCCCCCTCCCCCATTCCATCCATGACTCAATCCCTGTACCCCAGAGCCCTGCAGTTCCAAGGCTGTGAATATATCATCCTTTATCTCTGTCCCTCTTAGCCCATTCAGACATGTCCAATTGTTCTCCCATCTGCCCCGTACCTCCACTTCCCTCTACCTCCCTGCATATTGCCCCCCTCCCCAGCACCCAAACTCTCATGTGTCCAATCCCCGCCCTGCGCTCCACCCTCCCACCTTCCCCCCACCCATCACCAACTCCCCAGCAACCAACAAAGACTTCCCCCTACCCCCCTATAGTATGGTTTCTTTTGCTTAGTCTTTTACAATAGTGTAAAATACTATACAGTATTTCCCTTTTTGTGACTGACTAATTGCACTCAGCATAATGTCCTCAAGGTTCGTCCATGTTAAGCGGTGGCTTACTGCTTCCTTGTTATTCTTCAAGGTAGCATAATACTTCATTGTGTGTATGTACCACAGTTTGCTTATCCATTCTTCAGTTGATGGGCACTTAGGCTGTCTCCATCTTTTTGCTATTGTAAATAGTGATGCTATAAACATTGGTGTGCATATATCTTCTTGTGTTATGGCTTGTTTTTCTTGTGGGTAAACAACAAGTAGAGGAATTTCTGGATCTTATGGTATTTCTATTTTCAACCTTCTGAGGAAACACCATATTGCTTTCCAGAGAGGTTGGACCATTTTGCAGTCCCACCAGCAATGCAGGAGTGTCCCAGTCTCTCCACATCCC
>NW_006408921.1:48365-82651 GCF_000296735.1 Chrysochloris asiatica
CAATCTCTGGTTGTTGTCTGTTCTTGTTGGTTCTCAGTCCACAGAACTCCCTTTAGGATGTTTTGTAGTGCAGGGTTGGCTTTGGTAAAGTCCCATAGCTTCTGTTTATCCTGGAATGTTTTGATCACACCATCATATTTGATTGATAGCTTTGCTGGATAAAGGATTATTTGTTGGCAATTTTTTTCTTGCAGGGTTTCATATATGTCTCCCCATTGTCTTGATTGCATGGTTCCTGCTGAGAGATCTGAGCTTAGTCTGATTTGCTTGTCTTTGTATGTGACCCTTCTGTTTTCTCTGGCTGCTTTTTGAAGCATCTCCTTATCTTTGAGTTTGGAGAGCTTGGCTATGATATGTCTTGGTGATTTTCTGTTGGGGTCTACTCTTCCTGGAGTTCGTAGAGCTTCTTGTATGTTTATCTTTTTGCATTTCAGGATGTTAGAGAAATTTTCTTCCAGCAGTTCTTCAACTATTTCCTCTGTGGACTTGTGTGATTCTTCTTGTCTGGAATGTCAATAATTCTTAGGCTATTCCTCTTCATGTTGTCCAACATGAATCTTAGACCTTCCTCCGAAATTTTTATCCTTTTCTGTGTTTGTTCTTCAATCTTAGTGGTATTGAGAGACATGTCTTCCAGCTCACTGATTCCTCCTTCCATTTCATCTATTCTACTCCTCTGCCCTTTCAGAGTGCTCTCTATTTCTGTTATTTTGTTATTGATCATTTGGACCTCTTTCTGTAGGTTTTGTATTGTTACCAATGCTGTATCTATCTTGTTTGATTGTTCCTGTAACTATTTCCTGACTTCTTCCTTATTTTTCTCAACTCCATTGTAAAGTGTTTTGAACATTTTATAATCATTTTTCTGAATTCTTTCTCAGGCATTTCCAAGGCCTGCCATCCTTCCAGAATGGAGTCCAGGTCTACTTCTAGTTCATTTGTCTCAGATATTTTCTTTTTTCTGGACATGTGCTGATATAGTCATCTGCTTTTGCTTCTTGGATATGTTTAATGTTTATCTGTGGCCCTAATACTTAATTGAGTATGTATTTTGGTAATTTTTTTTATGTTTCTGATTGCTTCCAGGGAGATGTCGTCAGGATGTGGTCTTCCCTTTTCACTCTTGTTATTGCTTAACTCAGAGTAACTTTCACAGGTGTTGCCTGTTTCCCTGGTATATGGCAGCTGGTATTGGTTCTTGCCTGGGTTTTGGTGTTTTATAAAGTGTTATTGCAGCTTGGCTATTTGGCAGCAGTTGCTGACTCTTCTTGTGTAATGTAGGCAGACAAAGAGTCCTCCAAAAGCAGAAGGGAGGATATGTATCAGCCAAACAACACCAGTCGGGTAGAAAACAAAAACAAAATCAAAAACAAAAACAAAAACAAAAATGAGAAAAAAAGAAAAAAAGAAAAGCAGACAAAAAAATGCAGCACCAGCAAAAACAAGATTGAATATGGCAGTCTCTAATCACAAAAAAAAAAAGGGGGAGAGGATGGGCAGAAGAATAAGAGGAAAAAGAAAAGAAAAAATCTGTAGCTTAATATAAGTATGTCTTTAATGTCCTAACTCTCTTTCAGTCCCTTCTGCTTCCCTCTCCTTGTTGTTAAGTGCTGTGGAGTTGACTCTGACCCACAGCAACCCTGTATAGGGTTTCCAAGGAGCGGCTGGTGAGCTTGAACCACCGACCTTGCAGTTCAAAAGGCTTTGCAGTCTGGCACATTAACCCACAGACGTACAGCAGGACTCCTCTGCTAGCCATGGTAAAAAACAACCCAAAAAGGAAACACATCAGTGTCTCAGCTTGGGCTAAGTGTCTGTGCAGATTCTTGGCAGAGGAAAACACCCGCAGTGAGGTTCTACCTCCATTCACCAGAATGGAGGTGGGCAAACAGTGAGTGCACCAATTACCCGACACCAAAGAAAAAAATAAAATCAGAACACCGTAAGACTGACAATTTTGGCCTTGGTTGGGCCTAGGCCTCTGCGGCTGGTTGTGGGCAGGTTGGGACTCGGGGTGGGCCTTGGCCTCAGTGGGCGGGCCTGGGCTTGTGGGGGTGGGGGTGTCTGGCCTGGACCTTGGTGGGCGGGCCTGAGCCTTGGAGGCTGGGCAGAGGTCTGGCCTAGGCTGAGGCAGTGGAGGGCGGGGTAGTGGCTACAGGCAAGTAGTGTCTGTGTCTGATGACGTCAAGAATGCCTCTCTCTGTCTCTCTGTACCATGGGTACTCTGAATTGCCTGATATCCACACTGATATAGCTTACTATGGCAAGGAGCCCCCTTTGGGAAGGGCTTTGTCAGCTCCTGCAGCCTTGCTTGTTTATACTTCCTCTCCTCTGGAAGCGTGCGCTTTCTGATTGGGCTTGCTCCAGCCCCTGCACTCTAAGCTCTGCAGGGGGTGGAGGCAGTCGCCGGAGTGGGAGCCAAGTGCAGGCAGGCAAAAGCTCAAAATGCCTGTAATTCCTCAGCAATTTGCTTCTTTTAAAAAAGCAAGTTCAGACTGTTGAAACATAAAGTTTTATGTTTGCTCGAAAGCTGTCTATCTACTAGATGTGGGCCTCCTTTGTGTGATACCATCCCCCATTTTCTATAGAGCCTGCCCTACCTGTGCTGCCTGGTCAGGGAAGTGCCAGAAGTTCCCTGCCAAGAAGGCTTTTGTACAAAAAGCTCTTATGGGCCATAAGGATCTTTCCTATGTCCCTTTCACTTAGTTCATTTTTTATCCTCCACAGTTCACCTCAGATATCATTTCCTCAATCATGTTTCCTTATCTCTCAGTCCTATACTGATTGAGTCTTTCTGTTATTCTTTATCACAGCACCAATATCTTTCCCAGAGTCCTGGTGTGGCACTATAGGTTAAGCACTGGACCTCAAGGTTGGTTTGAACAGCTAGGTCAGTGTTTCAAACTCACCAGTTGCTCCTCAGAAACCCTAAACAGGATCACTATGAGTCGGAACAACTCAACAGCACTTAACATTACCTTTCCCAGTTGTATTCTTCAAGAATAACTGGTGCCTTTACATATATGATAGCTCATTTATGTATTTGGACCCCACAGACTGTAAGCTACCTAAGAACAAGAGTCATTTCTGTGTTTCTTGGCCATTCTATATTAAATATCTAACTCAGTGTCTCCTCCATTGTCAGAGATCAATAAATACCTTTTCCAAAAAAAAAAAAAAAAAAAGAGGGGGGAGGTTAAGGAAAAAAGGGAACAAAGGGATGCTATTTTCCTTCCATCTCAAAGAAGATGGTTCTTCCAAGAGCAAGCATTCAAATGGTAAATGATATATTTGGCCAAATCCATTCCATAAGTTATATAATCAAGTGCAAGAAAACAACCTTTTGGATTTTGATTTCCCAGTCAAACCCAATTCTAGAAATATCTCTACTGGAAGGGTCACTAACACTGATTTCATATGATCTGGTAGTATACAGGTACCAGAGAGGTGCTGGGCTCCCTACAAATGAAGTAACACCCCAGAATCTCAGAAGACTTTAAGGGAAGCGGTTCCACTGGATGCCAGCAGCACTTCTGAATTATGACAACCAGAAACTACTCTAGATATTGCCAACTGTCCATGTTGGGGGTGGGGGCTAAGAACTACTGTGTTAGACCACAAACTTTTGGAGGTGAACCTATTACTGTGACATAACTTAACCAAGGAACTCTGGTAGCATAGTGTTTACGAGTCAGGCTACTAACCTCAAGGTCAGCAGTTCAAAACTACTAGCTGTTCCATGGGAGAAAGATGAGGCTTTCTCCTCTTGTAAAGATTTACAGCCTTGGAAACCCTATACAGGGTTCTTATCAGTCAGAACTGACTCCACAGCACACCACCACCACTACCACCAACTTAACCTTAACCTTCCCTGATTAATGCAGTCAGAAAATCTATAAACTGGATTTTTTTTCCCAATAAAATCTGTTCTGGAGGCTTCCGGTTTGGGGGCAGGAGAAGCAGAGACAGGTAGGAGAGGCTCCTCAGCAGAGACACAGGAAAACCAGAACAGGCACTTTCCCGGAGCAGCTCCAGAGTTCTGGATCTAATATAAGATGCAGGGCATCACTTTTCCACACCCACTTGTGGAGAAATCTGACTGTGGAAAGAAAGAAAGAAAGGCAATTTCTTAATCGATTGGGGCACTCACTGCAGGCCCCTTGGCCTGAGCTGAGATCAGAGGGCAGGACCACAGCCAGCCTGATACAGTGATACAGTGCTAAAGACCATGGTACGGCATCTAGAAAAAGAGGTGTGATGGATTTTACACTTTTATTTCCTCCTCTCCCCTCTCACACCCTCACTGCCCATCCCAGACACCTTTAGGCGGGTAGAAGCGCATCCCCCAAAAGGGTCCTGTGTTGCACCCACAGCTTTCCCACAGCACAGGGAGGAGGTCCCTGGGAGTCCTAGTTGTCCCACAGGCTGATCCTTTGGCTGCTTTTTATGACATCTGACTCTGGGACAGCCCTAAAGTTGACCTGGGCAGGACCCTTTATTCCTGCCTTCCTAGCAAGAAACAGCAGGTCTGGCCATACAGCCAAACCATATGTGCACCTTGTAAAACCCCAACATAAAAGGCAAGAGCCAACACTAGCTACTATATACAATGACACAGCTATTTTGAGAACTACACTATGCATACACAGATACCTAGCTGACCTTCAGGGATAAAAATAGTGGACAAAATTTTTCCATTCATTTCTCAATATCTATCTGCATATCTCTATGGTGGGGACTAGAGGAGGGGCCTGAGCAGGTGGACACCCCAACCACTGCTGGAGGTTTCTATTGTGTATGCACACTGACCTGTACAGCAAAGGCTACTGGACAGTCAGCTATGGTTTTATTTTTGGTTTTGTCTCTGCTTTTATATTGTTTCTGGTTTGGGGGCTTTTGGTCTCACATTTTCCCTGGGAGTGGGAGCTTTCTCTCTCTACATTACCCAAAAAAGAGAGTGCACTTGTGGCCATATAACCAAGCTACATGCATACCCAATAATATCCCACCATCAGGACAGGAGTCAATACCAGCTAGTAGGCAATACACATGAAAAGGGAAGCCTATCTCCAGATCACATCCACTAGGAGACACTCAGTAAGCTTAACAACACAGCAACATACATTCATTTAATCATTGAAAATGCACCTAACTACTAAAAATTTCCAAGAAAAAAACAACAAAAGATCTCAGCACATGTCCAAAAACAGAAAAGAGTAACGGAGACAAATGATCAGGAAGCAGACATAGACTTCCCACTAGAAGAAGAGCAGGCTTTGGATCTGTCTGAGAAGGAATTCAGAAGAACAGTATAGAGACAAATTCAAATGTTCCACAGAGGGGTCAAGGAAAATAAGGAAGAAGTCAGGAAAGTGCTACAGGAGCAATCAAACAAGATAGATATATAGCATTGGAAACAATTCAAAACCTGCAAAAAGAGGTCCAGATGGTTAAAAATAAAATATCAGAAATGGACAATACACTGAAAAGTAAAAGGAGTGGAATTGAAGAAATCGAAGCCCAGAACCAGCGAGCTGTAAAACAAATCTATGAATACTGCTAAAATACAAAAGCAAGCATAAAAAAGGATTTTTAAAAATCTGAATAGAGTCTAAGATTCATGCTGGATAACATGAAGAACTTAAGAATTAGTGGCATTGTGGAACAGAAGAACACAGAAGTCCACAGAGGAGATAGTCCACAGAAGTCCACAGAGGAGTTTCTGGAAGAAAACTTCCCTAACATCTTGAAGGATAAGAAGATAAGCATTCAAGAAGCTGAAGGAACCCCTGGAAGGATAGACTCCAAAAGAAAATCAACAAGACATATCATAATCAAGCTCTCCAAAATTAAAGACAAGGAGATGGGGCTTGATGGCAGCTAGGTTAGAGGTGCAGTGAGGTTCGCCATCAGCAATACCATAGAATACCAGGCAAAGCAGATTCAGGGCAGAGATCCAAAACTTGGAACCACATAGGTAGGAATATTTTTAAAGTTTGAAGACTAGGGGAATTTGTAGCAGAAGTAAGAAATCACATATTTTTTAATCTGCCAGACTCAGTGACCTGGAGCCAACAACTTGGGTGAGACCAAATGGCAAGACTAAGCAGGGGAGCAGACACACCACAGAAAAATGCCACAGGAACCTCAGAACAAAAGTGGACAATAGACTTCATCTGTTTGGCTTTATTTTGATTTTCTTTTTTTATATCTGTTCATTGCCCCCCTCCACTCTTTGTACACCTCCATTCTGGTGACTAGAGGGGGTGCCTGAGTGAGTGGACACTCCCCACCCCCACCACAGGTGGGTTTTTCTGCCACACATTCGCACAGATACTTTCAGCCCAAGACTCAGCCCTGAACAGTTGCACTGTAGTTTTTTTTAATACAGAAAAGGCCAGAACAAGGGGTGTGAAGAGGAAAAGAGAGTTTAAAAATGAAACAGTCCCAAAATTAAATTAAATCCTGAGGTACAGCGTAACAACCAACAGTGACATCTTGAAACCTATCAGACAGCTTTGAAGGCAAGAAGCTGAAGAGAGGACATTAAAGTCATACTCATGTTAGACTACAGATATTTTTTTTCTTCTCTCCCTCTTCTTCCTTTTCTGCAATTATAGACTACAGTATTGAATCTAGTTTTTGTTGTTGTTGTTTTGGTGGGTTTGTGTGTGTGTGTGTCTTTTTGCTGTTTTATGCTCCCCCTTCCACTTTGGGGGGGACTCTTTCTCTCCCTACATTACCCAATAAGAGACAGCAACTGCTGCCATATAGTCAAGCTATATTCACACTCTATAAAACACCAAAATCCAGGCAAGAACCATTACCAACTGCCATACACCAGGGAGGCAGACAATACCTGTAAAAGTTGCTGAGTTAGGCAATAATAAGAGTGAAAAGGAAAGTCCACATCCTGATCACATCTACAAGGAGGCAACCAGAAAGCATAAAAAATACCAAAACACATAATTAAGTATCAAGGCCACAGATAAACACTAAACATGCCCAAGAAGCAAAAGTAGATGATCATATCAGCACATGTCCAAAAACAAGATAAAATGTCTGAGACAAAAGGCCTAGAGGTGAATCTGGACTCCATTCTGAAAGGAGGGCATGCCTTGGAAATGCCTGAGAAGGAATTCACAAAAATGATTATATTGTTTTAAAACACTTTACAATGGAGTTGAGAAAAATAAGGAAGAAGCCAGGAAAGTGCTACAGGAACAATCAAATAAGATAGATACAGCATTGGAAACAATTCAAAACCTAAAGAAAGAGGTCCAAATGATCAATAAAGAATATCAGAAATGGACAATACACTGAAAGGGCAAAGGAGTAGAATAGATGAGATGGAAGGCAGAACTAGTGATCTGCAAGACAAGTCTCTCAGTACCACTAAGATAGAAGAACAAGCAGAAAAAAAGGATAAAAGAAAATCTGAAGAAGATCTAAGACTCATGTTGGACAACAGGAAGAGGAATAACTTAAGAATTACTGGCATAGTTAACAGAAATAGTTAAAGAACTGTTGGAAGAAAATTTCTCTAACATCCTGAAAAGTGAAAAGATAAACATTCAAGAAGCTCAACGAACCCCAGGAAGGATAGACCCCAAAAGAAAATCACCAAGACATATAGTCAAGCTCCCCAAAATCAAAGATAAGGAGACAATCCTGAAAGCAGACAGGGAAAAGATGAGTGGTACATACAAAGACAAGCAAGTCAGATTATGCTTGGATCTCTCACCAGAAACCATGCAAGCAAGAAGACAATGGGGAAACATATATAAAACCATGATAGAAAAAAACTGCCAACCAAGAATCCTTTATCCAGCAGCTATCAATCAAATATGACAGTGTAATCAAAACATTCCAGGATAAACTGAAGCTAAGGTATTTTTCCCAAAGCCAACCCTGCACTACAAAGCATCCAAAAGGGAGTTCTGTGGACTGAGAACCAACAAGAACAGACAATAACCAGAGATTGACATACGTGGCAGCACCTCCCAGAACTAAATTGACAGAAGGAAGAGTCGAGAACAGAATAAAACTATAAGAACAAACTCAGAGAATCTGAGAGGTCAGTCTAAGATCAAAACAATTACAATGTAAAAGAAGGTAAACACATAGGAACAGAGATCCTGATTGTGAGAAGGTCAGGTAGATTACAGGATAAAATAGACTGCACTAAATGGAGGGAAAAGATAATGGACTATAAGATAACCTTAAAGAAAATTAACCTCACAACAGACCAAGAAAATGAAAATCCAAGAAGAACATGGAAACATTAAAACTATGAGGAAACTCACAAGAAAGAACACAAAAAGCATGAACTCAGCAAAGGAAGACACACAGAACAAAGAAAACAGCAACACCACAAAAAGCAAACATAATGGCAGCAATTAATCCATCCCTATTGATAATTACACTAACTGTAAACAGATTAAAAGCACCAGTTAAGAGATGGAGAGTGGCAGAATGGATAAGAAAACAAGATCCTACAATATGCTGTCTGAGAGAGACACATCTCACACACAGAGACAAAAAAAGTTTGAAAGTCAAAGGATGGAAAAAAATATACCAAGCTGATTGCAATAAAAAACAAGCAGGAGTGGCAATACTAATCTCTGATAAAATAAACTTTAAGACAAAAACCAGCTTAAGAGATAAAGAAGGACACTATCTCATGATTAAAGGGTCAATTAAGCAAGATGACATAGTCATAATAAATATCTATGCTCCCAATGAAAGAGTACCAAGATTATAAAACAAACCCTACTAGAATTGAAGAAAGAAATAGACAAATTAACGATTATTGTGAGAGATTTTAATATGCCACTTTTGAAAATAGATAGAACAACCAGAAAGAAACTCGACAAAGATACAGAGGCACTAAACAGCACAATCAACCAACTTGACCTCATAGATGTATAGAGAGCATTCAACCCAACAACAGCACAATACATATTCTTTTCCAGTACACATGAAACATTCTCCAGAATTGACTACGTGTTTGGTCACAAAGCAAACCTCCATAAATTTACAAATATCAAAATACTACAAAGCACCCTTTCAGACCACAATGCTATCAAAGTACAAACCAACAATAAGAAGACCAATGAAATAAAGTCAAATACATGGGAACTGAAACTGAAACACCCTTCTGAAAAGCAAGTGGGTAATAGAAGAAATTAAACGTGAACTCACAAAGTTTCTAGAAACAAATGAGAATGAAAACACAACATATCAATATCTTTGGGACATGGTGAAAGCGGTACTAAGAGGAAAATTTATTGCAGACATCCAAAAAGAAGAAATAACCAAAGTTAACACATTAACACAGCATCTCCAACAATTAGAAACAGACCAACAGAGGGAACCTATAGTCACCAAAAGAAAAGAAATAATAAAGATTAGAGCAGAAATAAAGGAGATAGAAAACAGAAAAACTATAGAAAGAATCGACAGGACAATAAGCTGGTACTTTGAAAGGATTAATAAAATTGACAAAACATTGGCAAACCTAACAAAAGAAAAGAGGGAGAAGACACAAATAACATGCATTAGAAACCACATGGGTGATGTCACAACAGAATTAAAGGAAATGAAGATAATAACAGAATAGTATGAAGAGTTGTATTCCAACAAATCTGAAAACATTTTTAGAAAAACACGACTTACATACATAAACTTACACAGAGTGAAGTAGAAAACTTGAACAGACCCATAACAAAAGAAGAAATTGATAATGTCATCAAAAAACTCTCAACCAAAAGAAGTCCGGGTCTAGATGGCTTCACAGGTGAGTTCTACCAAACATTCAGGGAAGAACTGTCACCAATTCTACTCAAATTATTTCAGAATATAGAAGAGGATAGAAAATATCCTAATACATTTTATGAAGCAACCATAACCCTCATACCAAAACCAGGGAAGGACATCACTAAGAAAGAAATTTATAGACCAATATCCCTCATGAACATAGATGCAAAAATTAACAACAAAATCTTACCCAATATAATCCAGCAGCACATAAAAAATAATAATACATCATGACCAAGTGGGATTCATATCAAGGATGCAAGAATGGTTCAACAATAGGAAAAATAACAAAATCCACCATATAAATAAGAAAAAAGAAAAGAGCCATATGATCATATCGATTGATGCAGAAAAGGCATTTGACAAAATCCAACGTCCATTCCTGATTAAAAAAAAAAACACTCAACAAAGTAGGAATTGAAGGGAAATTTCCTCAACATAATTAAGAGCATATAACAGCCTACATTATTCTCAATGGAGAGAAACTGAAAGCCTTCCCTCTGTGAACAGGAACCAGACTAGGATGCCCTTTGTCACCACTCCTATTCAATATTGTGCTGGAAGTCTTTACCAGAACTATATGGCAAGATAGGGAAATTAAAGGCATCCAAGTTGGCAAAGAGGATATAAAACTCTCTCTATATTCAGACAATATGATCCGATACATAGAAAACCCCAAAGACTCAGTAAAAAAGCTATTAAACATTATTGGAAGATTCAGCAAAGTGGCAGGATATAAAGTAACATACAAAAAATCAGTTGGATTCCTCTATAGTAACAATGACAGCGCTGAAAAGGACATTAGGAAAGCAATACCATTTACAATAGCTGCCCAAAGGATGAAATATCTAGGAATAAAGGTAACCAGAGAAACAAAGGACCTATACAAAGAAAACTACAAAGCGCTACTACAAGAAACCAAAAGAGACCTACAAAAATGGAAGAATATACCATGCTTCTGGATAGAAAGACTTAACATTGCGAAAATGTCATTACTGCCCAAAGCAATCTACACATAGAATGCAATCCCAATCCAGATTTCAATGATATTCTTCAAAGAACATGACAGTGACAAACTTTATATAGAAAGGAAAGAGAGCCAGGATAAGCAGTTATTTGCTTATCCTCTCGCTCCCTGATATCAAAATTTACTACACAGCTACAGTGGTCAAAACAGCTGGGCACTGGTACAATAGATACATTGATCAATGGAATCAAGAATCCAGAAATTAACCCATCCACATACAGCCAACTGGTTTTCAACAAAGGGCCTAAGTTTATCACATGGGGAGGAGATAGTCTCTTCAACAGATGGTGCTGGAAGAACTGGAAAGTGATATACAAACCTTTATCTCATATCTTATATAAAAACCAACTCAGCATGGATTAAAGACTTAATGTGAATCCCAGAATTATGAAGGCCATCAATGGACAAATAGGGACAAATGTGAGGTGTCTAATACAGGGCACATACAGACTACCAAACATTTTGAAAATTACTCAAACAAAAGTAGACAAAACAGATGATTGGGACATACTGAAAATTAAAAACTTATGTGCATCAAAAGACTTCACCAAAAGAGTAAAAAGGGAGCCCAAAGAATGGGGGAAAATATTTTGCAATGATGCATCAGACACAGGAATAATTTCTGAAATATATAGGAAACTACAACATCTCTACAGAAAAAAAAAAAAAGGCAAATAACCCAATTTAAAAATGGGCAGAGGACATGAACAGACACTTCACCAAAGAGGAGATCTCGACAGCCAACAAACATATGAAGAAATGTTCACACTCACTAGCCATTAAAGAGATACAAATCAAAACAACAGTGAGATATTTCACACCAGCAATGATAGCAAAGATCAAAAAAAATAAAATAAAAAATAGAGGGCAGTAAATGCTGGTGAGGATGCAGAGAAACTGGGAACCTCCTACATTGCTGGTGGGATTGCAAAATGGTCCAGCCACTCTAGAAAATGACACAGTGCTTCCTCAGAAAGTTGGAAATAGAAATATTTTGTGATCCAGCAATTCCTCTACTTGGTATTTATCCACAAGAAATATGAGCCATAACACGAGTAGATATGTGCACACCAATGTTCATAGCAGCACTATTTACAATAGCAAAAAGATGGAGACAGCCTAAGTGCCCATCAATGGAAGAATGGATAAACACACACAATGTTTTGCTTGATAAATACACACAATGGAATACTAAGCTACCTTGAAGAATAACAAGGAAGCTGCAAGTCACCGCATATCATCATAGTTGAACCTTGAAGACATTATGCTCAGTGAAATTAGTCAGTCACAAAAGGGGAAATACTGCATAGGACCATTATTGTAAAACATTAAGAAAAAGTACCCACACTTACAGGGGCAAAAAAAAAAAAAAAAATTATCTGCTGGTTACTGGGGTGTTTGGGGTGGGTGAGGGGAGGGAGGGAAAGGTGGAGCACAGGGTAGGGACTAGACACAGGATAGTATGGGTGCTGTGGGTGGGGGCAATACACAAGAAGGGAGAGGGTAATGGAAGAACAAGGTCGATGGAAGAACAGTTAGGCAGGTTTGCATGGGCAAAGTGGGACAGAGGTAAATAATGATGTATGGACCACCTTGGAACAAGAGGGCTCTGGGATACAGGGATTGCTGCATGGTTTGAATGGGTAATAGAGGGGAAATAATGTTAAGACGCTGGTTGTCTTTTGAATCTTGGTTCCCCTTGCCTACTATTGTAAAATAGACCTTTGAGGAGGAGGAAAATGAATAGCCAGAAACATCACCATAGAAACCTTGTAAATTCATTTTCAGCCTACAACTGATTGGAATACCTAAAATGGGGCTAGAACTTTCCCGGTGAAGGAGGCTTCCTGTGGAGCCATTGCATTGCAAAGACCCTTGGTGAAATCCTGATCACCATCCAAAATCTTCTGAGGTGGGAAATTTCCACTTGAAAGGAAAAGCATACCAGCCTGGAGCAGCTAGAAGAACAGAAGATACTTCTTGAAAGAAAGACCAGCAGGGAAAATAAAAAACAATAATGGCAATCTGATTGACTACTACAAAAGCAAGCAAGTTGTCGAGGGAACAAATCCTCACAGCAAAAACATTCACACATACCCCCACACACAGAGTGGACGGAGAAGGGCAGCTTGGACATTGGATACTCAAATTGGGAGGGGGGGACTACAAAGGCAAGAAGTGACTGGCTTACAAGCTTTCAAGAGGGAACCTAGTGCTAGGGAGCATGGCGGAAGGCAGAAGCTCCAGTAGGTACTATTCAATCTGTCTGGGCGGAGCTGATGAAAGGAGATACAGATGGGTAACTCATGATACTGTAGTGAATAATGCTTATCAGGACGGACTATGAGGGTTGGCAATGCAAAGGTAGACGTTTTGTAACAAGGAAGGGAGTGATTAATTCTCCAGGATAGGAGCGGAGGTCTCTGGGACTATCAACAGAGAAGAGTTGAGGGCAGGACCCTGCCCAGAGAAACAGAGATGCCTGAGATGGAGACAGTGATGATGACGTGGAGTGATGAAGTGACTGGGGACTTTGGACCCAGAGAGGGAAAGGGACTGTGGCCCGAAAACTGAGGGGAGGAGGGGGAAGTGTAGGGGGCGGGTTTCTGGAATATACCCTTTGGGTGGTTGATGATGCATGGAGGGAATTGGAACCATGGCAGTGAGATGATATATGATGGAATGAATGTAAAACTGAAGTTCCCCCATGTAAACTATCATATAATTCACAATAAACATTAAAAAAAAACAAAAAAAAACACAAGTTGTTCACCCAGGAGCCATCAAGGCAAGCAGTAGGGTCCCCTCAGGGCAAACTCACTTCCAAGACTCAGACTCAAGGGTAATACACAAACAGGCATGTGATCTTGCTGGTGATCACGTTGGTCACCAATAAGGGGAATTGAAGGAAAAACAGCAATTGAAGTTGTGACCTACATCCAACCATGTTCAATAGACTCCTGTCAACCGGGTTGAGACCTGGTTGGCCAGCAGTATATAAAGACCTGGGGACTCCTGGGCCCAGAGACAGGGACATGGCCACAGATGACTAGAGTGGAGAGTGAAACATCCAGATGATATGAAGTGAGGGGAGATCCACAAGAACACTCATACTTGCAGATAGTACCCATATTACCTGGCTTCAATGGCTGTATGATCAGAACTCGCCTAGAAGAAGAAAGAAGAGGAAAAAAAGAGTACTGTGATACAATTTGATGAATTTGACCTATACTTATAGATGTAGTAGCTCAAAGGAGGGAACAAATCTTTATAACAAGGATCATTTCCCCCACCCACCCACCCTTAGTACACAGGGTTGACAGGATGGGCAACTTAGACATGGACTACCCAAAGTGGGAGGATTACAAAGGCAAGAACTGACTGGCTTATAAGCTTTCAAGAGGGAGCCTAGCTCCAGAGGGTGTGAGGGAAGATAGAATCTCCTCTTAGTAGTTTCCAACCTGTCTGGATGGGGATGGTGAAAGGAGATGGGTACAAGACTCTTGTGGTTCAACAGTGAATAATTGATATCAGGATTGACTGTAAGTGTTGGAAATGTAAAGGTAGACATTTTGTAACAAAAGGAGGGGAGTGGTTGATTTGGCAGTCCAGGAGTGGATGTCCCTGGGACCATCAAGGGAGAAGAGAGGAGTGTGGGACCCTAACCAGAGAAGCAATGGTGCCAGAGATGGAGGCAAAGATGAAGACGTGGAGAGATAGAGCAGCTGAGGACTCTAGACCCAGAGAAGGAGAGGGTCTGTGTGCCAATGGCCAGGGGGACAGG
The DNA here is from genome assembly GCF_000296735.1 of Chrysochloris asiatica. Lineage (NCBI taxonomy): Eukaryota > Metazoa > Chordata > Mammalia > Afrosoricida > Chrysochloridae > Chrysochloris > Chrysochloris asiatica. The sequence continues at coordinate 62,996 of NW_006408921.1, forward strand.
CTTGCAGAGTGTACCCTTTTGTTGTTTGATGATGCATGGATGGGATTGTAATCATTGCAGTGAAATGAAATATGATAGGATGAAGGTAAAGCTAATGTTCTCCCATGTAAAACTATCACTTAATTCACAATAAAAACTGTTTTAAAAATCTGTTCTGAACTAGATTACCATGAGAATGTAATTATACTCTCCCCACTGAAAATTTCCAGAAATTTTATCATGGCACAAAATTCAGAATTTGAAGGTTCCATACAAATTTATTTAATCTATCAGGAGTCCTGGTGTGGTGCTGTGGGTTAATGTGCCAGACTGCAAAGCTGTTTGAACTGCAAAATTGGTGATTCAAGCTCACCAGCTACTCCTTGGAAATCCTATGCAGGGTTGCTATGAGTCAGAACCGATTCAGTGGCACATAACAACAATAACAACATCAGTGATCCCAACTGATATCTGAAGAATTCAGCATTGTGGAAATTGTCTTTAGTCTTCCAGATTCCAAGAGATGTATTGACAACTAAATAGGTGGACAGTAAGGTCATCAGTAAGACTGAAGACATGGGGAAAGATTTAGGTTGGTGGCAGACAAAATAATGCCCTGACCGCCCCCCCAACAAAGATATACACACCCTAGTCCCCAGAATCTGTGAATGTGTTTTGTTACATGGGAAAGAGGAAATTAAGGTTGCAGATGGAATTGAGGTTGCTAATTAGCTGGCCAGGTGCCCTAGTGACACATAGTTAAGCTTCAGTGGATCTGCAGAAGAAAGATGTGGCAGTCTGCTTCCATAAAGATTTACAGCCTGGAAAGCTATGGGACAGTTCTACTCTGTCCTGCAGGATTGCTGAGTCTGTTGGCAGGTTTAATTAGTTGGCCTTAAAATAAAGATGATATCCTAGATTACCCAGGTGGGTCCAATGTAATTCCCCCCAGAAAAGAATAAAACAACAGTTGCCCTCAAGTTGATTCCTACTCATGCCAAACCATGTATTTCAAGTAGAAGTGTGTTCCTGAGGGTTTTCAATGCCATGGTCTTCTGGAAGCAGATCCTTAGGTCTATTTTTTAAGACACCTCTGAGTAGATTAGAACTGCCAACCTTTTAGTTAGTAACCAAGCACTTGACCTCTTGCACTATCCAGCATCATTACAATAGTCCTTAAATGCAGCAAAGGAAGGACGACAAGTCCACACCAGCAAGATACCATCATGAGAAAGATTTGACTGGCTGTTGGTGACTTGAAGATGGAAGAGAACCACAAGTCAAGGAACATGTGTGTCCGATGAATACAGGAAAAGGCAAAGAAGCATCTAGGAGGAACACAACCCTGCCAACACCTTGATTTTTGTCCTATTAGGCCCATTTCAGACTTCAGACTTTCAGAACTATAAGTTATGAGAATAATCTGTGTGGTTTTCAGACACCAAGTTCTTGGTAATCAGTTATAGCAGCAATAGGAAACTAATACAGATTTTAGTACCTGAAAATGGGATGCTGTTGTAACAAATACCTGAAAATGTAGGTGTGTCTCTTGCAAAATAAGGGAACAGCATTTAGGGATCCTAGGGTCCTAGGAGAATAAGGAAGAGGAAGCAGGTATAGCTCCCAGCCTGAGAGGATGGACCCCACTATTAGTCAGTTTAAGAGCAAATCATTCTCTCCCCAGGAAGTCACCCAGGAAACAGCTTTTTAAGAGTTGAAGTCCTAGCATAGAGAGGTCATATTTATGATATCAGGGTTTGTTGTCTCTGTACAAAGCAAGACAATTCTGACTTTGATTATTTTCCCTGGAAGGCATTTCCTAACCTATCCAACTGGAAGTCAGAAAAGGGTTAACTTCATCACTGGCAAATGCAAGTGTCCTCCCATCCCTCTATGGGCAGAAATCAATGAAGGCTGTTTTCATCCAAGTAAAAATAAATCTTAATCACCTTTGTAAAGAAGGAGAAGGTAAGCAGACAGTTTTCTAAAAATGAACTCCCCTATTTAACAACTGTTAAGTGCTATTTCTTCAACGATACCAACAATGACATCACATTCAGGTTATGGGGTGGGCATCATCAGCTGCTGATTAGGGAGCAATCGGAAGAGGGGAGGAAAGTAAATGAAGATATATAAATAGATTGAAAAAAATCGTGGGGTGAGCTCTTGAAATTTGTAAGGCATATAGGAACGTGCAAGCCAGTAGCACATTTCTAACGTGGGGGCTGATATCACAGAAGACATCAAGGTATCCTCACATGCTACTTGAAGTCTTCATCATGATGCCCTTGGCTAGATGGACACTGATACTGACCCATGAGACCATCTGAAACCATACAATCCTCATCCCATGTGCTTCCTGCTCTCTCCTGCTATCACATCACGCATGGTGGTGGAGGAGTGTCATAGAGTCAGTTCCAACTCATACAGCCCTGTATAGGGTTTCTGAGGCTGTGGATCTTTATGTGAACAGAAAGCTTCATCTTTCTCTCAAGGAGTAACTGATATATTATAAATGCTGACCTAGCACTTAGGTCGAAGAACACAGCCTTTGGTATGGATTACATCTCAATGTAAAGAAAACAAAAATCCTCACCACTGGACCAATAAACAACATTCTTATCAACAGAGAAAAGATTGAAGTTGTCAAGGACTTCATTCTTCTTGGATCAACTATCAACACTCACGGAAGCAGCAGTCAAGAAATCAAACGATGTATTGCTTTAGGCAAATCCGCGGCACAAGACCTTTTTAAAGTGTTGAGGAGCAAAGATGTCAGCTTAAGGACTAAGGTGTGCCTGACCCAAGCCATGGTATTTTCAATAACCTCATATGGATGCGAAAGCTGGACAGTGAATAAGGAAGACCATAGAAGAATTAATGCTTTTGAGTTATGGTGTTGGAGGAGAATATTGAAAGTGCCATGGGCTGCCAAAAGAACCAAGAGATCCATTTTGGAAGTGCAACCAGAGTGCTCCTTGAAAGCCAAGATGGCCAAACTTCGTCTCTCATACTTCAGACATATTGTCAGGAGGGACCAGTCACTGGAGAAGAATATCATGTTTGGTAAGGTGGAGGGCCTGAGAAAAAGAGGAAGACCCCCAATGAGATGGATTGGCCAAGTTCAGCATTGATGGACTCAAGCGTGGCAACAGTAGTGAGGTTGGCCCAGGATAGGGCAGTGTTTTGTTTTGCTGTGCCTAGGGTCGCTATGGGTCAGTACTGACTCAATGGCCCCTAACAACAACAACAACAAACATGCTACCAAGCTGTGGATTAATGCACCATACTGCAAAGCCGTTTGAACTGCAAGGTCAGCAGTTCAAGCTCACCAGCTACTCCTCAGAAACCCTATACAGGGTCACTATGGATTGGAACTGACTCAACAGCACTTAACAACAACAATACTACCAAGGCTCCTTTCATATCATCCATGCCTTCCCTAAAATCTTAATTGTGACTTCCACCTTCTCTCCCCTATTCCCTTATGCTACTGAAAATATCTGCTGGAGAACTCTTAAGGTGGCGGTGGTGTTGTGTTAAGTGTCCTCAAGTCAGATCCTACTCAAAGCAATCCAGCATAAGGTTTACAAGGAGTGCCTGGCTGGTGGGTTTGAGCCACTGCCCTTGTAGTTGGAAGTCCAGTGCTTACCTACAGTGTCATACTAGGAGTCTATATTCTGTGGTAGGCAGTATTATTGCTAGAATCATTTACTCCATCATTTTCTGAAAAAGGATTACACATTCCCATCCCATTGACTTTGGTCTTGACAATGTCATGTAAGTGGATGTGATATATCCTGGATCCATACAGAAATGAAGATGTGTTTCAAGTGTCTTCCAGTTCTCTTGCTCTTCCCTTCTATCATGAGAATAACATGTCCCAAGTTGGATGACTCCTTGAACATGGGTCACAAATGGAAGTATCAGAGTCCACACTAAGCGTAACTACAGTCAATAACTGCAGTTGATAATATGGAACACAAGACAGATAAATGCCTGCATTTTGTAAGATACTGACATGTGAGGGGCTATCTGCCACTGCAGTCTATTTGTAATTTAGCAAAAGCTCTATCCCATGGCTTCTGAACTTTCATTCTACTCAGCCTCTGCAGTAACGCTGTCCAGAGTATGCATTCAGAACCTTAGTTATGAAAATTTACAGCTATAACAAAAAATCAATTTGGAAAATTCTTCACAAACCAGGCAACTCTTAGGCTAGTGATTAGTTAAGACAATCCTTGGTACCTTTGTTGGTAATTTTCTTCAAAATGAGGAAATTTGAAACGAAGTATATGGGACACGTTATGAGGTCATCCATGTTCATTATGATCAGTGGTATTTAGGGTTCACAGATACATTGCTTCATTTATCTGTTGTTGTTGTTGTTGTTGTTAAGTGCCTTCGAGTCGGTTCCGACCCATAGCGACCCTGTACAGGGTTTCCGAGGGTGTAAATCCTTACGGGAGTAGAAAGCCTCATCTTTCTCCCGCGGAGCAGCTGGTAGTTTCGAACTGCTGACCTTAAGGTTCACAGCCCGATTCGTAACCACTACTCATTTATCTGTAGTTCCCATGAATGGCTCTTGAATTTTCTAAGGATTCTCATCTCATTCACCTCCATCTCTCTACCTGGGTCCTTCCTCTTGCCACCAAAGGAGTAAACTCTGCTCCCACAGGAGAAGGAGAGCAGGCTGAAGAGCTAGGGATATCATCCCAGAAACAACCCTTAGCCACTGGGCAATTGGTGGATAAACAACCCAACTTCCTTCCTTTCTATGGAACAATTATAAGGTGTGTTCTCTATGGTTTATCAGAGAGTCCAAGCCCAGTTGCCCCACCATACTCACTCACAGACCCTGTATTGGCTGCCTCCTCTTCCTGGTCTGGACCCCCATTCTCTCACTGCACTTCTTGGAATTACCTCCTGAATAAATAACTTAAACCCAAGTTCTTGGTTCAGGGTCAACTTTGTAGGGAAAATTCAAGAGTTACGAGTTACCCAGACACTAAAAACCATGTGATCGAAGACAAACAGCTAGGAAGAAACAGACCCACAGTTCAAACCTAAGCTTCCAAACACCAGATACCCGGCTTTTCCCACAATATAATGGCTTTATCAGAATGTATGAGGAAAGGTGGGGTATGGCACCAGCAGTCCATATATTAAATATATAATGCTAAAAGAAAATGTGGGTCACAAATGGAAGTGTCCAAGGCTTACTGTTTCAACCATTTTCAGCTCACAGTCTAACTCTACCAGGCTCAGTCACTCCAACTCAAAAGACCCTAAGTCTCAGCCAATGTTCTTACAGAAACTACATCTGGATGACCCACATACCAACACCTTCTATTAGGAGCCTGGGTCATTCTCAACAGATACTACTGTAAATGGAGTTGAGTCCCTAGAGTCAGACACATAAGTGCAAATCCCAGAGCTACTCTTTAAGACTTCGGGCAAGTTACTTAACCTCTCTGAACTTTGATTTCCTCTACAGAGCTTATAGGAGTTTCTGCCTCATAGAGTTAAATGCAGTTAACATACAAGCGCATAGGTCAGCATAGTGCTTTGGCACAAAGTAAGTACCCAATAAATGGCAGCTCCAGCTGTTGTGTCTGCCAGAACCCTTAATCTCCTATTTAGCCATCTTAATCCAAACCAACAAGCCTGCTATCAATGTGATCTCACGCGTGCACAGCCCCAAACACTCACACAAGTAGACATCAAGAACCCCAGCCCAGGATTGGTTATTCCTTCCACAGGAAGCTCAACATCTGGCTTGGATGCTTTCTCCTTGAACTACCTACTCCTCTAGATGTTTGTGAGGCCTCCTGGGGCCTCTCAGCAACACTGAGGCTCAAAAAGACTGTGGGCCCATGGACCCAGGGGCCTTCAGCCCTCTACCATCTGTCAGGGCATCCTAGCCCTCCCCAAACAGCCTGAAGATGTTCCACATCTGGGCAGTTGTGTGGTAAGTTGGCCTCTCTCTGGACCCAACACACAGCAGTTAATCCATCTGCTCACACCAGGGTGCAGAGGAGTTCATTTTGAGGGCAATTGCCTCAGGAGCCCAGATTAATTTTTATTCTATGTATAATTATCAAGCATCTACTAAATGCAAGACCCTGAACTAGGCACTAGAAACACTATTTCTTTTCAAATAGGCACAATCTAGTGGGGGAGATGGATGGAAGGAAAGAAAGAAAAAGAAGGTGGGAGAGAGGAAAGAAGAAAAAATAAAGAAGGAGGACAGAAGACAGGGAGGGAAAAGGGAAATGAAAGAAAGAGGGAGGGAGGATGATGATGTAGTGCTAGATGGGAGCTAAGCACAGTGGTCTTTGGAAGTGAGAGGAGGAAGCACCCAACTCAGCCTTAGAGGACAAAGAAGATAAAATATTCTAAAGATGGCAACTGATGAGATGAAAACTGGAAGACCAAGAATAGTAAGCAGGATGGAGAGAAGCATGAAAAGGTAATCCCAATGGAAAGCCCAGCATGAGCAGTTACATGATGTAAAACATACTCATTTTGGAGCCGTGTACAAATTATCCATTATATTGTCTGCCTAGCACCACTTCCAACAAGGCACCATGGGGGCAGTTCAGCTCACTTCATGATGTCTGGGAGCTCAGCTGGAAGTTGATGACTAAAGGATGGATCATCTGAAGATTCATTCATTCACATTTGATGTGCAATACTGGCTTTCAACTGGGGACCTGAATGACTCTCCAAGCTATTCTCTCCATGTGTTCTCTCTGCATGGACTTCTTTGGACTTGAAATAAATGGTGGCTGAATTTAATTGGCAAGTATAAAAAGAGAAAGAGAAAGTAGCCATGCTGCTTTTTATGACCTATCTTTAGAAATCACACAGCATCTCTTCTGCCATATTCTTTTGACCAAGGTAGTTACAAAGCTTCACCTAAGTTATAAGTGAGAGAACACAGTTCTGCCTCTTAATGTAGCAACTTCAGCATCACATTGAAAGAAGACCATATGGGATAGGAGATGTATTGGTGTGGCCATCTTTGGACAATACAGTCTACTATTGTTGCTGTTAGGTGCCATCGAGTCAGTACTGACTCATAGCAACTCTATGCACAGCAGAATGAAACACTGCCTGATCCTGGGCCAACCTTACTATTGTTGCCATGCTTGAGTCCATTGATGCTGCCACCTAGCCAATCCATCTCCTTGGCGGTCTTCCTCCTTTTCTCTGACCCTCCACCCTACCAAACATGATATCCTTCTCCAGCGACTGGTCCCTCCTGACAATATGTCTGAAGTATGAGAGACGAAATTTGGCCATTCTGGCCTCCAAAGAGCACTCTGGCTGCACTTCTTCCAACACAGATCTGTTTGTTCTTTTGGCAGCCCATGGCACTTTCAATATTCTCCTCCAACACCATAACTCAAATGTGTCAATTATTCTATGGTCTTCCTTATTCACTGCCCAGCTTTCACATGAATATGAGGTTATTGCAAATACCATGGCTTGGGTCAGGCACACCTTAGTCATCAAGCTGACATCTTTGCTTTTCAACACTTTAAAAAGGTCTTGTGCAGCAGATTTGCCTAATGCAATACATCATTTGATTTCTTGACTGCTGCTTCTGCGAGTGCTGATAGTTTATCCAAGAAGAATGAAGTCCTTGACAACCTCAATCTTTTCTCCGTTGATAAGACTGTTGTTTATTGGTCCAGTGGTGAGTATTTTTGTTTTCTTTACATTGAGATGTAATCCAATGTAAACATCAGTATATGTTAAAACCGTCTACTATAGAAGAGGCCAAAGAAGACTTCTCAAAGAAAGTGACATTTGACATGAGATGTAAATAATGAATAGGAGCTAACCAGGTGACGAGTGGGAAGTAAAGATTGGCAGTATTCTTGGCAAGAGGAACTTGTACAGAGACCCTGAAGTCTGGAAGAACGTGATGCATTCAAGATGCTGAAGGGAAGACAGAGTTGTTGGGACAAATGGAAATAAATTTGGAGTTCAAGAAAATGATCATGACTGGAATATGGCAGTAAAGGGATTCATGTAACAGCATAAGCTAAGACAGAAGAGGAAAACTTCAATAGAAATCTGAGGCATGTTTCCTTGGATCTCACGCCAATTTCCTTGTAGTTAAATATGATCAAGCTCAGAATTTGTCTTCACTGTCTTAAACCATAGGAGCTAGGTGATTGCTTTCCTAATTGATTACATAGCTGTAATAGCTAGCTTCCTAAGTGGCTCCAAAAGACCCTCTCATCCTGGTATTCAGGCCCTTGTGACGTCCCCTCCCACACTGAATCACTGAACTATGTGACCAATAGAATTTTACAGAAGTGCCAATGTGTGACTTACAATGTTAGGATATAAAAGACATTGCTGATCATGCTTTGGATTGACTACTCTGGGGATAGCTGTGAGAACATATGGGCTAGCATGTCCATAGGCCATGATATTAATATATATATGACACTTGCCAACAGCCAACACCAACTTTCCAGCCATGTAAGTGAATCAACCACCTTGGAAGTGTCTCCTCCAACCAGTCAAGCTTTCAGATGATTACAGCTCCCCGGTGATGAGTCCTCAGTCATCATGGATGTCATATATGTTCTTTTTCTGAATTACTGATCAATAAGATCTGAGATAAGTTAGAGATAATACATGATTTATTACACAGCAGCAGCTATAGTTAATTTATTAGCATGACTCCTGGATATCCTTCTCAATCTCACATTTCCCTTGAATATAACTGGCTCCAGGAGACTCTCTTAGCTAGAAGGGGCCATACATTCAAAGCTTGGCTCTATTTAAGGCTTTCCAAGCTATTATATATACATATACATTTACACACCTATACTGGACTGGCAAAGACCTAGAATTAGACAACAAAAAAGGAAGAACATGCTCAACATTTCTCAAGATAAAAAAACTTCAAGCCCTCAGTTGAATATTGAATACAAGCACAATATTGAATAATGCAGGAGGCATTAAAAGAAGATGGAAGGGATACACAGAGTCACTGTACAAAAAATTATTGGTCAACATTCAGGCACTTCATGAGGCAGCATATGATCAAGAACCGATGGTACTGAAGAAGTAATCCAAGCTGCAATGAAGGCATTTGCCAAAAGCAAAGCTCCAGAAATTGATAGAATAATAATTGAAATGCATCAACAGATGGATTCAATGTTGAAAGTACTCGCTTGTCTGTACCAAGAAAATTGGAAGACAGTTACCTGGCCAACCAGCTGCAAGAGATTTATATTTGTTTCCATTCCTAAGAAATGGTCCAATGAATGTACAAAACATCTAACAGTATCATTAAAATTTTGTTGAAGATAATTCCAAACAGATACAAACAGAACAAGGGGTTAGTATGTAGTTTAAAGTCAGGAAAGGTGTGTGTTGGAGTTGTGTCCTTTTGCCATATTTATTCAATTTATATGCTAAGTAAATAATCTGAGATGCTGGACTATATGAACAGGACTACGGTATCAGGATTGGAGGAAGGCTCATTAACAACTTGTAATTTGCAGATAGCACAACCTTGCTTGTGGGAAGTGAAGAGGACTTGAAGCTTTACTGATGATGATCAAAAACTGCAGCTATTAATATGTATGACACCTCAATATAAAGAAAACAAAAATTCTCACAACTGGACCAATAAGCAGCATCATGGTAAATGGTGAAAAGATTGGAGTTGTCAAGGATTTCATAATCAATGCCCACAGAAGCAACATTTAAGAAATCAAATGATGTACTGCATTGGGCAAATCTGCTGCAAAAGACCTGTTTTGAAGCGTTAAAAACAAAGGTGTCACTTTGAAAACTAAGAGCACCTGACCCAAGTCATAGTGTTTTCAATTGCCTCGTATGCATGTGAAAGCTGGACCAAGAATAAAAAGACTGAAAAAGAATTGGAATTAAGAACATTTGGATTCATTATTTGGAACAATGAAGAATTGGAATGAAGAAATGAAGAATATTTCAATTATGGTGTTGGCAAGGCATATTGAATGTATTATAAACTACCAGAAGAAGGAACAAATCTGTCTTGGAAGAAATACAACCAGAAAGCTCCTTAGAAGGGAGAATGACGAGACTTCATCTCTCATACTTCAGACATGTTATTAGGCAGGACCAGTCCCTGGAAAAGGACATAAGGCTTGATAAAGTAGAAGATCAACAATAAAGATGTAGACAATGAGATGGACTGACACAGAAGCTGCAACAATAGGCTCAGGCAGCCTGAAAATGGCACAAGACATGGCAGTGTTCCCTTCATTGTGTATAGGATTACTGCAAGGCAAATTTTCTGCAAAAGACCTCTTTAAATTGTTAAACAGCAAATATATCAGTTTGAGAGCTAAGGTGTGCCTGATCCAAGGCATGGTATTTTCAATAGCCTCATATGCATGTGGAAGTTGTGCAGTAAATAAATAAAAAATAAAAAAACTCAAGAAGAATCAATGCATTTGAACTACGGTGTGGAGAAGAATATTGAAAGTAACAGGGGCTGCCAGAAGAACAAACAACTCTGTGTTGGAAGAAATATAACCAGAATGCTCCTTAGAAGCCAGGATGGCCAGACTTCATCCCTCATACTTTGAACATGTTATCAGGAGGGACTAGTCCTTAGAGAAGGACATCATGCTTGGTAAAATGGAGAGCCAATGAATAAGAGCAAGGCCACCCCCCCCATTTGTTAAGTTAAGTGCCTTCGAGTCGGTTCCGACCCATAGCGACCCTGTACAGGGTTTCCGAGGGTGTAAATCCTTACGGGAGTAGAAAGCCTCATCTTTCTCCCACAGAGCGGCTGGTAGTTTCGAACCACTGACCCCCCATTAGTGGTAGCAATAATTGGTTCAAGCGTAACAACAATTTTGAGGATGGCTCAGGACCGGGCATTGTTTCATTCTGTTGTGCATAGGGTCAGTATTGAGTTGGAACTGACTCGATGGCACCTAACAACAGCAACAATAGTCAGAACTGACTTGACAGTACCTAACAACAACAAGAATTCACTACCTTCCAGGACAGCTCATTTCATTCAATGCCAGGATCCATGAAACTCAAAACTACAGGAAGGTCTTCCCTTCTAGTCCTCATTACTTCTGGTTCCTTCCTTCCTAGGAGCTGTCCCAGGCCCAGTGCTGAAACCAGACTCCCACCCCCAACCTTCCCCAAGCAAAAGATCAATCTAACTGGCATGCTTGACTTGGAACATCAGCAAGAAAGTTCCACTTCCCTGTTTTTCTAAATGAAAAGAGCCTCCTTGTCAGTTTGGAGCAATTAGTTGTAGGAGATGATGACGGAGCACTAAGAGTTGCTGCGAGGGGGCAGAGTGGCAGCGGAAGCCCCAACTCAGACAGACACGCCGCAGATGGCACGACGAGATAACGCCTTTCACGTTTCAGAAATCACATTGTCAACAATGTTTCCAGACTCAGAAATTAGCTGAAGTCATCAGGAGTGCCTGGCAGCAAGCAGCAGGCGCCTTGGTGGGGGCCCTCCTTTGACGTTATACATTGGTGCAAATAGAAACTGGCACGGCTCATAGAGAAGGTTGGTGAACCTCCTGACTCCTGAAGCTGCAGGAAGGGCAAACCTGGGGCACGTTGAGACATTGGCTTAGAATTAATATTCCAAAGCCCCAATGTTCTATCTCCAATCCCAATATTAGCACCTTAGGTCTTAGTATCAGAATACGACCTTGATGTTTCCTTGTCAAAGAGCTACAAAAAGAAAAAGTGATGAGCACAGTCTCACATGTCTTAAATAGGGATTCTGTTATTTTTAACAAAATCAACCTTGTTAAAATAAAAATACTCTCTTTGCTGAATACAAGGCTGTCTGGCCTTTCCATTCCAGTAGTCAGTCCCAGTACCTCACACCATTAAAAGAGTCAGAATGAGAGTCAGAAACTGGAATCCTGCTGCCAAGGGCACCCATGAATCCTGACACTACTTCAGCTACTTACAATGATTTGAAGGAATTGGAAGTTAGTTATTGTTGCATCTCTGATTGGTACCATGGGATACATCAGGGAGTTAAGAGTATATTTCATGCAAGAAATACAGAGTCTAGGAGAAAATACATCCTTGTCCCTTCCTAGGTTTTCTCTGCTGGGACTCTGGGTTATAATTCCCTTAATTATAGAGTCAACAAAGGAACAGAATATATAATTTCCCTGGGAATTTGGTGGACATAAACTAAGCTTGAACATGTATGTGTGCCTGGTAAAATGGGAGCATGTGCATTTGTAGAGAGTTGTTGTTGTTAGGTGCCATCAAGTCCATTTTGACTCAAAGCTACCCCATATGGCCGAGTAGAACTTCCCCACAGAATTTCCTAGGCTGTATTATTTATGAGAGTGTGGTACCATACGATAAGCACTGGACTGAGAACCAAGGTCCATGGTCTGAGCCCACCAGCTACTCTGTGAGAGAAAGATGGGGCTTTCTGTCCCCATGAAGATTTAAAGACTTGGAAACCCTATACAAGGTTGGTATGAGTCGGAACCAAATCAGCAGCACTTAACAACAACCACAACAATATTCATGGGCACAGATTGCCAAGTCTTTCTCCCACAGCGCAGCTATATGGGTTTGAACTGGTAACCTCTTGGTTACCAACCAAACACTTAGACACTGCACCATCAGGGCTCCTTTGTACACAGGGTAACCGATGTGAAATAGGTAAAGTAACACTCTCTGGTGGTTGTAGTTAAACACATCATTGGGGCTCAACTTGAGGGTTCCAAACAAATCTACCCATCCTGCCATGATTTTGAACCCCAGAGGTGTCTGAGGCTCTTGAATCATTCTCAAGGTTATAGAAAATTTGGAGGTCCCTTTATCATTACAAGATACCCAATAGCTGGTAGGCAATTCTGGAAGATACGAAACTCTCAGGAGTTGGAATAAAAAGGAAAAATGAAATCAAGGATCTTGCCTAAAGAAAGTGGGGTGAGCATCTGGGGTTTTATGAAAGTCAGCCAGCCAGAACCTTCATAAGAATCCCTGGTGTAGGTCAAAAATGAAAGGAGCAAAATCCAGGAGAAGACAGTCTTGCCTCTTGATGTTATGTGGATTTAAGTCTTTGGAAAATCAAATTCTCTTTTATTCCCAGTCAATGTGATCTTTGAAGAGGAAGGGAAATCTATCAAGTTATTCCCCAGACACTCTTCTCTGCATAACTTTTTCTGGGGTTCAGTTGCAGCCAAATTTGTCTCTACTAATAATTCAGAGATGGACCAGGTGATTGGAGGAATTACTTTGGTCAAGGACTCACTGTATGCCAGATCTTCTGCTAACATCACCTCAGGCAATCCTCTCAACAATCTCTTATGGAAGAGGTCCTTGTCCCATATGAAAGGTGAAGAGAGAGTAACAGTTACCAGTTTCCATCAAAAGAACTCCAACTCAAGGCGTGAACTATGTGTGTCAGAGTAGAACTTTGCTCCAGGTTTCTGAGGAGCAAACTTTGTGGGTCAAACAGATTTTACAGTAAAGTGCTTATCCTACAGTGCCATAACAGGACTCCCAAAAGAGCTAGTTAGGTGTATCCTTTTGTTTTCTATATGTCAATGTCTTTTATGAACCTTTTGATTCTGACTCTTTGATCAAAGGTAGTTGGTTGGAGGTGTCGGAAGATAGGCAAGGCGGGATGCTATGATGTGAGTATTGTGTCAAATTGAAACATCAGTAGTCAGAAAATCTGCTTGAATGCTACAAAAAAACTAACGCTAGCACCTTTCACAGGTTGGGAGACTGCAAAGGAATGCAAAGTCACATGACGTGCCCAGCAACCTGCCAATTGCATACCCACCACATGTCTTGCTCTGATGTGTCAGTGCATCTTGCCAAGGGCCTGCCTCATCTTTGCCAAACTTCCATTTTATCAACCAAAACGTCCTTCTCTAGCAATGGGTCTTTCCTGATGATGTATCTAAAGTAAGTGAGCCAAAGTCTTGCCATCCTCACTTCTAGGAAGCATTCTGGTTGTACTTCTTCTAAGACTGATTTGTTTATTCTTCTGGTGGTCTACCATATATTCAATACTCTTCACCAACACCACAATTTGAATTCATTAATTATGCATTTGCATATGTTAATAGTAGTCTTCATGGCAGCAAAGCAAGATAGGAACCATCATCATCATCACCTTCATTTTATAGATATGAAAATTGAGAATCAAAGAGCCCATCACAGTACTTCAATCATAGTTGATATCCATTGTAAAGTGGCTAATGTTATTGACTGATTGGAATCTCACTGTCCTAGGCCTACATACTGATTTCAAATAAAACCAAAGGCCTGGACTAAAGACAGCGTAAGCAGCAATAGCAAGGATGAGCTAAGGAATGCAGGTGATGCATGGCATTGGGGCCCATGACCCAGTGGTCTCTCCCAGAGGCCCGTGTACACCTCTAGTGCTATACTATACCAAGGGCAAGTGCAAAGGGAAAAAGAAAAAAGCAGGGAAAGGTAGGCAGTAGGAGATTCAACTCCTGCTCAGACCCCTGTCTCTGGCTACCTCAAAGCAGATCTTCAATGCCACAGTACTATGGACTTATTGTGGCCCCAGGCTCCAGAAAGATCTAAATCTGAGCAGTATGGGACTGCTGTCCCTTCTGTCCTTTGTTTCCTCTACATGATTAAAGGGAGAAATATAACCCTCTTGTCTCACTCTACTTCCTCTCCTCCTCTGCTTGACCCAGACACTATTAACATTTTAGAATGGAAAATTCTTTATGGTGGAGGGCTGATGTATGCATTATAGGATATTTAGCAGCATCCCTGACCTCTACTCACTAGATTCCAATAGCACATCCTCCCTCTAGTTGTAACAAATAAAAATGGTCAGATGTCCACAGGGGTCAAAACTGTCCCAGTTGAGAACTACTGGCTGGGCAATAGTATTCCCTATGCTCAGTAGAGAAAAGAAAGTAGCTGTTTGATTCCACACATTGGGGATCAATTCAGAACACCCCCTTTTTCAACTATGTGAGAAGAGGGGTGGGGTGGTATTTGGTGGCTCCTACGTTCGACTTAGGGAGGGAACTGCCATTATTCAGCATGACAAAGTGCTTAGAAGAGGAGATGCTATAGGAGGTGGTCAATAGTGGACCAAGTGACAAAAGAGAGTATTAACTGTGATTCATTAGAAGTACTCAGGACTTTAAAGATGCAAGTGTACCAAGGAGATGGGATGAAGGAAGACCTAGGCAAAGAGGCCAAAGGACTTTAAAACAGGAAGCTTGAGAATGGCATTATAATTGTCTACTATTGCTCTGATGGACTCCTGGTCTTGTGCTATAGGCTAGGCAATGGACTGAGAACCATAAGGTGGGTGGTTCAAACCTATCAGCTACCCCTTGGAATTGACAAGAAAGCACTTAACAACAACAACAATTGCTGTGATGGAACCCTGTGCCAGCTGCCCCAACCTTCACCAATATCTGCTGCCTCAACTTTCAGGGCTCCTGTTAGTCACAGGAAGGGATATGGGGAAACAATCAGAATATTAAACAGGGACTAAACACCCAAGGAGTCCTGGTGTGCACTGTAGGATAATCACTCAAACTCAAGGTTAGTTTGAACTGCAAGGTCAGCGGTTCAAACTCACCAGCCACTCCTTGAAAACCCTATACAGAGTCGCTATGAGTTGGAACCTACTGGGCGGCACTTAACAACAACAACATCAAATGCCTGAGGAGTCCCTGGGTGGTGCAAATGGTTAAGCACTGAACTGCCAGCTGAAAGATTCATGTTCAAACCTAACCATAGACACCTCACAAGAAAGGCCTAGTGATCTGATTCTGAAAGGTCATAGTCTTGAAAACACTGTGGAGCAGTTCGACTCTGCATACATGGGCTTAATATGAGTCAAAATTGACTTGATGACAACTAATAACAACAACAAAAGCCCAAGAACACAGGACAGCTTATATTTCTGTAAATTCCTAGGGATTGGCCTTTTTCTAAACCAATGGTTCTCAAAATATGGCTCCTGGACAAATAGCATAAATATCCTGAGAGATGTTAGAAATAAAAATTCATAGACCACCACCCACCACCCACCCTAGACCTACCGAATCAGAAAATCTGGGTGGGGCCCTGCAATCTGTGTTTTAACAAGCCTTCTGGTGGTAATTCTGATACATGCTCAAATTTGAGAATCACTAATCAAAACCTAGGAATTCAAATTCATCTAGATCAGGAATATAGTCTCCTAGACCAGAAACAGCAAGAATCCTTTGAATGTAGGCAACCCCCTCGCATCTACCCTTCCATGCCACCTCACACACTGGGTCAGATGGACCACACCCAGCATGGACGCCCAGCAGAATCTCTGTCCGGACTCACAGGGACGTCAGGGTCTCTGTGGAACTGTTGGGATGCTGAGGAAGGCTGTCTTGGGTGTTCTTGCTTTGTGGAGTTAACAGTGGGGAAACGTGGGCTCCTTTCAAAGCTGGACCAATTTGAGGGGCCCTTACCCCTCTGGAGGCTCTGACATACATACCACATCTCCAAGGCCCCTCAAGAGTAACCAGGTCACCTCCCAGAGAGCCCTCCAAGAAGCAGGCATGCAATCACTGGTGAGTTCTGCAAGGTGCTAAGCCAGGGAGTCTGTCACACCTGAAGGGGCTCAGAGGTGCCAGCTCGGCAGTTGGACCTGGGAGGCATGTGCTGCCGACTGATGGATCACTTTCCAATGAAGGTGTTGT
The DNA here is from genome assembly GCF_000296735.1 of Chrysochloris asiatica. Classification (NCBI taxonomy): domain Eukaryota; kingdom Metazoa; phylum Chordata; class Mammalia; order Afrosoricida; family Chrysochloridae; genus Chrysochloris; species Chrysochloris asiatica. Next base: position 79,707 of record NW_006408921.1, read on the forward strand.
GCAGGCTGCCAGCTGTGCCAACATTGGCTCTAGATCAGCATGGTTGCACTCCTCCCCAACCCACCCCCCGACACTTCCACCCAAGCCAGAACAGGGAAGCAGAGTGGCCAGAACAGGGAAGCAGAGTGGTACAGACAAACAGCATTTATTCTGTGCCAGAGACAGCAAGATAAGAAAGAGAGCCAGTGGGCTTGTCTGCCTTTGCTGAAGGGCTGGCTGGATCCACCAACCATGCAGTCTTCCAAGCTTCAGATGCACCAGTTCCTCAGGGAAGCAAACACTGGGACACTGGTGTACAGTGTAAAGCCTCAGACTCAGAGTTGGTGGAGGCAGGTTCTAATCCCAGCTATGTCATTGACAAACTGCAAGGCCTTGAGCAAGAGTTGGTGCCTCTCTGGTACATTTCCTACATTAACAAGATGTGGGGCATATTCCCCACTGTGAATGAAATATTCAGCTATGATGAAATAGCATGTGGAATATTCCTGACACATCAGACATGTCCCCTGTCCCCAGCTTCCAGTCTACACCCTGGTACTCTTTCAAGGTGATTGCTAAGCACCTCTACCAAGCCAGTAAGGGGCAAGGATGGGGAAGCAAATCTCTTTCTGAATGGCCCAGTCTCAACACATCCTAATGGCAGTAAAGACCAAAAAAACAGCCCTAGGCAGGCACCGTTGTATCCAGCTGGTCTCCTACCCCGATACTTCCCATCCAGTCCACAAACCCCAGCTTCCCAACAGGTGACCTTGGAAGAAATATCTGATCACATCCCTGTTCTATTTTAAGGCCCCAGGTGGCTCCTTGATGCCAACAGAGCAAAGTGAAAATGCCTCAGTGTGACATTCAATACCCTTCAGATCTGCTCCAAATCTCAACCCTGACCATGAGCCTTGCTTCCCGCCCACCCAGAGAGGCTCGTCGAGACATTATACAACAGGAACTTTGCACATGCTGTTCCTCTACCTGGAAAGCCCACCTAACTTTTATCTATCTGCAGCATTACTGTGGTTATGGCCCAATGTTGGGAAGTTGTCTTCTGATACTCCTGCCTCAAAATTAAAACAATACCAGTTACTGTTGAGTCAACTCTGACCCACGGTGACCCCATGAGTTTCAGAGTAGAACTGTACACCAGAGAGTGAGGTGGCTCTGTAGGGTAAGCACTAGACTGCAAACCAAAAGGTCAGCAGTTCGAGACCACCAGCCACTCTGTGGGAGAAAGATAAGGTTTTCTGTTCCTGCAAAGATGTACAGTTTTAGAAACCCTATACAGGGTTGCTATGAGTTGGAACCGACTTGACAGCATTTACCAATACGCTGGACTGCAAGGTCAGTTTGAGCCACAAGGTCAGTGGTTCAAACCCACCAACCAATCCTTGGAAACTCTATACAGGGTTGCTATGGTCAGAACTGACTCGATGGCACATAACAACAACAACAATCTTTCAGAAATAGATCTCCAGACCTTCCTTCCAAAGCATCCCTGAGTGGATTTGAACTGTCAACCCTTTGGTAATGAATTGAGTTCTTAGTTTTTTGGGTCACCCTGTACCTAAACCAAAACCAAACCAAACCCAATGCCCATGAGTAAGTGCTGATCCATAGCGACCCTGTGTAGGATTTCTAAGTCTATAAATCTTTACCAGAGCAGAAAGCCTAATCTTTTTTCCCACTGAGTGGCTGGTGGGTTGGATAAGCATTAGACTTGCAGTTAGCAGTCCAGTGCTTATCCTACAGCATCACCAGGGCTCCCCACCAGGCGTGGTTAATCACAACTGGCTTTGAGACCCTTAGCCTAGAGTGATCTGTTTTCTCTTTGCTCTAGACTTAGGTGAGCCCCTCTAGACTTAGGTGAGCCCCTCTAGACTAAAGACCATCTGCTTACATATCTTTCTGTATTCTTCATTCCCAGCACAGTGCCTGGAACACAGATTTTTCACTTATACCCCAGTAATAATGCCCATGTGTTCAAATGATCAGTGGAAGTCACAGAAAGTTTCCCCACAATCATTCAGAGGAACAAATCAAGGCCCTGACCAAACCCAGTCATCTCTAGTCCTGAGCCAGTTCTAAGCTGGAGAATGGTTTGCCAGTGCCTCATCCCTCCACTATATTATTGTTGTTGTTAAGTGCCATCGCGTCTATTCCAACTCATAGTGACCCTGTATAGGATTCCCAAGGAGCAGCTGGTCCACTACACTGGCTGATGCCAATTTTGATTTTTCTGTGGATCCTCTTTTCTTACCTAGGATTCCAAAAATCAATTAGAATAATTGATTCAAGGGTTGACAGTTTCCCAGAAGTTGTTCATGTTGCTGAGGATATTTGAACTAGTCTCAAGCTGTCCATAACATTCCATCCTTGGTGACTATCTCAACAATGTTAACTTGACCGTTTCCAATCTGAAGGTTTAACTTCCTTGAACAAGATGATAGCCAGATTCCTAGGTGCAAATTTCTCTCATCCATTCCATATTGGCCCATGTGTCCTGAGCAAAGGCATTTTATCAACATTTCATTTGGCAATCAGCTGTGCCCAAACCTGCTCAGCCTCCCAACTGAAAGAATAAGCTGGAACATGAAACAATGCCTCTCATTTTAATGCCTCATCATCTGAAATGTAGCTCTTTGTTTATGAAACCAGAGTAGCTCCAAAACCAGAAGATCCAGGATTCAGAAAGCTCACAGTTCTGGATAGCGTCTATAGGCCAGTACTTTGTTGTTGCTGTGAAGTGCCATTGAGTCGATTCCGACCCATAGCGACCCAGTATAGGGTTTTCGAGGAGCAGCTGGTGAACTTGAAACACCGACCTTGCCATTCAAATAGCTTTGCAGTCTGGCACATTAACCCACAGAGCCACACCAGGACTCCGGGCCAGTACTTGTTGTTGTTGTCAGGTGCCATCGAGTCAGAACCGACTCATAGCGACCCCATGCACAGCA
>NW_006408921.1:83353-125179 GCF_000296735.1 Chrysochloris asiatica
GTAAATGTTTCAAGTCCTCTTCACTTTCAGCGATCAAGGTTGTATCATCTGCATATCGCAGGTTGTTAATGAGTCTTCCTCCAATCCCGATGCCACATTTTTCTTCATAGAACCAGTACTAGGGATCCAAAAACTCAAGGCCACCAAACAACCATTTGAAGACAGAGACTGGAATCTGGAATCAGACCGTCCAGGCACAAGCCACGAGCTGGTTCACTTACCTGTATCACCTTGAAGCAATTGACTTAATGGCTCCAAATCTTGGTCTTTTTATGCCATGGTAAAGGAATAGTAGAATTGATGTGAGGACTCAACTAGGGGATATACCTAAAGTCAATAACCAAAACTAACCAAACCCATTTCCATCAAGTTGATTGTGACTCATGGAAACCCTGTAGGACAGGGTAGAGATGCCTCATAGGTTCCCAAGGTTGTAAATCTCTTCCAAAGCTGACTGCCACATCTTTCTCCTAAAGAAGAGCTGGTGGGTTTGAACCACTGATCTTTACGTTAACAACAAAGCACCACCAGGGCTCTCCTGAAATCAATACTACATAGTAATCGATCAATAAGTTTCTACTTCTATAATCCTCATCATCATCACTAAAAAATTATTATTAATGTTTTTCTCTATCCTTATTGCAGGTTTCTAATGAAGAAATCTATACCCAGAAAGTATGTGGTTAAAGGCAGTAGGTAAAGGCCAGGATATTTATTTTATTGATAATTTATGATGATTTCTCCTATCCGTAGTTCATCCCTGCTTACTTTAATGTAGAATGATGCTGCTATTCTGATCTTTCCTAATCAAGGTCTAAATGATTATGAATTGTTGAAATAGCATATAGTCATAGCTAGGGAGAAATCTATTATAATCTACAGTGGGCTTTTGCAGTTGATGCATTGTCCATCTGTTAGGAGTAAGTTCTTATCTAGCTTTACAGTCCCAGCTTTGGTTTTAGTCTTGATTTGGTTTTTGTCCTAGGTGATTTCTTTGAAATATGAATATTGCCTGCTAATCGTGGCAAGGACAATGAAGAAGTGCCTAATCTGGAAATGCACTGAAAGTATTCTGGACTTTAGGAGCCAATCACCCAAGAGTTCTATGAAATCATGGACAACATTTTAGGACTGAGGATTGGAACTTTGGATCTTGGGACTGAAACTCCAGACTTCCAGATGTTCTAGATTAGAATAGAACTGGTTCTGAATCAAAAGAGGGTTTGTATTTATTGGGCATTGTAAGCACTATGGAGAAAGAGTCACTCCATAGATGAGTAATCTAGTAGTAGAATGGTCAACCTCTTAAATAGTTCTCTGTTTAAGAACAGCTTCAGCTCTGCAGGCAAGGATGTGGGGTGGAAAGAGCAGGCAAGGTTCATATGTGTCACCACTTTGTCCAAGGAAAAGAGAATTTTGAAACCACATCCCCAGGGATTCTGCTGGATGGAAGACTAGGACCACTAGGATATTACAGTGATTCTCCATCCCAATTGTTTGTACACATATACCTACCCTCACCCATGCCCACATACCATCTAAGTATCCCCAAGCAAACACTAGTCAGAGGAGTCTGCCACCAGCTATTTCCCTGTGGCACTCTTTCTCTGTTGGGTTCCGCACTTCACTGGAGTGGTCATGTGGAAATCATGGAAACACCATAACTGCCATAACAGCTTTTATAATAGAGATGGATATAAACAGAAATGTTGCAAAAGGCAAGGTTTGGGAGAGAGCCCAACATAGGGACTCAATATTTAAAACAAAATCTGTTTACATCTCAGAGGGAACCAGCTTACCCTTCCCTAAAACAAATGTTCATTCTCACTCATCAGAAAACTTTCATCAGGAAACTAAATAATGTTACCTGACAGGTTCGGCTTTTGGTGTGATGCTTTAGGATAAGCACTGGACTGCTATACCAAAGATCAGTGGTTCAACCCCACCAGTATCTCCTCAGAAACACTATACAGGGCCGATATGAGTCTGAACTGACTCAACAGCACTTAACAACAGCAACAACTCAGCTCTCAGACAGAGTTCAGTCTCAACCCTCTGGGTCTGCCTATTGTCTCCATTTCTTCTGGTACCATCACAATAACTAGCTTCATCACTGTGATGGATTTACTTGGTCTGGGCAGGGAAAGGTCATAGTGCAGACCCCAAAGCACGTACTCCTACCTTGGCTCTAGCTGAGTGTCCATGGTTTAGGGTTTTTGTTAGTGATTGAGTAGGCTTCTAGGGAATTTAGGGGACTCCCAGACAATTCATGTAAAGGTCAACTACTAAGTGGAATTTGGAACCAATGACAAATGTCCAAATTGCTTTTTTTGGTCAAGTGGTTCCACGCTGGGCAGGAAGCAAAGGGTTCAATGTGTTGTTAACTATGAGACAAATCTGCTTTCATTAGTTGAGGTAGTTACAGTTGCAAGAAACAGAACCCAGTCTAATGAAATATAAGCAAAAATAAATGTTATGTAATGATTCTGTGGCACCCCATGGAGCAGTGACCAGGATGAGGCTGGGTCTCAATAAAAAGAGGAACCAATGACAAAACACTTCCAGGACATCTCCTTGTCTCCATTTCTTATGCATGTTGGTTTCATTCTTCCCTCTTACAGTAGACAGGCTTTCTCCTTATGGCGAAAAAATGTAGCTGCTACTTCAAGAAGGTTTGGGGTGGTTTTGGTTTTTTTCATATCTTTTTTTTCTAACTTTATTCTTGGTATGTGGAGAATTTCTATTTAAGTGTATGTGCACTTGTAACCATATACCTTATTGAAACTGTATTACTTCTGTAAGTTTTTCTGTTGGTTTTGGGATTTTGCCAATCTCTTCTACAAGGAATAAGCATTTTGCTTTCTTTCTTGCCAGATGTCTATCTCATTTCATTTTCTTCTCTAAAAGCACCAGTAAGCATCTCTAAAACAATGACAATAGGGCAGATGGAGAATAGCCTTTTCTTTTTCCTTAATTAATAAAGCTATTTTTAAAAAACAATATTTGTTTCTATTCCTTCTGAATAAAGTTATTTTTACTGCTTCATCTTTATATAGAACAATTTTCACTATTTCTTAATAAGAAGTGGATTTTATCAACGCTTTTTCTGAATTCCTTCAGGTGTTGGTTTTCTTTGGCCTGTTCATAGGAGAAATTAAAACTATTCATTTCTTCACATTATATAATTCTGTTATTCCTTAATGGAACTCCATTTAAGATATATTTATTTTTAACATACTGTACAATTTTATGAATCATGTTTTATTAGGAATGTTGTTGTTAAGTGCCGTTGAGTCAATTCCAACACATAGAGACCCTGTATAGTGTTTTCAAGGAGCAGCTGGTGAGTTTGAACCACCTACTTTGCAGTTCAAAAGGCTTTGCAGTCTGGTGCATTAACCCACGGTGCCACACCAGGACTCTACCTATCATCCCAAATTTTAAAAAACAACTGGATTACTCAGAATGTGGTAAAATAATAATCTTGAACAAATAACAATAGAATTGATAGAGTTGTTAAAGAACCCTCTAAGTTACTGAATCCAGGTGATTTCATAGCAGAGTTCTTTCAAATGCTCAAGGTATTTCAGATGTCATTAAAGATATCTAAGATACTGTCACATAAGAAAATTTTAGAGACCTTATATGTAGTTGCTGTTGTTGTTTTAATTTGGGATGATAGAGTTCTCAAAAGCATTATATTTTTATTGCCTCATAAATGTATTTTTCATTTATTTTGTATGTATGGTTATATTTCTTTTCTCAATTCTATTTTGGAGTATGTGTGGCTTATCTATGAATTGTTTAAAATTGGTACTAACTGATGGTTTATCTAATAGTTTGTCTGGAGTCCTGGTGTGGTGCTGTAGAATAAATATTGTACTGCTAACTGCAAGACCAACTGTTCAAACCTACCAGCTGCTCCTCAGAAATGCGATGCAGGCAGGGCTGCTATGAGTCAGAGCTGACTTGACAGTCCCTAACAACAACAATGTTTTATCTGAGAAGCCATAGTGACACTGTGGTTAAGTGTTCAGTGCTAACTGAAAGGTTGGAGGTTTGAATCTACTAGCTGCTCCACAGAAAAAAGATGTGACAGTCTACTTCTGTATAGATTGTTGCTGTTGTTAAGTGCAGTTGAATCAGTTTGCTTCTTAGTAACCCTGGGTAGGGTTTCCAAGGAGTGGCTGGTGAGTTTGAACCATCAACCTTGTGGTTCAAACCGACGTTGCAGTCAAGCGGTTATTCCACAGCTCCACACCAGGACTCCAGGCTTGGCAATTCTGTGGGAAAATCTACCCTGTCCATAGCTGTGTTGTTCTGTGCCATTGAGCTGGTCAATTCATAGTGACCCTTGTGTAAGATTTCTGAGGAGCAGCTGGTGGGTTTGAACCATAGACCTGACAGTTATCAGTCCAGTGCTTATGAGGTTGCTATTTCTTTTTATTATTTCTTACTAAATCCTAAAAGTGTCTAAGGCTATTAATTTTTTTCTAAGTACAGATTTGGCTTATTCTATAAGTTTCTCTGTGGCTTAAAACAGGATTCTGGAAGACACCTTCATTGTTGCCCTAAAATAAATGACTAGAATCCAAAGTATCCAGATGCTTCTAACCATATAGTTGTAGAATTTGCACAATAATCCTTCCTCTTCTTTCCCCAGGACACCTCCATTCCAGAAATATCATCATTTTTAGCTCAACTTCTGCTTCTGACCCACCAGAAAACTGCCTGGGAGATTGTAATATACAACAGATCACAGTACACAATTTGAGTTTTGGATTATGGTCCTGCCACATGCTAACTAATAAATGTGGACAAGTAGCTTACCTTCTGATAATTTCCGAGATGAGGATTTAGTACGTGCCAAACTCTTTCCACAGATTATCTCCTTTAACCTTTTCAACAACATAGTAAATTATCATTTTTAAATCATTGATTGATTTTCATATTCTTTCAACAATTAGCTGTTTCAGTCACAGTTCTGGAGACTCTGGAAATAGCAATAAACAGGATAGGAGCATCTCTGTTCTAAAGAATAAATTACTTTCTAACAATGAACATGGACATCAAGAGAACTAAGATAATGATAGAGAAAAATATTGATTATGGACTCAGTAAGTTAAGATTATATAGTAAGACACAGAACGTTCAAGGAAGAGGTTTTGTGATAATCAAGGTTTTATGTCAATTTGGCTAGGCCAGGATTCACATTGGTTTAGTAGTTAAGATGTAAAAATCAATCCCGTAATGAAATCTAATATGATGTGATCATCTCCCGTGATGTACTCTGATGTGATCAGCCCTGATCTGATGTAATTATCCTATGTGCTGTAAATCATCACTTCTATGATGCTAATGAGGCCAGATGTACTCTGTAGGAGTATGTTGTATTTTGAGCCAATCTCTCTTGAGATTAAACAAGCAAGCAGAGCTCAGAGGAACCTACTGCCACCAAGAAAGAAGAGCTAGGCGTGGAGTATGTTCTTTGGACCTGGGATCTCTGTGCTGTGAAGCTCCTAGATCCAGGAAAAGATGATACCAAGACACATGGAGACCTCTAAGGAATGCTAGGCCTACAGATGCTGAAAGGAGACCAGGGTATTTCTTCAGAGCCAGTGCTCTGAATTCAGACTCCTAGCCTCCTAAACAGTGAGGGAATAAATCAATTTGTTGAAGTCATTCAATTGTGGCATTTGTTATAGCAGCACTGGATAACTAAGGCAAGCCCCTTTATGTAGGGGTCCCTGGGAAGACCTTTCCAAAGAGGTGACATTTGAGCTGAGTCTTGAAAAGTAAGAAAGCTGTGGTGCAAAGTCTTGGGAGAAGACCTTTCCATGTGCCATGGATCATATACACCCAGAACATGAAAATGTGACTTTATTTGGGAATAAGGTCTTTTCAGATGTAATTAAGCAAGACTCTCAAGATGAAACCATCCTGGACTTAGGGTGGCACAGAGCCACACAGGGAAGAAGATCATGTGAAGACAGAAGCTGAGATTGGAGTGATGTTGCCACAACCCAAAGACTGTCAGGAGCCACCTGAAGCTGGACGAGGTAAGGAACGATTCTCCTCTAGAGGTTTCTGAAGGAGCATGGCACTGCCAGCACCTTGATTTCAGACTTCTGGCCTCCAGAACTGTGAGAGAATAAATGTATACTGTTTTAAGTCACTACACTAATGAAAATTTGTTACAGCAGCCCTAGGAAATGAATATACCAGATAAAAGCAAATTGATATAGTCAAGGAACAGAAAAAAGGAGACTGGGATGGCAAGGTAAGAAATGTTTTTCCAAGATCATTCCCCTAGTTAAAGGTGACCTGAAGATTTGAACTCAAGCTTTTCCCTGAGAGCCTGCCCTCTCTACTGCCACACCATGGGGTTTGCCTACCACCCTTTCACAGTTGTTCTGACAGTTTAAGGAGAAGGGGGATTACAGTGAGCCCACTCAGTTTTAGTCTCATCATTGTCTGTTCCCAAGTGAACTAAGTGCCTCCAGAAGGGCCTTCGGGTCAGTCCCTGATAACCAGTGGTTCTCACCAGGATGAAGTGTCCATTGACCTGCCCCAGGCCCTGAGTCATAACATCGAGAAGGAGTTGCCATCTGGCCCTTCTGGGACCATTATCCCTGGTGCAGTGTCCGGACAAGGTTGAATCAAGCAAGGCACCTAAGGCACAAAATTTAAGGAAGCACTCACTCTTAGCTGCTGATCCTGTACTTACATAAGCTCAAGAGTGAGTGCCTTCTTAAATTTTGCACCCTGGGCACCTCACTTGGTTCTGGCCCTGCATCAGAGTCCTTAAAGGTAAAGGATGTTGTCATTTTGGTGTCTTCCCCCTAGCTTCCATTCCACCTCTTGGCTATAACCATTAAGCCCTGGTAACTGGGGGTCCAGCCAGGCATGTCCTCCTAGCCCTCCCCTCCACTCTGGAGCTGAGGTCCCGACATGCCTAATGTCCCAGCCCATACCAGAGGAGAGAACTTGCTGGCTCAGCAACTTCCACATCCAGGTGGCTTTGCCTGGCCATGAGCTCACAAAAGCTGCACGTGTCCCTCAGACTGATAGCTTTTTTATCACTGATGTCACAGCACAAGCCGGGAAAGGAGGCAGGTGATAATACTGTAAAATTATGTTTTCAGAAATGCTAGCCAGCCTTCTCTGACACGACACCTGGATCTCCAGGCCCTTTACCAACTTCTCCATTGTTTTATTGTCATGAGCAAAAAGCTCACTAATAACCCTCCTCTTCTCTCCATTCCTGACTATCCACCACCAAGGGAACCAGCAGGTGCACAGTGCTCACAATTAGTCCTTCGTAATGCATGGTTGGCAGGAAACCCACTCTGAAGCTGGAACAACCAGAGCTGGCTCTGTGCTGTGTCTGCAGTCACCAACATAATTAATGGCAGGGCCACAGGATGGGGAGAAAGTATGTTAACCCTTATGAAGATACCATGTCCAGAATTCTTGGGAAATTGGGATCCTCAAGAAAGAGAAGTACTTCACATCTACTAGAAGAAAATGGCCAACATTTGGTTCATTCTTCTTGCCTTTGTCTCTAGTGTTGCTCCTCAGAAAATTACATCCCATCATAGAATCTCTCTGCGAAGATATTCCAAAGCTTTGTGCCATATCCTGACCTCTCTCTCTTGTGTTTCCAATTGGTCCCTGGATATTCCATTGGCATCTAATTGGTATGATTCTAGAACTGAACTCATCAATGTAGGCACGAGGGAAGACCTTTCCTTAGAGTTCAAGGAAAGGGTGATCATGAGATTGGAAGCAGCTACTGAGCCAGGGGAGTCTTTAGGCTACAGTTGAGCAGAGGGGTAGACACTAAGTTGTGCAAATCATATGAGTGTAATAAGGCCAAACTCTGCAATTGTATGGAGAGAGTACTCAAAGTTAAGTCAAATTTGCATATAATATAACTTGAAGATCATGAAAGTGTGACCGTGAAACCTAAGTTGAGCATGAAGGTTAAGTAGATCCAGGAAGGTAGACTGATAAGAATATGACTAATGGGCTTAGAGTGAGGTCAAAGAGGCTAGTTAATGAGCATTCAGGAAAGGAGGACAAAGGAGAGTGGAGAAGAAACTCTTAGAACCTGACGTCTCACAGGCCCACAGTTTAGATGCAATAATTAGGTACAAATCATGGCCATAGGCTTGGGTCAGTGTCAGGAGGGACATTGCATTGCATAACCCCAAGAACACCAGTCATATAGAATACAATTAGAGTGTGCCATCACAGCCTTGGTGGCTAAAAAAGAGTAAGTGAAGGTCATTGGAAATGAAGCAATCAAGAAACAGGATGAAGAATCTAAATGAACACAGAAGATTCCCTGAATGATGGTGGGATTCAAAGTGGAGAGGAAACCTGTGGTGTAAAAAGGGTGACTGGACCCAAGCATGAAACCTGACCTCAAATTCAACTCCATTAATATACCTGGTGTGGAGCTGTAGGATAAGCATTGGTCTACTAGCCAAAAAGTCAGTGGTTCAAACCAACCATTAGGCAGTTCCAATAGGAAAGAGGAGTTAACCACATATCAACTACAAAGAATGCAGGAAACGCTCTAACTTGTCAGGAGACGCCAGTAAAAGGAAAGAAAGAGAAAAGAACTTTCCCCAAAATCAGGTATGCAGAGAAAAGACTAAGACTGAGTTGATGTAATGGGAAATTGAAGGGAAAAGGAAGAAACTACCTACTATGGGCCCTCAATTATGATAGGAAAATGTAGGGAATAGGAAACAACAATCAGGAGACCCAGAGTCCACCCTGGAGGAAAAATAGCATAAAAAGTGAAATCAAAAACCCACTCAGCACTCTCCTCTCTCAATGTGAGAATGTCTATACTTTAATAAATCTTCTTTTCTTGCTTAAACCTCTATCTCTCTAGCTCTTTTCATGTGTGTATTGTGCCTATGCCATACTGATTCTTCTGGGAGATAGTAGAACTAGGCCAGGATGCCTCATCCACACTGTGACATTTTTGATGCTGAATCCCAGGAACCATTCACACACTTCCAGAACTCCCAGGGAAGTTCCCTCACTTCCCTCACCACTAAGATGACTGCTGCTTTGGATAACCACCTGTTGCTCTATTTCTTTAAACCAGGAACTCTCACACATCCTCTGAAATGTAAGTGCAACTGAGATTTCCCAATTGGTGTTACTTTCCTGAGATCTCCTTGTTCCAGACATCATTTATATAACTCTCCAGGAAGATCCCAGAGTATGAAGACATAAGAAGCATAGACTTTCTCCAGTGCAAGGCTTTGGGTTCCCATGTGTGGTAACTTAACAAAGGTATTGATGTATCACCACAGTGACATGTAGGTGCCTCAGGAAGACTTCCTCTGCCAGAAAATTTGGACTCTTCCAGAAAATGCTGGTCCACCAAAGCATTCCTGAGTCCTCCTGAGCCTCCACACAGGGCACCCAGGAAGAACTGAAACACGTGAGAGGGTGGGAGTGACTAAGGGACTGACTTCCCTTAGGAGTCTACACATAATCACCACAGCTCCGGACTCAAATCATAATAGTCAGAGACCCTCTGCCGTAAAGATGCAGATCTGTGCAGCTACTATTTCAGACCACATGTCTGTTTACTTGCCACTGCTGCTCTAGAGAACCCCATCTTTTCCTTCCCTTTCTATTCTCTGCTAAGATCTTACTCTCACTTTGCCCTTCTATGCCCTAGGCATTGGGGGACTTTAGGAGACATCTCTGTGTCTGTTTTAGGGTGGAGAAAAGTTCAGGATGAGACTCAGCAGAGACTGGATTTCCTCTAATGTCTATCTCTTGGAATGTTACGTCTAAATCCTTGCCCAATATCAAGGATCACGACTGTCTCTTCAGTACACTGAGTTGATAAGGATGGGCAACTTAGACACTGGCTATCAAAAATTGGGGGCAGGGAGGGTTATAAAGGCACAAAGTGGCTGGCTTACAAGCTTTGATAAATGTGTTTAGTTTCAGAACAAGGGGGTATGGTAGAATCCCCAGTGAATAGTTTTCCTCTTTTCTAGATGGGTCTGGAGAAAGGGAATGGGAGTGATGTTGATAGGATATTATTATTCAATTAAGAGTAATTGTTATCAGGACTAATTGTGATGGTTACAACTGTAAATGTAGAAGATGTGTAACTAAAAGGGTAGAGTAGTTCATCTTCATTTCAGGAACAGATGACCCTAGGACTATCAAGACAGAAGAACATGAGTGGAACATGAGAGAGATCCTAACCAGAAAAGTGTCACCAGCAGATGGTGGCAGAGGCGATGGCATAGAAAGATAGAGCAGCTGAGGATTCTAGCTCCATGGACTGCAGGCAGGAGGCTGGCTTGCAAAATGTGCCCTTTGGACATTTAAATGAATTTTTATATATATATTTTGTTTTGTATGTGTACAAAAAAAAAAGTGATGGAGTAGGAACAGAGGTAAATACTGTGAACTGATGGTACGTGGAGGGGATTGTAATCATTGCAATGAATGAAGCACGATTTGTTGAATGTAACACTGATAATCTGCCCTGTAAACCTTCATGCAATTCATAATAAAAACTCAAAAAATAAAATTGATTGTTGTTGTTGTTACGTGCCGTTGAGTCAGTTCCGACTCATAGCAATTCTGTATTGGGTTTCTGAGGAGCCATCAACATAGAGCTGACAGAAACTCAAGCCAGATTCAGAAGAAAACACGAAACAAGAGATATCATTGCTGACATCAGATGATCTTGGCTGAAAGCAAAGAATATCAAAAAAAATATTTACTTGTGCTTTATTGACTATGCAAGGCATTCGACTATGTGGCTCATAGTAAGCTATGGATAGCATTGTGAAGAATGGGTATTCCAGAACACTTAATTGTGCTCATGAGGAACATGTCTATAGACCACAGGGACACTGAATGGTTCAAAATCAAGAAGGTGTACCTCAGAGCTCTATCCTTTCACCATACTTATTCAGTCTGTATACTGAGCAAATATTCTGAGAAACTGGATTATATAAAGAAGGACATGGCATCAGGATTGGAAGAAGACTTGTTAACAACATGTGATATTCAGATAATACAAGCTTGCTCGAAGTAAAGAGGACTTGAAGTATTTACAGATGAAGACCAAGACTACAACCTTCAGTATGGAATGCACCTTAATGGAAAGAAAACAAAATTCCTCACAAATGGACCAATGAATAATGAACATGATAAACAGAGAACAGACTGAAGCTGTCAAAGACTTGGTTTTTCTTGGATCCACAATCAATGCTCATGAAAGCAACAGTCAAGAAATCAAATGATTTTTGATTATTGAATTGGCAAATCTGCTGCACAAGACTTCTTTGAACTGTTAAAGAACAAAGAGGTCACTTTGCGGACTAAGGTGCGCCTGACCCAAGCCATGGTATTTTCAATCCCCTGATATTCATGTGAAAGTTGAACAATGAATAAGGAATACCAGAGAAGAATTGATGTGTTTGAATTATAATGTTGATGAAGAATATTGACAGTACTATGGACTGCCAGATCAAATCTGTCTTAGAATGCTCCTTAGAAGCCAAATTGGTAAGACTTCTTCTTTCATACTTTGGACATGTTATCAGGAGGGACCCAGAGAAAGACATCATGTTTGGTAATGTGGAGGATCAGCTAAAAAAGGAAGACCCTCAATGACAAAGAGACAGCAACACTGGGCTCAAACATAACAACAATTGTGAGGATGGTGCAGGACCAGTGTTTTGTTCCGTTGTGCATAGGGTCACTGTGAGTCAGAACCAACTCTATGGCACCTAACAGCAGTTACATTATTATGCCTGTCATAAAAAGAGAAACTTGAGACACACACAAAAAAAAATCAACTACCACCTAGTCAATTCCAACTCACAGCAACCCTACAGGAAAAAGTATAGTTGCTACTTAAGATTTCTGAGACTATAAATCTTTACAGGAACAGACAGCCTCATCTTTCTCCCTTGGAGCAGCTGATGGGTTTGAACTGCTGACCTTGTAGTTAACAGTTCAACATTTAACCCATTGTGTCTCCTGGTCTCCTTGAGAAACTTAATTGTTGTTGCTGTTAAGTCCAGTCGGTTCTGATTCATATCAACCCTATATAGGATTTCCAAGGAATGGCTGGTGGGTTTGAACCACTGACCTTGCATTAGCAGTTCAGTGCTTATGTTAAGTGCCATCGAGTTATTCCAACCCATAGTGGCCCTATATAGGGTTTCCAAGGAGCAGCTGGTGAGCTTGAACCGCTGACCTTCAGTCCAAACCAATTTTGCAGTCCAGCCCATTAGCCCACAGTGCCACACCTGGACTCAAGGAAACTTGATATGCAGTATTTATTATAGTTTTGTTTTAAAAACGAAAGCAAAAAGAACTCCAAATCCTTTGCCATCAAATAGATTCTCACTCATAGCAATCTCACGTGGGTCAGAGTAGAATTGCCCTCCATTGGCTATAATCTCAACAATCTCGCCAGGTACCATATTGTTTTCTGGGCTACCGCTAGGTAGATTCAAACTGCCAACCTTTCAGTTCACATCTGTGCCAATGCTTGTACCACCTAGGAACCTTTAATTATCCTTAGATTAATGTTTTTAATATTTCGTTGCCCAAGTCATTTGTGACCATGGTAATCAATCCACCAAAGATGGCAGCCAATATAGGAACCAGGTGGCATAACAGCCCATCCTGTGCTTCTGCGGACAGAGGTGGCTAATGAATAGTTACAGGGCATAATATATTCTTAACCTCTGAATCTCTCCTGGAGAACAGGAACTAACCGGCATGTCTTTATATCTCCAGTATCTGACACAGGGCTTGGCACAGAGCAATTCCTCAAAATAATGGCTATTGGACTGACTTGAGATCTTTCTGATTGTATAGTCAGAACAAAATTTATTTATGCCTCTGGAGTGGTGAGCCTCTGAGTTCAGGTTGTATGATCTCACCTGTCTGGACACTGAAATTTAGGAATCAGTACTACATCAGAAGGACCAGGATTCGAGTGAGAAGAGGAAGGAACTTGATTCAGGCACAAAATTTAACAGTCTTCCACAAAAGCTCAGCAATCAAGACATAGACTATATTGCTATATTTTTTTAAAATCATAATTCATGCAAAAATCCATGAGAAGCAAAATATCAACATTTGAATAAATACAGAGTTAGTATTACTGAATTTTTTTACCTCAGCTCCAATATGGCCCCAAACAGCATGAGTCACGATTGACTATGTTTCTTCATTGCTAATTCAGGAAGCTGATGTCCTAGAAGAAAAGATCAAAGTCTTCCACACTAGTCACTCCCCAAGAGCACTCACACTCTGATGTCTGTGTACTCTAGAGTAGGAACCATCTATCTTGTTTTCCTACAGTAAGCTAAGGACCTAAAGCTATGTGTGGCACATGGTAACCTAAAATGTCCCCCTGCCACAGAGTCAATTCCAACTCATATAGTGACTCATGGTTTCTGAGACTATGTATGAATCTTTATGGGAGCAGAAAACCTCATACTTTTCCTGAGCAGTGGCTGATGGGTTTGAACTGTCTACCTTCTGATTAGCAATCCAATGCTTATCCTATAGAACCACCAAGGTCCCTTAGTAGGGGCAAATAAATATATGTTGGATGAATGTATCAACAAATTGCTTCCTCTGAATTCTGGAAGATTCTATCCAAGTTGCCACCAAGCTATTTTAGCAAAACAATATTTATATTGTTAAAATAATGCAATATTTTAGCAATACAATAAATATATATATTCCAGTCTCACTAGAAATCAAAGGAATGTAAATTGAAATAGTGAAGTGCAATTTTTCAATGCTAGAATTAGCAAAGATTTAAGAGATTGACAATACCCAGTACTGATGTGGAAATCAAGAAAGGGACACTACTAGGACTGCAAATTCATGCAGAGTTTCTGGACATCAATTTGGCAATATGGAACAAAAGCCCTTGAAAATTACATTTCTTCTGACTGAGCAATCCCACTTCTAAGAATTTATTCTAAGGAAATAATTAGGCAAATACTAGAAAATGTATCTTGGAGGGTGTTTTATCACAGCATTGTTTATAACAGAAAGAGGCTGCAAACAGCATAGAGCTCTAGAACTACTGGGCAGACTATTATTACTTAGAAATTATAATAAATAAATAAAAGTATCACATGATGGAATACTATGTAACCATTTAAAATAATAATATGAATCTATATTGACTTACTATTCAAGACCAAAGAATATAGCTGTCAGTATCAGTTATAACTCAATGTAAATAAAACAAAAATCCTCATAACTGAACCCATAAATGGAGAAAATATTGATGCTATAAAGGATCTCCTTTTTTTCGGACCCACAATCAATGTCCATGGAAGCAGCAGTCAAGAAATCAAATCACTTATTGCACTGGCAAAATCTATTACAAAATTAACATCTACTTAAAAGACCTCTTTAAAATGCTAAAGAGCAAAGATGTCACCTTGAAGACTAAGGTGTGCCTGACCCAAGCCATGGTATTTTCGATCACATCATATATACATGTGAAATCTGGACAATTGATAGGGAAGGCCAGAGAAGAATTAATGCATTTCAGTTATGGTGTTGTCAAAGAACATGGAAATTACCATGGACTGCCTGAAAAACAAACAACTCTGTCTTGCAAGTACAGCAGAATGTTCTTTGGAAGCAAGGAGGGTGAGACTTGGTCTCAGGTGCTTTGTGTCAACAAGTTATCAGGAGGGGTGTCATGCTTGGTAAAGGAGAATTGACACAGTGGGTGCAACAATGGGCTCAAACACAATGAGATTGTGAGTATGACGCAGTATTTCATTCTTTTGGGCAGAGTCACTATGAGTCGGAACCAACTCAGGGGCATCCAACAACAATACATTAACTTAAAACTGAAAGATGTTTGTGATGTTTGTGTTAAATATAATAATGTTACACTCATTCCTTACTTTCCAACATGGTTAGGTTCCAAAGACCATGTGGTTATGCCAAAACATAGACACTATGTGAACATGGAGGATGTTCACCTCATCTCACGACAACATTACCTCAGCCCCTCACCTACACAGTGAACACCCACTGGGCCCCTGCTGAGGTACCTACCATTCCTGCCTTCTCCTCCCCCACATTGCTTCAGGAGACTTGGCTCCACTCCCACCTGCAGGGGAGGGCTGCCTACTCTCCAGGGACCCTGCTTTCATCATATGTTCAGGATGAGTGGCCCTGCTCATCACCTCAATGACATTTAAAAGCACTTAATTTTGTTGGGGACTTCCTACCTGTGGGCAGGGGCTTGTGCGGTGCCAATTGGGTCTTCCCACCGGTCCCTTGATCAAGCATCCCCCAGTTGTCATTGGGCATCCCTACCCTCCATGAGAATCAACAGTCCAGAGCTTTCTCTGAGGCCATGACAGCCAGGCCTGACCTCTGCTCTTGACCTCGAACTACAGCTGTCACTGGCCACTCAACCACTGACCCCCACCTTGCCCAGGTAGTCTGCTCCAGAAAGGGGCATAAAAGAAGTGTAAGGGACTACAGAGATGCCAGTTAGCTGATATGAGATCCTATGGGTCCTGAGCACCCAAATGCTCTGTATCGGGGTCTCTTCTGACCATTACCTGGCCCATCCTGCCGTCCCTTGGTCTGGGAGTTAGGGTCAAACCCTGAAGCTTGGTTATGTCCCCAGCTGTGAAGGTGGCCCACCTTTAAGACACCAGCTGCCACTGTCTTGGCCTCATCCCCCTGCAGGTATCCAGGACCCCATCCCCAGCAATGTCACTCCAGTACCCCCTCTGCTCATCCTGGCACCCTGGCTACTCAGGGAGACCATGCCCCAGCTTCCCGCCTAAACAGGAAATACTATGAAATAAAGCTTCTTTTCTGCATGCACTGGTCAGAGACCCTGTCAGGAACCTTTACATTCTGTACTGCCAGAGATAGGTCACTCGTGCTCAAAAAAGTTGGATAGTAGAGTTTTCACTATTGTCATAGATACGCCATGTCCAATAATGAGACAATAAGTGAGGAATAGGTATACATACTCACACATGTCACCTGTGGGGCACTGAGGCTAATCCAGGCCTGTCATGGAGAGTGCTCACATCCTCTGCCTTTCTGAACTTGTCCAGCCAGTGGAAGCTTTGCAGTCTCGGGCTGGCGGCAGCAACTCTCACCTGCAGATTCAGGGGTACCATAGTCAAAGGATGTAAAGAGAGCTGAGAAGCTAGTAGAAAGAGACCCTCCAATGATTAGAACGGGAGCCCAAGAGGACCAGAAACACAAATTGCAAGTCCTGCTTGGACCAGGCACAAAGATGCCTGAGAGAAAATATCAGGGAGCCAGCAGGTAGGTAACTTTGGTGATCTCCTGGAGAGGCAACGCCTTTTACCTCTGTTTTTTTCCTACTGATTGATGTCAACCTCATTCCCCACCTATCCCTGACTTTCCCAAGGCATTATTTACTGATCCATCAGTCTGCTGGTCTCCCAGAATCCCCAGCCTCTCCCACAACACTAGCTCCTTTCTCTCAATAGACTGAAGTCTTTCTCAGTCTTTAAATCAAAAGTCATAAATGCTTTCCCTGACCCTGAATTTCCTTCATCTACAATAGTATTCCTAAAGGTATGTGAGGTGTGCTCGGTAGCAATACTGCTTAAAGCATTGTCCATAGAGCACTGCTGGTCCACAAACTGGTTACTGGTCTAATAGGTAAGTACAAAAATTGAGAGCAAAAGTTTACAAAAATCTTGAGCACAATATGAGCAGCTATATGTCCAAGAGAGTATAAAACAATTTTAACAGGCCTATATTCTTCTGAGAAATGGAAAGGACCTGAGTGCTTGGAATATTTACAGATGAGGAAACTAAGCTTCAGAGAAGTGACTGCCTTGCTAAAGCTTGAATGAGCAGAATAAAGATACAGACCAGGCAAGTACAATTCCCAGTACCCGTAGCTTTCTCTCCTGCTCTCTTCTTCCCTCATAGGCTCCTCGTTTAAGCTGAAATCCCCATTAAACATCGCCCTACTTTGAAGCAGCTCTGACAGAATGTGTCCTTGGTTGCTGGCATGTGTCTCAGACAAGTCCCCTTAGCTCAGCACAGCCGTCCCCCAGCCTCTGTCCCCTTGACTCTGACTCCAATGGGGGTGGAAAGTGCCATGGCCTGAGTAACTCACGGCCCCATCAGCTCCTCACAGTGATGAATGACACCCATCCATTGTAGGCACTGTGATGGTCCAGCTCGTCCATCACGGCCAGCACTCCAGGTGATGGATTAGTGCCCCAGGATGGATTGCTCAATGGTCAATCTGCCTGAGAATGAAGCTGAGCCAAAGAGTGGATTCAATTTAATTACCTGCTCCCCTGGCCAGGGCTGAGAGGTACTTTGGCAGCCTGTGTTGGGCTCCCTGTAGAAATATGACTTGCAGTTCTTGAGCCATCAGACCATTCCCTGCTGATAGGCAGACTATTACTTTTTAGAAAAAAAATCAAGGAAGAACGATTGGCAGATGTGCTTCATGTAGAAAGTAAGGTAAGTCAGGTGAGTCTTCTTGGGGACAAGTGAATGGTGAACACAACAATATTTACCAAGTTTGGGGTAAGAAACCATTGAAATGAATCAGAGGTGATAGGTCAGTAAGCATGTCAATCTCAAGGCTAAGAGCTCTGCCATCATGTAGAAGTGTGTTTGCGTCCTATTTTAGCTACTTAGTTGCTGTGTGACCTTTGGTAAGTCATTCAACCTCTCTGAATCTGAACTTCATTTTCTAGACAATGAGAATAATGAGATGATGTGTGAGGCGGCTTCAAAAAGTTCCTGGGAAATCCCATTATATTTTAATTCCATTCTTCCTTGAACTTTTTGAAGCCCCTCATATATAAAGTGCTAAGTATAAGCCTGGTACAAAGTAGTGATAGTGATAATATTGACTATTATTATTTAAAATCTCTTCTCTGCTCTCTGCTACATAGAGGTTGCAGTCTTGCCAAAACAACAGTTGTAGATAATTATGCCTGCAATTTTTGTTACCACCTGTCCTAGTGGGTAAGATAAATAATAGATAGATAGATAGATAGATAGATAGATAGATAGATAGATAGATAGATCTATTTTAAGGAATTGGTTCACAAAAAGTGGGAAGCTGGCAAATCTATTAGGTCAAATGACAAACTGGAGATTCCTGCAGCCTTGTGTCCCAAAATCTGTAGGTCATGTGGTAGGAAGAGTAAAGAGTGAGGAAGTCTTGACAAAATGTTTAGGACCATTTCGGGAAAACAGGTTCCCTGGGAAAACTCCCTTTTTACTCTTAAGGCCTTCAAACTGATTGGATAAGGCCCACCCACATATGGAAAATAATATGCTTTACATAGGCCAAGTGATTTAATCACATCTGATGTGGCACTGTAGGATAAGCACTGGACTGATAACTGCAAAGTCAATTCTTTGGAATCCCTATACAGGATCACCATGAGTCAGAACTGACTCAAAGGCATTTAACAACAATTCTCCCCGAATCCTTCTCACTATTTATAACAGTAATCCAATCTCCATCTCATTGCCTACAAGAGCCTGTATGGTCTGAGTCCTGTCTATTCTGCTACTTCATCTGGTCCTGCTCTTCCCCTTCTCACTCATTTCACTCCAACACAGTGGTCCCTTTGGGTTACTATAATACACCAAGTCTGTTTGAAATGACCTTTCTTTCTACTCTATGACTAATTCCCTGAAAACCCTTGAAGATACCATCGTTGACACTCCTGTCATGAATTGTATTGTATCTCCCAAAAGCATGCTGAAATCAGAACCCCTGACCTGTAATGTGACACTGGAAATGTGTTTTGCTTTTGCTACATTAATGATGTCATATATAATAGGGTGGGTTCTAAATCCTATCCCTTCTGAATGGTATTTAGTAAAAAGGAACCATACATGAAGAGACCCATGCACAAGAAAAAGAAACCATGTGAAAAACTGTCTGCAAGCCAAGGTATGCCAAGGAACACCCAGGGCTACCAACAAAGAGGGATCCTTTCCTCACATCCAGTGCCTTGATTCATATTTACAGCCTCCAACACTGTGAGATGGTCGATTTCTTTTCTCTAAAGTCACTCACTTTGTGATCTTTTTCAACCACAGAAAGCTAATACACCCTCTATCTAAATTATTCCTCTCATACCACTGAATCAGATCACCATGTTTATTTTCTACCTAGCACATATGTAAAGTAGTATTTTAATTTGTTTGTTTGTTTACAACCCATAGCACACTGGGATCTCCATAAGCACAAGGTCTGTGTGTCTGTTCAGTTCAGTATTATGTGCGCAGTGCTCAGATCCTGATCCATCACAGGAAGACCCTCCACAAAGATCTGCAAGCTCCCGTGCTAACTATCCCCCCAATCACATGTTCCAGCTCACATGCAGCACCAAGTCATCACCTTAGCTGTGGGCCTTGCCCACCAGAACTCCAAGGAACATTCAAGAAGAAAAGAAAGTGTCTGCTATGCTCTGTATCCTCAATACCTCGGTCAGTGTCCTGCATGCACAGGTGTGCTGGAAATGATAATGGTGCAAAATTTCTGCTTTGAAACAATATTGCAGATAAGAAGGGAGGGACCAGTAAATTCTCACTGTTATCATCTCAAAGTCACATGAAGGATCTTTGAAAAATCAAGGAGACCGTTAGAAAGGCCAGAAGATAAATATGTATTGATTTTCCAAGAAAAGGAAGCAGTCAGACTCAGTCCTATGAAAAATTCTAGACCTTCTGATAAACTGGTCAGTTGGCAACTAATTTAAAAAGAATGAAGCAATTACCAGGATCTAAAGTGCATCCCCAGAGAATGTCAGGTGAAATTATTCTCATTTCCTTTTTGACAAGGTGCCCATGCTTGGGAATTGTAAAATCTGTATTTTAGACAAGCATTTATTCATTCAACAAATATTTTTGGAGGACCACCAGATGCCAGGAGCTGTGCGCATGACCCTTGTGAGACACAGACAGCACACAGCTAGGCAACATGTACCACATGATTGATGGTGAGGAGCATCATGGAGGAAAACCAAGGCAAGATAAGAGATGAGGAGGAGGGAAGTTAGAACATTAAACAGGATGATCAAGAAAGGCCTCATAAATGCTGAAATCCTAATCCCTGAATTGTAATGTTTGGAATGTGTTCTTGGCCAAGACTGGAGGACGCGAGGAATAAGCCATGGAGATGCCTGGGGCTAGAGCGTCTCAGGCAGAAGAAAGAGCAAGTGCTGAGACCCAAGGTGTGCACATGACTGGGTGTGAAGAACTGCAGGAGGTCAGTGAGACCAAAGCAGAATGAGTAAGGATGAGAGTAGGGGCAGTGAAGTTAACAGACGGGAAAGAGGATGTGTAGGGCCTTGTAAGGACTTTGGCTTTAACTATGAGTATATAGATCATGTCAAGGAGCCCTGTGTATTAAGCAACAGAGTTATTAACCACAAGGTTGGTGGTTCAAACCTACCAGCCATTCCATGGGAGAAAAATGAGGCTGTTTGATCTTGTAAAGATTTATGGAATGAGAAACCCTACATGGGGTCACCATGAGTCAGAATCAACTCGATAACAGTGGGTTTGGGTTTGGTTATATAGGGCATGGTAAGAGTCCCTGGGTAATACAAACAGTTCAGTGCAGGACAAATAACCAAAAGGTTAAGTGTTCAGACCCATTCAGAAAACTCAAGCAATCTGTTTCCAAAAGGTGACAGAAATGAAAACCATATGGAGCAGATCTATGCTGAAGCATATGGAGGCGCTATGAATCAAAACTGAATTGATGACAACTGGTATATAAAGCATATAACTGTGTGCAGAAACTGGAAGTCAAGTAACACTGGAGAATGTGGCCTTGAAATGTTCCTTGGAAACGTTAATGGCATGAGTAGGTGAATGGGTGACTATAACAGACGACAGCTTCTAAAATCAAAGACCTGTGAACAACTGTCTCCAGAACTGATGGCACCTTACTATGTTTACTGAACATTTTCTTCAAAGACTCTATAAAAGAATCCTGATCAAAAGGCGGGGGCTGAAATGAAGAACAGAATTTCAAATTCTATATGGACTTCAGAGTTTCTAGAGTCATGGAGGCTGAATGAATCCCTGAAACTATTAATAAACTTTCTAACTTAAACAAAAAATATCCCTGAAGTCTTATTACAACCAACTGATAAACCAAAACCAATCTCACTGCTGTTATTCCAATCCCAACTCATAGTGAGCCTATAGGACAGAGTAGAACTTCTTGGCTTCTGTTGTAGCTATTAAGTGATGTCGAGTCAACCCATAGAGACCCTGTATAGGGTGCCCAAGGAGCAACTGGAGAGCTTGAATTGCCAACCTTATGATTCATATATATATAGTTTTTGTCAAGTACCATCAAGTCAGTTCCAGCCCCATAGTGACCCTGTATAGGGTTTCCAAGGAACGGCTGGTGAGATTGAACAGCAGACCTTGTGTCTCAAGCTGACTTTGCAGTCCAGTGCATTAACCCACAGTGCCACACCAGGACTCCAATATAGATAGATAGATAGATAGATAGATAGATAGATAGATAGATAGATAGATAGACAGATAGATATGCCTTGCACATTATGTACTTTTAAGAACTTCTGGTAAGACAGCATAGACCCTCTACAACAAAGGTGTTATTGTTGTTGTTGTTAGGTGCCATCAAGTCAGTACTGACTCATAGTGACCCTATGCACAAAAGAGCGAACCACTACCTGGTCCTGGACCAACCTCACTATCA
Source organism: Chrysochloris asiatica (assembly GCF_000296735.1). NCBI lineage: Eukaryota > Metazoa > Chordata > Mammalia > Afrosoricida > Chrysochloridae > Chrysochloris > Chrysochloris asiatica. The sequence continues at coordinate 105,150 of NW_006408921.1, forward strand.
TTGCCTCACGCCTAAGCCCATCACTGCTGCCACTGTGCCAATCCATCTTGTTGGGAGTCTTCCTCTTTTTCTCTGACCCTCCACTTTACCAAACATGATATCCTTCTCCAGTGACTGGTCCCTCCTGATAATATGTCCAAAGTATGAGAGAGAAAGTTTGGTCATTCTGGTTTCCAAAGAGTACTGTCTGTACTTCTTCCAACACAGATTTGTATATTCTTTCGGCAGTTCATAGTACTTTTAATATTCACCTCCAACAACATAATTCAAATGCATCAATTCGTTTACGTTATTCCTTATTCATAGTCCAACTTTCACATGCATATGAGGTTATTGAAAATACCATGGCTTGTATCAGGCACACCTTAGTTCTCAAACTGACATCTGTGCTCCTCAATACTTTAAAGAGGTCTTATGCAGCAGATTTACCTAATGCACTATGTTGTTTGATTTCTTGACTGATGCTTCCATGAGTGCTGATGGTTGATTCGAGCAAAAGAAAGTCTTGGGCAACTTCAATCTTTTCTCCATTTATATGGATGTTGTTTATTGGTCCAGTGGTACGAGAGAAAACAAAGGTACAAGAGATCAAATGAAACAGACACGTATGCAAATCTGGGAACTCTGAACTTCAGAAGTAAGGTTAGAGAAGTAGAATGAGTACTTGCTAGAAGGAAAAGCTGATCAGGAACAGTGAGAGAGGGAGACTGACTGACAAATGGACAGCCAGATGCAGCATGATTATCTTGAACCTTTGTGAGCAGATTTGGCAACAGAAGGTGGCCTGGAACAGCAGTCACACAGGCAACTGGAAAGGTGGGATTCTTCTTTGTCCCATACTCCCTTGGTGACCAGAGGGGTGGCCGGCTCCCACCCTCTTCTACTCCCAGCATAGCTCTCTAGGTGCTCAGAGCCATGTGGTTGGGAACCACGACCGTATAAGTCAAGGTCTGGCTGCACCACTTTGGTACACCATTTTGGTACCTGGATTCAGGTGGGCTCAACTTAGGACCTATAGAACCAGCAGAACAACCAGATCAGCATTAACAAGTCACCCTGCCTCCAGCTGCCTAACAGTGTCATAACAGACTGAAACTAACCCCATCAAGGGTCTCTACAAACTACTTCCAGATTGAGTACCCCAAAAACAGATAACACCGAGGTCAACAGGGACTCCATCACATCCCTCTCACACCCACCTTGTGAGCTCCTTGGCTTCCAGGTCCAACAATGTACTATTTTTTTGTTTTATTTTTAATTTTTTTTCTCTCCTTTTGTTGTTTCATGTTTTTTTATCTATTATTTCTTCTCCTCCTTCTCTTTCCTTCCCTTAAATTTTATCCTTTCTATTGCTGGTTTTGTTTTTCCTTCTCTTCTGTTTCTCATTTCCCCTCTTCCTTTTTTTCCCTTTTGATCTTTCTTTACTATTCTTTGCTCTATTTCTCTTTTCATCATTCCTCTCCTGGTTTTTCTTTTGTGTTTTTTTATTTCTTCTTTATAGCCTCTCTTATTTTTCTCTTCTATAGTTCCATTCCCCTATACCTCTTGTGTCACTATATTTGCTATCTTCTTTTTTTCTGGTTGCTGCCTGTTTTTATTTTTTCTCATTTCACTCTTGTTTCTTTGTTTATTTGGTTTTGTTTTCTTGAGTGTGTAGAGGTAAGGAAGTTTCTTTTACTCACTTAACAAGAGACAACACCCATACCCATTCAGCCGCTACAACTGTCCCCTCTGAAGCTCCACCCACTGGGCAAGGGCCAGTATCAATTCCTATACCACCTGATCCACAATAGACAGCAGCCAACACCAGCCAAAACCACCCTGAACTGAGGTGCATGAACGGTGAACAAGAACAGTGCACAGGCTTCCATTTTCTAACTACATCCACAGGTGACAGTTGATGTGAGCTTAAAAACACATCAGCATACAGTCATCAATTCAATACAAATAGGACAACCACATAGTGTCCCAGAGACAACAGATAATTTTAGCTCACATGAGAAAACAAGGGAGAATGGCTCAAACAAATGACTGAGATGCAGAGCCAGAAAATGTTTTTGAAAAAGAAAAGGTAATGGAACTAAGCAAATAAGAATTCAAAATAATTAATTTAGGCACCTTCAAAGGATTGACAGAAGGATCAAGGAAAGCAAGGAGAACACAGAAAAAAACATGAGAAGAATTCAGGAAAACACTACAAGAACAAACAGATAAAAATAAATGCAAATTTGAAGCAATACAAAACCTGCCATTAGAAATCCATAAGATTAACATTAAGATTTCAGAAATGGACAATACATTGAAAGGGCAAAAGAGAAGATTTGAAGCAACGGAAGCCTGAATTAATGAACGTGAAGATCAGTCTCTCAATACCAGTATACTAGAAGAACAATCAGAAAAAAGAATGAAAACATCTAAAGAAAGCCTAAAAATTATGTGGGACATCATGAAGAGGATGATCCGAATTATGGATAATCCGAATGCCAGAACAGGAAGAGACAATAAAAATCACAGAGAAAATTGTTGAGTTGCTAAAAGAAAACTTCCCTAACCTCATAAATGATGAGAAGATAAGCATATAAAAAACTGAAAGAATCCCAAACAGGATAAATCCCAAAAGAAAATCACCAAGACATATTAAAATCAAACTTTCCCAAAACCAAAGACAATGAAAGACTCCTGAGAGTAACTTGGGGAAAATGAAAAATTACCTACAAAGGAGAACCAATAAGACTAAGTTCTGATGTCTCAGCAGAAACCGTGTAGGCAAGAAGGCAATTGGTTGCCATATACAAAACTCTGAAAGAAAAAGATTGCTAACCAAGAATCATATACCCAACAAAGCTGTCCCTCAAATACAATGGCAAAATTAGGATGTTTCCTGATAAACAGAAATTAAAGAAATTTGTAATGGCAAGACCAACTTTACAAAAAATGCTAAAGGGTGTTCTTTGGACTGAGAACCAACAACAGCAGACAACATCCTGAGATTACCATATATGACACCACCACCCAGAACTCAGTCCAGATATGATGGTGGTGGTGGTTATGTGCTGTGGAGTCAGTTCCAACTCAGAGCTACCCTGTATCGGGTTTCTGAGGCTATAAATTCTTTATGGGAACAAAAAGCCTCATCTTTCTCCCATGGAACAGCTGGTAGATTCAAACTGCTGACCTTGTGGTTAGCAGCTCAGTTGGTAATCCACTATGCTACCAGAGCTCCTTCAATCCAGATGTAGCAACATTTAAAGTAAAACAAACCTACAAGACTGAAAATAGAACCAGAGATATCAGTTTATAATGAAGTCAACAACAAAGCAAAAAGAGTGAATAGCATAGATACAGAACTCCAAATGGCAAGGAAGTCAAGTTGATTTCAAGATAAAATAGACTGTTTTAAACAGGAAAAAAAAATTTAATTAATTACCTCAAAGGTAACCTCAAAGAACTCTAATACACCTACACATCAAAATAAGAATAAAGGGAAAATGAATGATTTTGTAAACATGAACACAACAGAAATGAAAATAAAAAGAAAACCCACAAACAAAATGACACAGAAAATCATGTGGAATAAAAGACCAGCAGTACCAAAAAAAAAAAAAAACCACAGCTAAATGATAGCTGACAGCAATCAATTCATAGTCATAATTACATTGAATGTAAATGGATTATATGCACCAGTCAAAAGACAAAACAGAATGGAGAGGAAAACAGGATCTTTCAATATGCTGTTTACAAGCAAAACATTAAAAAGATGGAGACAACCTAAATACTCACCAACAGAAGAATGGTTTAACTAACTGTGGTACATACACACAATGGAATACTATGCAATGTGGAAGAATAATCATGAATCTGCAAAACACCTCACAACATAGATGAACCTGGAGGACATTATGTTGAGTGAAATTAGTCAATCATAGTCAGTCACAAAAGGACAAATATTGTTTGAGACTAACGCAAAAAGTTAAGAAAAGGTTTTCTTGATAAAAGAGTGGCTATGAGGGACATGGGGGAAAGGAAAATTATTCCTGAACTAGAGAGTAGACACATTGTTAACATGAGTGACAGGGCAGGCAATATACAACAAGAGAGAGGTTAGCAGAGGAAAGATGAAGGCAGCAGGAGACACAGGTGGGGTCCAATAGTTAGAGTTAATACTATTAGCCATTGGTACATGGAGGGGACTGCAATCACTGTAATAAATGAAATAAAGTATATGATATGTTGAATATAAAACTAATGATCTGCTCTGTAAACCTTCACTCAATTCACAATAAAAGGTTAAAAAAAAAAAAAAAAGAACTCTTTATATGGGATCAAAGTGATAACAGCAGCTCAAAAGATGAGCTATGAACCTCAGAGGGCAGCAAGTTATGCTAATGGAGGTGGGGCAACTCAGAAAAGGAGGGTGAGAATGATTGCACAGCTTGAATGATGTCATCAGTATCACTGAAATGTACATGAGGAGCAGTTGAATGGGTGTTTGTTTTTCTGTGTATGTTATCAGCAATGACAAGACCTGATTCAAACAGACCACTTTTATGACCCAGCAAAGAAAGACTCCCTTGTGGCATATGGTTACAGCACACGGCTGGCTGCTAACTGAAAGGTTGATGTTTTGAACCCAGCAGCAAATCCATGAGGAAAAAAGACCTGGCCGTCAGTTCCTATAAACACTATAACAGAGGAAACTCTATGGGGTAGATCTACTCTGTCCTATACGGTCACTAGAAATGGAATTGACTCGATGGTTTATATAACAACGACATGACCTCACTAATACCACCCATAGGTATCTACCCAACAGGAGAACCCACTAAGTTCATCAAAACACATGGTCTACCTATAAAGGGTCACTATGGGTCAGAATCGACTCAACGGCACTTAACAACAACAACACAGTTCATACAGGTGCTGTCTGAAATTGCCAGAAACTGAAACCACCTTGAACGTCCATCAACAGAAGAATAAATAAATAAACTGTAGCATACTGTGAAAAAGCATACTGCAAAGAAAATAAAAAGTGTACAGCTGTGTGCAATAATGTAGATAAATTTCACAAACACAATGTTGCATAAAACAAGAAGGAACGTGATTTTTTTCACTGTATGATTTCATTTATATCAAGTACAAACATGGACAAAACAACCCAGGCTGTTGGCAGTCAGGATAGTGGTTATCCTTAGTGTAAGGTAGCAACTGGGAGGGGGCAGAAAGGAGCTTCTAGGGAGCAATTTTATCTGTTTCTTAATCTGGATGTTGTTTACATGGGAGTGTTCAATTTTCCAGAACTCATCAAGTTATACATTTATGGTCTGGGTACTTTCCTATTTGTAGGAAAATCTTTCAAAAAAGAGTCTTATCAAAAAAGAAGGTAGTTTGGTTTGGTTTCACTTAGTTTAGCTGAATCCATACAAAAACAATAAATTAGCATGATTGATTTAAAATATAAAAGCCCTGAATTTATTCAAGTTCTAACATTTATGTTAGCAGAATGACTTTGGGCCAGTACCATAAGTTGTCTGAGTCCTGGTTTCTGCATCTTTAAAAGGAGACCCTGAATAAAGCCCACAGAGATATTGTCAGGATCCAGTAAAACTACACGTCAAAGTCCTTCAGGTCATGACTGCTGGAATACTAGTGTTTGTTGGTGCGCATAAAGCCTCACCCAGAGGGTGCTGGTAAATGGTAGAAGTCTGCAGAGGCGGGTCTCAGGGCTGTTCTTGCCAGGCTGTCTTATAAACTTATAACTAGTTGACTGAAGACATGGAACGCTAACTCTTCGTTCCCAAAGGCTGAGAAATACTGATATGGCAGAATGGAGATACAAAAGATCTCAACAAACTGGAGTGCAGAGACAAAAACAACCAACCATTCAACAGGGATGGTTCTGGCATCAAGGTTCAAACCATACATCACATAAACATAGGTTGCATGTCAGAGGAGAAAAATTGGGGATCCTGTTGGCCATCCTATAGAATATTGTGTTGTCAGAAATAGGGGCATGAAACACGAGAAAGGACTGCTCTGCAAGACCCATGCATCTGGGGTCCCGAGTCTCGTTCATTGCTTTTTCAAGCCCAAACTGTCTGACCAACTGTATGAGAACTGTGCTTGACAGAATATTAGCAAAGTTCTAGGTGTCTGTGAAGAGCTCTAGTAGCACAGTGCTTAGGCCATAACTTGGCTGTTAACCAGAGGTTAGCAATTCAAACCCACCCAAGTGTCTTGCAGGAGAAAGACCCGGCAATCTGCCACTATAAAGATTACAGCCAAGAAACCCCTCCGCATGGGCGGTTCTACTTTGTCACATGAGGTTGCCGTGAGTCAGAATCAATGCAACAGCACACAGCAACTGAGTAGTAGGAGACATTAAGTGGCCCAAATGCTTGCATACAGCTACTGACCACCCAGAGAACCTCAGAAGAGAGGTCTAGAAATCTACTTCTGAAAAATCACACATTGAAAACCTTACAGAGCTCGGTTCTACTGTAACACGCATGGGATCTCAGTGAATCAGAACCGACATAGTGGCAACAGTTTGATTCTTTTACTTTTGTTTCACTGTTGTTGTTTTCTTTGGTTTTAGCAAGTAACTATGGGCCTGGTTTGCATTGCCTTTCATCCCCAGCCCAGACTTCTGACAGTGATGAACACCATCATCTCTCTCTCTCTCTTGGGCATGAGATTCTAGCCACCCTCAACCAACACCAACATCCCAGTTTCCTTCCACAGAGATAGGGCTGCAATGAGTCCCTGGGCAGTCTAGGAAGGGGGTTAGCTGAATGATCAGCCTCTGGTTCCAGCCCCAGGAATGGTCCAGTGGCTCGCAGACAATATGGATACAAAGTAGGAAATACCGGTATCCACTACCTAGAACAATCCGTCACCAGCCACATCCCCTCCTGGCATTACATGCACTGCTATCTTCACTGTTGTAAGGAACAAGGGAAACCTGAGTGTGTCTTTGAGTACACACCTGCTGGAGGCTATCCCCAACCCAGCATTCACACGAGGGTCATAACACTGCACCTCAGCAGGAGGCAGATGGGGATGAAGAGAAAGATGGTGCTAGGAAGGATAGAGACTGACCACCTGGTTATAAAGTTGACCCCAGGTGGCGAGATCAGCAGTCCAGTATTCAATGTTCAATGTTGTTATAGCAAATGCAGCTCCATGCAGCCTAGGCCAATGTCCAGATGGCTCTGACCCAGAGCAGACAGCAGAGCAACAGGGTCTAAGTGGGATGGGAACATAGCAGCAGTAAGCCAGGAGTCTAGACCCCAGCCAATCAAACTGGGGGTAGAGCAGGACTCCTGACCACTTCCTGCTCCCACTGGACCCCATCCATCCCTCTTTCCCCAGCCCCTGTCTCCAACACCTGAGACATCTTAAGAGTTGATCACCCCATCAATGGATTTTAAGTCCTGGTGTGGCACTGTGGGTTAATGCGTCAGACTGAAAAGCCATTTGAACTGAAAAGTTGGTGGTTCAAGCTCACCAGCTGCTCCTCAGAAACCCTATATGAGGTCACTATGGGTCAGAACCAACTCGATGGCACTTCACAACAACAACAAAAATGTATCACCAGAAAGACTGAGCTCTCAGTGGGGAGCTGAGGAAGACTATGGCTTGGTGGATGTACAGATCGGTAGAACCTAGGCATTGAGGGCAGCCAACTTTAGGCTGGTCTATACCTGCTGTGGCGTGCAGGCTGCCACTTCTCCTCAGGTGGGAACAGGGTTTGGTGGGTTCTTCCGGAACAGTGGCCCTTCTGGGATGGCATTGACCCATCTCAGGCTGAGAACCTGGTCTTTCCTCCTCAGTGACAGTGTTCACTGTCTCCACCCAGTTATGGAAAACCAGCTTGGCCGTAGCAGAGGGGAGGCAGGGCGACTCTATGTTTGTCAAGGGAGGAAGTCCTGCAGTAGGAATCTTGGGAACATCATTCTTGGAAGCCTCGGTCACACAGGCGTTTCAGCATTCCCTCACCCCCAAATCCAGGTGGTTCTGGCACTTAGCAAACGGTCACTTTGCAGATTATCCAATGAAAACAGGACCCCCCTCCCACTGATCATTCTTTAAAATTCAGTTTAAAATAAAAAATTTTTATCCCAAATCTAAGGCAATTCCAGATTTCAAAGCGCTTTCCACATCAGTAGATTTTGATCATGTCCTGATTGTCCACTCCAAAGGGAAAACCAAGACCATGAATTCCCAGGATGTCAGGATTTGGGTTCGAGGCTGCTCTGTTGTGTTACTTTTGTGCACCGTAGAATTTAAGGAATCATAACAAAGGTTGGCTCTTGCAGCTGTGCATGCTGAGGCCTCACAATGCTTGCTGTCGTGGAGGGGCTGATTACCCAACTCCATTTATCAAAGTGTCACTTCTCTGACAGGCCCTAATAAATATCCTGCCAGAGACCCGCACCTGGCAGCCGCGCCACTCGGCAACACGCCGCTCACCTAATTTGCTAATTGCTGCTTTCCCCATTAATTTTAGTCCTGTCTTGTTTGGTGTTGACATGGAGGGAAAAGAAATAGGGTGGAAAAAAAACAAGAAAGAAAACATCTCGGGGTCCCCCAGAATCCACCCCGCCTTCCCACCCCTTCACACAACCACGCACTCGTGCTCACACCTAAATACCAACTTTCTTTCCCTCTCTTTCCTCCTGGTGACTGGGGATAGGAAATGTTTAAAGGGGCAAAGGCCATAATTTCCAAACCAAAAATCAGAGTGCATGCCTAAGGGTTAGATATGATATTTGGAAAAAGGGCAGTGGCAGAAATATAAGGACCTATGGTTACTGAAGGAGTCCTGAAGTGGTGCTGTGGGTCTAATACACTAGACCGTAAAGTCAGTTTGAACTGCAAGATCGGTGGTTCATGTTCACCAGCAACTCCTCAGAAACCCTATACAGGGTCGCTATGGGTTGGAACAAACTCGATGGCTCTGAACAACAACAAAAACATGATTACTGAAAGAAGGCCTGGTAGCATAGTAGATTACGAGCTGGGCTGTTAACTAAAAGGTCGGGGGTTCGAATCTACCGGTCACTCTGAGAAAGATGAGGCTTTCTACTCCCATAAAGATTCAGAGCCTCAGAAACCCTATAAAGGGTCACTATGAGTTGGAACTGACTCGATGACACACAACCACCAGCACCACCATGGTTACTGGGTCTAGTCACTATTCTAATCAGTATAGTTGCCTTTGGGAAGGGGGGAAGTCAAGCAGAGCATCAAAGGGTTAACAAGTTCAGTCTCTAGTCTGCTGAGCCCTCAAGTCCAAAATCCCTCCTGTTAGTCCCTCCCAGTGTCATAGGTGAACTCTGCCTCTCTTTCAATCTCTTTCTAAGCAACGACATATAAGATAATACCAGAGGTCGCCTATCCCCAGACACACATTCCCATCCAGGACTGACTCACCTGCTCACCTAGGCTAGCCTCACCCCTACCCCTTCCCTCTTCAATTCTCACTAAAGCACTCTGTTGTAGGTTAAATAGTGCTTCCAAAAAACAAAAGCAAAAAATATTCATGTCTACATTCCAGATCTCAGAATGTGACCATATTTGGAAATAAGGTCTTTGCATATGTAATTAGGTATAAATTACATGATAAAATCCTGTTGGGTTTAGGGTGGGCCCTGAATCTAATGACTGGTGTCCTTGTAAGAGCAAAGGGAAGAGAGACAGAGAGAAGCAGGTGACATGAAGATAGAGATTGTTGTTGTTGTTGTTGTTATGTGCCGTGGAGTCACTTCTGACTCATAGCGACCCTGTACAGGGTTTCTGAGGCTGTAAATCTTTACAGGAGCAGAAAGCCTTATCTTTCTTCCAAGGAACAGCTGGTAGTTTTGAACTGCTGACCTTGCAGTTCGCAGCCCGATTCGTAACCACTACACTGATGTGCAGATAGACCTTGGAAATATAGCAGGTTCAGTTCTAGACCACCACAGTAAAGTGAATAGCACAACAAAGCAAGCCACACAATCTCTTTGCCTTCCCAGTGCATAAAAGAGTTAAGCTTACACTTACAGTGTAGTCTATTAAGTATACAGCAGCATTGTGAAAAAGCCTGAAATATTGAGAATGACCAGTCTGTGACACAGAGACACGGAGCACATGCTGTTGGGAAAATGATGCCAATAGACTTGCTTCCCAGGGTTGCCACAAACGTTCAGTTTGTTAAAAAAAAAAAAAAAAAAAAAGCAGAGTCTGAGAAGCACAATTAAACAAAGTACAAAAAACAGGGTATGCCTATAGCTATAAGGCAAGCAATGCTGGCAACCACCAGACACTAGGAGAGAGGCGTGGGGCTCTGTTTTCCCTCAGAGACTTTAGGAGTCAACTCTGCTGACACCTTGACTGCAGACTCCTGGCCTCATGAACTGTAAGAGAATGCATTTCTGTGGTTCTAAACCACCCAGTTTGTGGTTCTTTGTTATGACAGCACTTGGAAATGAATATACACGTCAGTGATGAAGAGGTGTCATTGTGGGGTTATTGTATGATTACAGATAATAGATATTACAGATGAGTCCACAGAATTCAGTGGCCATTTGTTGGAGATGTCAGGGCAGGAATGGGGAGGACTTCAGATAAGAACTAAGGGGAAGGAGGCACACCCTCCTGTCTGTGAAAAACACAAATTCCATCTAAAAGAAGCAGGTATCTTTAAACCTTAAACTAAAACTATCCCTGAAGTCTTTAAGTCAAATAATCCTAAAAAATCCCATCACTTTCCAATCATTTCTGACTCATAGCAACCCCAGAAGTAGAATTGTCCTGTAAGGATTCCAAGGCTGTAATCTTCATGGAAGCAGATTGCCACACATCTTTCTCCTACAAAGCAGATGGTAGGTTCAAACTAGCAACTCAGGTTCACATCTGAGCACTTGAACTCCATGCCACCAGGGCTTCTTAAACCAAACAGTGGTTTAGCTTAATTCAAAAAGAACGCCTACCTTGAGCACTGTGCTCTTTTAAGAACTAAACATACGGGATCAAATTAATCAAAACAGCAACTCAAAAGACTAGAAAGGAAACTTGTGGGGGCAGTGAGCTTACGTTAGTCGGGGAGGAACCACTCAGGAAAAGAGGTGGGAGCACTTGACAACCGGAACAACGTCGTCAATGACAGTGATTGTACATGTAGGAATTGGTGACCTGGTTTATGTTCTTTCATGTATATGCTTAACAATAACAAAATAAAACACGTTTTAAAAATAAATAAACAGGTAGCTGGGCACTACAGTATTTTAAGTTGACCAAGATAATGCATGCTTCCTGTAGAAAAATTTCTCTCTTCAGAAAGGTCCAAAGAAGCCAAAAATTCTTCAGTGTCCCACCACTCAGAGGCAATAACTCATTGCCATCGAGTAGAGTCTGCAGCTAAGCACCTAGCTAGCCACTGAGCCACCAGTGCGCCTGCATCAACATTCACACCTTTCATTATAAACATGCAACCAAAGGGTTTGTCTATTCTTTTTCATACAGATGATGTTATAATACTACCGGTCTTATTCTTCTATTCATATAAAGAGCTCTTTCTGTGACACTGGACATATATGAGTATCTCCCTCACCCTTTGGGAATCCTGGTATGGCACTGTAGGATAAGTACTGGACTGCTAACCAGTACTAACAAGGTCATCAGTTCAAACCTACCAGAGGTTTTCAGATACCCTATAAAGGGTTGCAATGAATCGAAACAAACTCAACAGCACATAACAATATCATCATTTTTAACTATTATACCCAAAATTATTTAGCTAATCCTAAGGTGTCCTGAGGTGGTGTTGTGGGTTAATACACTGGTCTGCAAAGTTGGTTTGAACCATGAAGTCAATGGTTCAAGCTCACCAGCTGCTCCTTGGAAACCTTATACTGGGTCGCTATAGGTCACAACTGACTCAATGGCACTTAACAACAACAATAATATTGTAGCCCTGTGGGTTAATTCACTAGACTGCAAAGACAGTTTGAACCACAAGGTCGGTGGTTCAAACTCACCAAGCTGCTTCTTGTAAACCCTATAGAGGGTCGCTATGTGTTGGAACCAACTCAACGTCACTTTAACAACAACATATAGATAGATGTTTAAGTTATTTCCTTTTTCTTACACACATGTTGTGGTGTTTTTCTTATACGCAGCCTTGGACTTACAGCTTTGTGCATTTATCCAATTAGTTCCTTAGGACACATGATCTGTAGTAGAAGTGGCAGCTTAACTAATGTGCACATCTAAAATGTAGATAAACTTTTCTCATATAGTGACTCCAGAAAATGGGTAGCCATGGACATTAAAGCCCACAGAGCCTGAGCGTTCCATTTCCCTGTAACTTTTCAGGGGTCACTTAACATCCATCCTTAATCGTTGCCAATATTCTGGATAACAAAGTATTTGGTTTCACTTGAATTTCTTGGATTATTTGTAAAGTTAGCTATGTAGCTATGTTTTTAGGGTCCCCCAATTTATTTTGTGGGTGGCCTGTCCTTAGCCTTTGCATGTTTTTCTGTTAGAGGGTTTATCTTTTTCTTATTAATTTATAGGAGCTTCTCATATACTGTGATATTGTTTCTTTCCCATGTGTAAATGTTTCATGTTCTCTTTATCATACCCCATTTATCATTCCAACTGTCTCTATGGTATTTATTTTGTCACAGTGCAAAATATCAGGAACATTTGCCCATAATGAAATTTATAAGGAAGAAGTACATGAAAGAAACAGAACCTGAGGGCATAATCATTTCTGTTCAGTATAAGACACCCTGTCAAGTGTCCATTTTATCACGTTCTCCAGAAATTAATGCTGAAGTCCTAACACCCAGTACCTGCAAACCTGACTTGTTTGGAAATGGGGTCTTTTGACATGTTATCAATTAACATGAAATCATAATGTAGTGGGATGGATCCTAACCCAATCTGAGTGGTGTCCTTATAAAAGGGAAGAAACACAGAAGGACCCACAGGAGGAAGATGGCCATGTGGCAATGGAGGGAATCCCTAGGATGAGAGTGACAAGAAAGGGTCTTCCCCTAGACAGCCTGAATTTGGACTCCTACCATCCAGAACTGTGAGACAATAAAGACCTGTTCTTATAAGCCACCTTGTTTGCATGCTCTATCACAGCAGCCTTTGGAAACTAAAGCTTATAATGAAATCTACAATAAGGAAGTATATGAAATAAACAGAATCTATAGGTGTATTGGTAGCGTAGTGGTTACGAATCGGGCTGCGAACCTTAAGGTCAGTGGTTCGAAACTACCAGCCGCTCCGCGGGAGAAAGATGAGGCTTTCTACTCCCGTAAAGATTTACACCCTCGGAAACCCTGTACAGGGTCGCTATGGGTCGGAACCGACTCGTCGGCACTTAACAACAACAACAATAGGTGTATTCAGCTCTGTCCAGGCAAAGTCCACCAGTTGATTGCCCAAAGGTTGTATGTTCCAAGATGGAGAAGAAGGTCATCTTCAAATCCCTGGATGAGGAGGCAGTCCTCAAATCTGTCATCTCTCCATCATCTGCTTCTTCCCTGGGTGGATTCCAAGTTTCCAAGTGACCTGACTTTCAAGAAGGAGCCACCAGAGTCGACAGCAGATTGTGCTCAGAGACCAGGTTGTGTGTGAGCAAATAGTCCAACCCTCTGTGTTCTCACCCAGACAAGGTGGCTCTCTGGCATTCAGTTGCCAGACCCCAGCCTGGCTTCCTTACCCAGAAGGGAGGTTTACTTGGAAGAGACAGGTAGAGTAGGAAGGGGGAGGAAACTCAAGAGAGACCCCAACATTTAAGTAAGTTGCCAAGTCCTCCATCCCTGAGCTCCATAAGCAGGTGAGCATGGATGCTGAGGCTGAGGTGCTCATATGCACTGGAACAGAAGAGGAAGGACTGCATCCACGTGTGCCGAGGTGTGTGTACATGCATACACTCCAGCTTAGAGTGTTCACAGACACTCTTCTACAATTGTACAGCTACATGCAGAGAGGCCTGGGTTGGTCATGTGTGGGAAGACACAAGGCCAAAGTAAGCATGTTCTAATACATCTCTGTGCAAGCATGTGCAGATAATTGTCTACCTATGCAAACACATGTATGCCTGGACACAGAAATGAAGATATATGCTTTGTGGATATGTGCAGGGTTGTAATATCTGTGGAACTATGTGGGAAAGGGAGGAGCCCTGCTATGGCACTGGACTGCTAGCTGCAAGATGGTTCAAACCCACCAGTCTTCCTTGGAAATCCTATACAGAGTTGCTATGGGTTAGAGTCAACTCAAGAACATTTCACAAAGACATATGGGAGAGGAGAAAGTAAAGAGTAGACTCCGAACCATAACTTTGATGCAAGTGTTATAGATTTCCATGTGCAGTTGCAGACAGCAAAGTCCTGGGGTGGCGCTGAGGGTTAATGCGCTGGACTCCAAAGTTGGTTTGAACCGCAAGATTGGTGGTTCAAGCTCACTAGACGCTCCTCAGAAACCCTATTCAGGGTTGCTGTTAATCAGAACTGACTCAATGGCACGTAACAACAACAACAACACTCCTCTTTCATAGAAAACCAGCTCATTTGTCCCCTCTTTTTCTTCCATAAACCCTTTCTAACCAACCTCTAAGGAAGAGGCTGGACCTCTGTCTATAATATTTCATAGTCTAGTCAATCTATGTACATATATATGCTTCCCCTTAACTAATCCACATGGTCCTCCAGACCAAGACCTACAGGCCTGTGTCTGATTTGTCACTCTGAACCCTCAGCACCAGACGAGTAGAGTGGATGAATGTGATCTTGAATTCTGACTCTCTTACCCAGAGCTGGGCACTGGGGTTACATCTCCTTGGATTTGATGCCAGTTACTTTGCAAAACAAAGACATTTAGACACACTTCATTGCACTCTATAAGAGCACTGGTGGTACTAATAGCTAAGCGCTCAGCTGCTAACCAAAGGTTGGTAGTTCAAACCCACGCAGCAATGCCACGAGAGAAAGACCAGGTGATCTGTGTAAAAGATTACAGCCAAGAAAGTTGCTATGAGTTGACATCAACTCAACAGCACCTAACAACGAACAATTCTACTAAGGCACTTGTTGTTGTTGTTAAGTGCTGTCGAGTCAATTCTGACCCATAACAACCCTTTATAGGGTTTCCAAGGAGAAGCTGGTGAGCTTGAACCACTGACCTTGCAGTTCAAATGACTTTGCAGTCTGACACATTAGCCCACAGTGCCACACCAGTAGCAAGAAAAAAATCAAATACACATAGGCCTGTTTAACCAAAGCAGTCAATGGGAGCCCTCTGGGGCCTCCAGCCAGCCCCTGCTCCAGAGATGTCACACAAGTAAACATTACAAGCCATCTCCTTTCCTCACTGCAGTCTAGAATTGTTGTTAAGTGCTGTTGAGTCAGTTTCAACTCACAGTGGTCCTATATAGGGTTTCCAAGGAGTGGCTGGTGAGTTTGTAACACCCACCTTGTGGCTCAAACTGAACTTGTGATCGAGTGCTTTCCCTGCAGTGCCACACCAGGGCTCAGAATCACAGCATGTAGTTGCAACTGTCTTTGGCAGTGTAGAATAGGAATTGACAAACTTTTTCTTAAGAAGGCAGATAGTAAATATTTTAGATTTTGTGAGCCATCTCTGTACCTTACACTCAATTTTACTGCTCAAAAGGAGTCACAGACAATATATAAAGAGTTGGACATGGTGGATTCCAGTGAAGCATTACAGTTTGCCAACACTGGTCTAGACTCTCAAAGAGAAGGGAAGAGAGACTGAAACCCACCCCAGTGACAACAGTAACCTCTGGCCATCAGCATCCCATACGCGAGCATTCAACATTGTGCTGGAAGCTGCGGACAGGGCTGCTAAATATGGTGGGCCAGCTGCGCACTGCACAAATCCAGGAGGCATGATGCGAATGGTGTTCTCACGTGTCCACCATGTCTCAGTGTCACCAACAAGCCCCATGTTTATGAGGAAGCCTCACCACCCAGTTGATGGCCACATGAACTCTTGACCTCTAATTCACTTGTTCAAGTACCTGCTAGATAAGTGTGTCTCCCCCAAGTTAGGGGCTGCTAGCCACAGAAACCGTCTGGTGAGGGTTTTCCAGTTGCACAGTGTTGAGGACAAAGGGAACCAGGTTGGAGGGCTCTGGAAGTAATGGATGAGGAATTGTGAAGAAAAGCTATTCCTGCTGAGGCTTCAAGGGCATGTGATTTGGAAACAAGGGTTGCCTGGCCCAGTGTGGCTCTGCTATAAGCCTCCTGCTCTGGACAGTGGTTTCTCCAGGGACCTGGAACAAGAGCCAAAAAGGGCTTCTGGAGGTATCCAGTCCCTTGATCCACCAAAGATCACAGAGGCCAGGCCTGGACAGAAGGTGGACTCCTCTTACATGTTCACAGGCTGTAGGGCCCAGCCCCTCAGAGCTGACACAGGAACACCCCAGATTTGGCCACAGGCACCCCCAAACCTTTCCTAAGGTATGCCTGCCACCCAGATCACAGCCATTAAACTCTGCTGAGATTCTTTCCAATCACTACAGATGAACAAAATATGACCCTGTTCCCAGTTACATTAAAAGGACCTAGTAAAGAATAATGGCAAAGATGCTCACAGCCAAAAGCTGCTCTTGATGGCCCTTTAAGCGAGATTTACAGCCGGCATTTAGCAGTATCCCTGGAACATTTACTGGCACCAATTGGTGGGAAGTGTGTGTGAGGTGCCTCTCTGGGCCAGTAGGCAAGGCCATCCTTCATCCAGGGCAGCTCCATCTGCCCTTGCACTGTGCAGTCTCCCTTATGGGCCCTACCCCAGTCCATTAGGCCCCCACCTGGGCAGCTCACTAATAACCTGAATGTCAAGCCTCAGGAAGGAGACATGTTAAAATTCTGTCCTTACAGAGGGACAAGCTTTGAGTGTGATAGGAGCTGGGAAACTGAGACTCTTGTCAGGAATAGAGGCCTGGAAGATATCAAAGGTATAGGACATGGGAGACACCAAAGGTATAAGAGAACATATAGAGACATGGCAGATATAGAAGGTATAGCAAGTCAGAAACATGCAGATATAGAAGGTATAGAAAGTATAGGAATCCTAGAAGGTAGAGAAAGTTCCATAAAGAACAGAGGGCCCTGCCAATTTGTCCATCAACATGTATTGATTGAAACAAGGGGGTTTCAAACACTTTGTGGAAAAATCCATTGTCTTTTCATCACATTTTCCACAAACTTTCTTAAAATCACCATGCTGATACTCATTTGGGTGGTGTAAACAGTTAAGCACTCAGCTAACACCCAAAAGTCCCTTGAAAAAAGAAAACACAATCTATTCCTACAAAGTCACAGCCATGGAAAACCTTTTGGAGCAGAGTTCTCCTTCTACACAGATCCTGTGCCAGAAGCAACTGGAAGGCAACTGGTTTGGTTTGGGTTACTATGTGCTAGACAAGCAGGACAGGCAAGGACACAAACAGGCATGTTTGCTTCCTGTCCTGGTCATCTAGAAGGGAAGAGAAACAGGAAGATCTCAGTAAGAATGAAATATGATGACTGTTTAGATTAGGAGAGTCCAGGGTTGGAATAAGTTCAGGCTTGGAGACATAGCTGTGCAAATGGGTCATCCTAAGACATCAGCCTGTGCTATCCATGATGGTGCCAGCATGTACATGTACCTCGAGAACACTTGGAATGTGGCTAGCAAAAACTAAAGTGAGCTGTAAGTGCTCTTGTTCATACTTAGTCTTTGAAATTCATGAATTTCAAAGACTATACATAAAGAAAAGCACCTAAAATATCTGATTAGCAATTTTTATGCTGATTGGATGTTGAGATGATAAGATTTTGAGAATATTGGACTAAATAAAAGAGATGACCAAAATTAATTTCACATTTTTGTTTTGTCTTTAATATGACTGCTAGACAATTCTAAATTACGTAGATGAGTCACATTTCTGGCTCATGGTATATTTCTACTGGACAGCAATGACCTGAATTTATTGTTGTTGTTAGGGGACAAGTCAGTACTGACCCATAGCGACCTTATGCACAGCAGAATGAAACACTGCCCAATCCTGGGCCAACCTCACTATTGTCGCCATGCTTGAGTCCATCGATGCTGCCACTTGGCCAGTCCATCTTGTTGGGGTCTTCCTCTTTTTCTCTGACCCTCCATCTTGTCAAACATGATATCCTTCTCCAGTGACTGGTCCCTCCTGACAATATGTCCAAAGTATGAGAGACGAAGTTTGGCCATCTTGGCCTCTAAGGAACACTCTGGCTGCACTTCTTCCAAAACGGATCTGTTGGTTCTTTTGGCAGCATATGGCACTTTCAATATTCTCCTCCAACACCATAACTCAAAGGCATCAATTTTTCTACGGTCTTCCTTATTCACTGTCCAGCTTTTGCATACATATGAGGTTATTGAAAAAAACCATGGCTTGGGTCAGGAGCACCTTAGTCATCAAGCTGACATCTTTGCTCCTCAACACTTTAAAAAGATCTTGTGCAGCAGATTTGCCCAATGCAATACGTCATCTGATCTCTTGACTGCTACTTTCGTGAGTGTTGATAGTTGATCCAAGAAGCATGAAGTCCTTGACAACGTCAATCTTTTCTCTGTTGATACAAATGTTGTTTATTGGTCCAGTGGTGAGGATTTTTGTTTTCTTGACAATGTGATGTAATCCATACCAAAGGCTGTGCTCTTTGATCTTCATCAGTAAATGTTTTAAGTCCTCTTCACTTTCAGCAAGCAAGGTTGTATCATCTGCATATCACGGGTTGTTAATGAGTCTTCCTTCAATCCTGATGCCACGTTTTGTTTTTCTTCATAGAACCCAGCCTGTCGGATTATTTGCTCAGTTTACAGGTTGAATAAGTATGGTGAAAGAATACAATCTTATCACATACCTTTCTTAATTTTAAAACATTCAGTGTTCCTATGTTCTGTTCAAACTTGGTCTAAGTACGGATTCCTCATAAGCACAATTAAGTGTTCCAGAATATTCATACTTTGCAATGTTGCCCATAGCTTGTCATGATCCACACAATTGAAAGCCTTTGTGTAGTCAATGCTTTCAGCCAAGATCCATCGGACATCAGCAATGATATCCCTCATTACATGTCCTCTTTTGAATCCGGCTTGAACCTCTGGAACTTCTCTGTCAGTGTATGATTGTAGCTGTTTCTGTATTACCTTAAGCAAAACTTTACTCGCATGAGATATCAAGGAGATTGTCCGGTGATTTCCACATTCCTTTAGGTCACCTCTCTTTGGAATGGGCACAAATATGGATCTCTTCCAATCAGCCAGCCAGATGGTTGTCTTCCAAATTTCTTGGCAGAGATGAGTGAGTACCTCCTGTGCCGCCTCACTCTCTTGAAAGATTTCTATTTTTATTCCATCAATTCCTAGTGCCTTGTTTTTTGCCAATTCCTTCAAAGCACCTTGGAATTCCTCCTTCAATATCATTGGCTCTGGATCATATGTAACCTCTTGAAACAGTTGAACATTAACCATTTCCTTTTGGTACAGTGACTCTGTGTATTCCTTCCATCTTCTCTTCATGCTTTCTGCACCATTCTGTAATTTTCCCAGAGAATCTTTCAATAATGAAAGTTGAGGCTTGAATTTTTTCTTCAGTTCCCCTAGCTTGAGAAATACTGAGTGTGTTCTTCCTTTTTGGTTTTCTGATTCCAGATCTTTGCACATTTTATTGTAATATTTGGCTTTATCTTCTCAAACTGATGTTTGAAATTTTCTGTTCAACTCTTGGACCTCCTCATTTCTTCCATTTGCTTTAGCATCTATACACTGAAGAGTAAGTTTCAGTGTCTCTTCTAACATCCATTTTGACCTTTTCCTTCTTTCTTGTCTTCTCAATGATTTTTTGCTTTCTTCATGTATGATGTTCTTGATGTCGTCCCACAACTCTTCTGGTCTTTGGTCTTTAGTGTTTAATGTATCAAATCTGTTCTTCAGATGATCTCTAAATTCAGGTGGAATATATTCAAGGTCAT